>NC_092695.1:26124141-26496641 GCF_964275005.1 Diadema setosum
CACCTGAAACTACAGATGTCAAGGCCAGGAGATCAATATTGTGACTAATCAACTTTGTCCAGGAATAAACATTTCCCTCATGACGTTTACCATGATCAAGGATCTATCATGTTTCACATAATGTCCTGAACGAAAGAGGAAGTTCAATTTATCCGCAAAATTCCGGAAACATCCTACTTTTGTGTTTGTTGTTGTTGCTGCTGTTGTGTTAAATCCGTGCGCATACATAGCTAATGGACACAAGTGAATTCAGTCTCAGTCTGACATCAGTACAATGTATGATGGTCAGATTTTTTTTTTTTTTTCACAGTAAAAACAGCCTTGACTGGATATTCTTGGTACAGATGTTGCCGATGTCATTTTAAAAAGAACGTCTTCAAGATAGTAACCGTTTGCGCGTTGTAGTTTTACGGCCTTCCTTCTCAATATTCGTTGTATTTGCCAGTTCAACGATGAATGATTTGTGATTGGTTCAAAACATTATACTGGGAGTAGATCCTCGCACAATCAAGCAGAAAAACCCGAATTAAGTGTGAGTAAAAATCCCGGCCAATATCTTTATCTTTCTCTTCCCCCCCCCCCCCCCGGACCGTGTTTTTCCCTCGAGCGTTGCAGTTAGTATTCGCATAAAAACAACTCATCGTTCAGTGTTATGGCATTGACTTCCTTTCGGCCTACTGTCATTCGCCTACTCACAAGGATGTCGGAACCAGGAAAAAGAAGGAAACAACGCAGAATAAAAAAAGGAAAACCTCAGAATATCTCCCCTATAATAATAACATGTACATCCCTCCTTCTCAAGCTATAGTGATGGTGGTGATGGGGGGGGGGGGGGGGGTGTTCTGATTTGGATTAACAACATGTCGCCCTTAATCGATTTGATGCACATGCAACGTCATTAACGTTGCTGCCCCCTCCCCCCCCCCAAAAAAAAAAAAATCACCAAACAAACAAAAACAAAAACAAAAACGTAAGGACACCTAATCCTTATGACATTGTAAGAGGCTGTCGAAGTCATCGATATCTTCTTTAGGAAAAAACAAGAATAATGATCTACCCTGTCAGAGCATCAGCTTGATTATGAAAGCACATCATTAAACGATACTGTCAAAATGTTTACTCTGAGTATGCATAACATAATGCTTCATGTACAGACATCTACATTCTCACAAATTAAATAATTTTTCAGTTGTTTATCAGCTAAGCGTCATCAAATGATGATTTTAGTCACAATGTCGCATTTTACAATTGTATATCGTCAACATCGTCATCATATATAGCTACGAAATTTCCCAAATTCAGGACTCATATTTATCGCTCTGTACAAGCCAATGTAATACCAAAACTTGAAATGATTAATTTTGCATCATTTTCTTCACTGTTTGTAAATACACAATACGGTAAATTTGCCGATTTAATCGACAAGGTACTCGAAAATTCGATACCTATATTTTCACATACAAGTTAAGCCAACTTCAAGACTCCTAAATCTTGCTTTCACAACATGAATTTGACAGACTTTGAAGTTACGAATGGGCAAACAAATTTTCAGCCTGATAGCGAAATGCGGACATTCCCACCTCAAAAGGATCCGAAGTTCATCGTACAGTGTTCCATTTAAATGCCTACATTGACGATACTTATACCGTATCCTCTGCAGAATTTTGTGTATATTTCATGTTTCTAAACTCTACTATATTATTATTTTCGCGAGGTACAGAAAACTTCCTATTCGCGTGCGCTGGACTACTTTCTGTTTCTACTGCCATTGTTTGGCCTTGGTCGCTTCCGTTCTGTCCCTCAATATTGTACCATCTGCCCCGATCATCCCGCTCAAAACGCGATCTACCGCAATAGATTGTCAACAGAGTTGGCACTTGTTGTCATGTCGGATTTCGTGGTTTTGTTCTTGCTCCAACAATACAGATACAATAATATTGTATAAGGTATATTTACTGACGAAATTAATATCAAGTATAGGATAAGAAAACGTGAAGATGACGAATGTTGTCCCTAGTAATCCCTGTGTCAGACGCTGTTGTTTGTGATGTTGATGTTGACAGTTCTTGATGCTGGTGACAAGTCACGAACAGCAACAATAATGAATATTGTCACTATATTACTACTTTGGGCATTTATGCATACATATTTACACTGTGGATTCAGCAAAAAGAAAAAAAAGGTCCTATTTCAATATTCTAAACATCTAGATCAGCAATAGCTGTTGTTCATATTCTGTTCCACTGATCATAAGATCTTGATCGCGCCTTCGGATGCAGTGATTATAGAGGCACTTACTTGATTCACTGTCACAATCTGAACAACAAGGCTGGCATGTTGCAAAGTCTATACACGAAAGATGAGTTTTCTTGTTTTCAACCTGTCAATGTGATTGTTTTTATATTTGACAACCACCCCCCCCCCCGCCGCCACCACCATTACTACCACCTCCCATATGACCCTTCAGCATACTAGATCTGCCATCTGCCTTGAAATGACGTCAACTGATAGAGGATTATAGCAACATATTGACATCCTTGGCTTTAATCAAGCAATATTTCCTAGAAATAAGCACGATGTCCTGATATCTTGCAGTGTCAATGAGATGTTTGCTGACTAGTTATGGCCTTATACTTTTGAAGATTTCACGGAAATTCAGTCTGGCATGACTTTTGTGTTAGTTTATGACGCTCCTGGTCTGTCGTTGTTGTTGTTGTTGTTGTTGTTGTTGTTTTATCGCTGTCTTAATGGGTTTATTTTGTTATGATTCTGACCGTGATGGGTTAGCTCTAGCCGGCAGGTTTAACTTGCCAAAACAAATTAACGAATTCCTGGCGCCACTTGGCACACCAATCGGATGTCGTAATTTGCTGGTCACAATTTAGGTGAGAGATTAAACAGTGGACATAGATGAAATAGATGCTTTCTGCATTTTTTTTTTCAACTTAAGAAAGCCATGTGTCATACCACAGAGAGAGAGTGAGAGGGGGGGGGGGTTGAGATGAAATTTATGACCAAAGCACGGCATGGAAAAAAAAAATGTCTGTCGAACGTGATAACTGTGTACAACATGACCTGACAAGGGCAAAGTAAAATGATCTTGAAAGAGTGTTTTCGACTGTCAACTGCTCACAACCTCCCAATCAAACCTTCCATACATGAGAACGCTATGGAGAGAGAGAGAGAGAGAGAGAGAGAGAGAGAGAGAGAGTGAGAGAAAAGTAATTTGACTATGTTTTGATAGCGGGGCAATCGGTGACGAATTCTATCTTTGAGTGTTTCCACTTGCTAGATTACGCAAAAGATCTATCTTCCCATTATCTGCACACAACCCTTCACTCGGCACAACTTTCAAAAGCATAATCCACACAACTGGAGTTGTTTTCTCACCAAATGTGAGACAGAAGATGCCACGTTTAAATTGCAAAGTTCAAAATTTATATCATGTTTAAGAACACAGACTGTGTTCTTATCGTACCATGAATCAATTTCTATCAACAGGACCGTGTTGTGCAATGTGAAGTGTTTACATCTATCCTGCCAATTATTATGATCGGCTCGTGAAACTGAAAGGAAGTGTCGTTGTTTACAGTGAATCGTGTTCAATTGGTGTTCACTCGATTTTGAAAGTTTGCCTTATTAATACTCTTCAGAATGTGTCTTGGCATGACTTCAGACACGACGGAATATCTCGTTGGTCACGCGCGCTAGAAAGAATATTAAATGCGAATCGTTATGTATGCCTGACTTGACTTCTGCCCATTAAACTCTTGTTGGCAGCTCCTGCTTTATTCTTCCGACGAAGACATATATGTGTGTATTATATATATATATATGTGTGTGTGTGCGCGTGTGTGTAATTCAAAACATGTTTGTTTTCGGGGGGGGGGGGGTTCTCAGTGACATAGACAGATTAATCTATGAATGAAGTTTTTGTTCAGCTTCCTTTTGATACACCTATTTTGCTATTAATAGAATAGGTGAACATGAAAATATTCAATGCTGTATGAAGCAAAGTATTACAAACGTGATAGTAATGTCATAATCATTTAACAGATAGACTGTAAGCCTCTGATCGGATGGTGATTTTCATTCCCAGTGACACTCACCATCATTGAGAGCATTTGTCACGAGCTGTCGTCACATAATGACACCATGCTAAACGAATTTTGCTGGAAACAAATGGCATTGCAGTTTTGCACGTTACAGGTGCCATAAAATTTAAACGGACAAAAAACAAACAAACAAACAAAACAAAAAACTAAACGCACATACCTCAATACAACATGAAATCAGTGCTTTAATGGTAACGATATGGACTTGTTTAATTCAATCATAACAACCACAAAAAGTAGTCTTTGATAATCATGGAATAATATGCCATGCATCCAACAAATAGTTAGGATTGAAAGTATTTACCTTTCGCTGGTCGACTGTCGCCGTGCCTGCACGATATTATCCAATAAAGTGTTATCCAAGGTGTACGTGTACCAGAGTGTCCAGCTTGGAGCAAGAGAGATTGCAGCCATGCACCACTCGGTGTTTGCGACATGAGATGCATCCACACACTGAACCTGAATGGAGTTTCGCGCGCTATTTTTATATGCTACTGGAGGCCGGAGGCATCACGACGTCTCACAACTCATACCGCACCAATATGATTGTATGACCAAGAAGCGTGCAAACGCGATGTGGTGAGCAGTGAAAGTTGGCTCCCATTTGTGTGTGTGTGTGTTTTCTTTCATTCAGTTACGCAAAAAAAAAAAGCACAGCAGCGCAGATTCATTCCTCTATGTCTCCATTCTCCCCTCCCCCTCTCTATGATATTGTATTTAGATTTGAACTTGGATATGGAATTGTATCATGACATCTTGTATCTTGATATCTATATACCTGTATACCGTATTTAGGCCGTACCCCTTTCTGAAAAAGGACTCGGGCTCACTCTACTTAATCTGATAATGAACCCTGTAATCTGGTGTAACATTCATTTGACCCGTAGTGAAACAAATTATGAAGTACTTCTCGAAATGTTCGTGACCTCACATAAATGACGTTGATGAACTCCAGTTCCTTTGGCTTGCTTCCCGTACGTTGTCAGGTAGCGCCAGGTAGTGTGATTCGGATTCATCTCGGTTCATAACTTTGATACGAAGTGAACATAAAATCATCAGCATGGTGAGTATCATTATAATCTGTACACTCTCGTGTTACACAATATTATTATTACAACACAAGGCGAGTATCATTGTGCTTTCCGATGATATTAAAATAGATGTTATGATTTTGTAATTTGTAATTTTGACTTACTAATAATTGGAATTTGTCTGCGGATTGAGCATTGCACTTTCACTGTGAAGGTGTATGGTTCGAACCCTGCCAAGGCGTTTGTGTCACAGAGCCTGACCGTTGAAAATCTGACACACCAAGCCTTGACTATCTTGAAAAGTTGACTTCTGGGTTGTTTGCGTGTGTGTGTGTGTGTGTGTGTATGTGTATGTGTGTGTGTGTGTGTGTGTGTGTGTGTGTGTGTGTGTTTGTACATGTCAATACTTTCTCGTGAAGAAATGGTCAGTAGGATTGATTTATAACCGAGTTGTTATGTTTGAAGAGAGATGATCGGCAGTATAAGTTGACAAATGGATTTGTATTTTTGAATGGCATTTGTACTGTTTTATGTTCATGTTACACCCAAAATGGGTTGATTTATGAATGATTTGAATGAAATCAATAAAATATCATTGAAAAACACAAAAAAAAAGTGTGTGTGTGTGTGTTTCCTGTTTGGATTTAGCAAACGTGCGCCAGAAAGTGTGACCCAGGCTGGAGTGCTCCCCTGGGAATTTTCAAAGTTACCCAAAGTCTGGCTGAGTAGCAAACATGTTATGGTTCGGACGCTTATTATTTTCGTCTCTGAGGCACAACAGTGCAGTTGTTAAGCCCATAGACTCAATGGTGAAATCACTGGTTCTTCGGCAGCAACGGTTGTGTCCCTATACGCAAAGCAAATCACTTTATCCTGATTGTTTGGTCCTTGGGAGGGACCTTGAATATATTCACGCATCCTAAAGTTGTTCTTCACCATCCTATTTTTCTTTCTTTTTCCTATTACTTGTAGATTGATCCATTACTTTTTTCAAAAGCTGTCAAAGGAGCGTGTATTGCTTTAAAAAGCCAAAAGATTGGACTTAACTCCGAATAACAATAAAATGATTCATATCTTTTATATCTACGTAGTTTGTTTCGCTGAACTGTCTGGCTTTTCAAGAAGTAAAACTATAGAGTCGTCTATTATTGTTGTTATTCTTCAATAAAAATTATATGATGATTATATTGGTCAATACCTCTCGAAAGTATACGTCGCATTATTTTTTTTTTTTTTTTTAGCTGAATTCATTCCATAAAAATGTTTTCGATGTCTTGATATTTCCAATTAGGACGGACACAGAATTAAATTCTATCGTCACAAAGCTCTTTATATCAAGATTTAACATTTTCCATTTCTCCTACAGGTTATTATTACAGGATTGCATTACAACAACATTACAGTATGTACAGTATTTCTGTTATAGAAATGTCCTCGACGTGTTGAGTTTTCCAAATATGACGGTAAGGTGATTAATTTTCTTTTACGTCACAAAGCACTACATACCCATGTTCAAAGTGTTCATTTTCTCCTGGTTGTCGCTTATCTTATACATGACTGTTTCCGTTCATTTATACGTGGTTACTGATAACCGAAAACTTGACTGACGTTCTACTGATAATTCTGTATAAACAGAATCATTGTCAAAATAATCGTAAAGCACACAGACATAATTATCGCTCTCCCTCTCCCTCTCTTTCTCTCTCTGTTGTAATTGATGCTCGGCAAATGCTACCCACCATTCGCGTGGCTCTGGTGATGGTTCACAATTTTTCTGCTTTGCTTTCTTTCTTTCCATTAATGGCTAAAGTTAGGGAAAAAATGCATGACCTCGCTGAGGACATGATATGATAGTATACGCGCCATAAGCTCCACGGCCTGAGGACATTGTTTTGATACGTCCTTCTGGATTTCGTGCTGGGAGCTCCTACGAGCAAAATGTTTTTGTATTCAATGTGATAAAGTTTGTGTTATGTTATATAGCTCCATGGTTGGACTGGTCAAACATCTGATTCAAGGACTGTTGATATCAAAACGGACCTTCCTCTTGAGAATATCTTCTTTCCGTATGGTTTTCAGCCCTCGACCCATCAACGGTTCCCGATCATTCGAGGTTTCACGCAGGTGATTGACCGATGTTACACCAGAAACTGCACGTCGTATAATGTCTCTCGTGGTTACATTGCAATATCAAGTATGTGTCTACCAGTTAATCGAAAACAATTCAAGGTAAACCTTCTGGCAAGTTGCTATGCACCTTCCTCTTTTATCAAGTAGATTGGCGCATGAACAACTTCTTCAGTAATTCCAAAATAGGATGTCCCATGGTCCAACGCTGCAAGAACAAATGTGATTGAGTCTTTTACAAAATGAGCTAAGCGGAGGGGAGGGCAAAATGCAGATGTTCAAATTAATTAAATGCTTGCGTCGAGTTGTTCTTATAGGCCCTATATATTGTAACTGATTGACAAATTGCGACATGAAAAGGAACCGGCCGAATTAATCAACGTCTAAGTAGTAGCCATGATTTAAAAAAAAAAAAAAAAATCATGGGCACACATACCCTGGCTGGATTCGAACAAATGACCTCCTGATCACAGGACAGGCGTCTAACGTCGCTGTAGGGCAATTCGTTAGTGCTTCCGACATAACCATATCTGTACTGAAAGATGTCATACGCTCTGAAAGAAAACTGTGGGGAGGGGGGGGGGGAGTGACGAGAGAATGACCATTCCTTTACTTTCCTCACTTAAATGAGTGAGTCTAACGACAGTACGAAACATCAGAGAGAGATGAAGAAGGGGAAACCGCTGGCAAATAATAGATCTACCACAAATAGCATTAGCCAGCAACATTTACACTTGTCAAGAATAAAAACAAAACAAAACGAAAACAAGTATCATGTATCATGACATTTTAATCGAACTTTCGAGCCACATTTGGGTAGGAGAAAAGTCGTCTAATTCCCACGATTAATAATACTATGTCATTCGTACGTAAACTGCGACCCCCAGTCAATGGCATCATGCAGCCCTCTTTTGAAGCGGAAACGCGGAAGGATGTATTAAAACGCACATACAGAACTCATCGTGACCAGCATGCAGCACGTCAATCACAGATCATAATATCATCAGGATTTCCTAGAATGATGGACGAGTCCTAGCTGGTGGGCGCAGCATTGAGATTATGTTCGTGACGATATTTCGTCATAATGACAGGAAGCCGTTTCGTAGACCTTCCGTACGGCGAGCCGGAAGAAGTGACGGTTCCATACAACAATGTGACTCTCATCAAAGAAATGATATTTTTTATTTTTTATTTTTTATTTTTTTTGGTCACTGCCGTCTGGAAGCAGAAGACAATGTTAAGAAAACAAAATGATATTAAAGTGAACTCATCTTTCAGCAAATAGGTGGTTTCAACAGCAAGCACACCTCCAAGAAAGCCATTGTTACCAAAACACTTGATAGTGCGATAGAAATACAAAACGATTTCTTCTGCAGACGCACTCCTTCCGTCAGTACACCAAGTCGCGCCTTCCTCCTTCCGTGTGCTTTTATTGAACTTTGTTCCCTTTGCACCAACAACTAATCTAATGGTTGTGAGTAGCCGCAACCTAGACGATACTGAAAAAGAAAGAAAGAAAAAAAAAATGTTGTATACAGAACAAATTTTCAGGATCACTTTCCCGTGGTACGAGCATGAGTGGATTGGCTGGGAATTAAATGGTCTGGGATGGCTATCATATCCAATACATTTGTACGTTTACAGCTCGATGAGATAACACCGGCCCCTCGTTGTCACTTGAAAGAGCCTCACCGATAGAGAATTTAATGCAATGCTCCACAAACCTAGACAAACAAACAAACAAACGAATAAACAACAAACGTTCTTTTCAATACATGTTACGTAATTTGTTTGAATTAAATAGAAACGCATTCACAAAAGGGGCCATCCCACGAGAACAACGTCCACGAGTCATACGGCCCACGAGTTCGACATTGAAAAAAGGTCCATGAGTCATACAGCCCACGAGTCTTACAGCCAATGAGTTCGACAATAGGCAAGTAAGGCCAATGACTCCGACACTAGACAAATAAGGCCCATGAGTTCGACACTACGCAAAAAAACGGCCCATGAGACCGATATTAAATCACGGGGCTTCGTGTGTTGGTTTCGTTGGTCTTGTTTGCCCATTGTCGGACTCATGGGCCTTCTTAGTGTCGAACTCATGGGCTGTATAGATGACTCGTGGGCTGTGTGATTCGTGGGTGTCGAACTCGTGACGTGACCCTTACGAACGAGTATGCCAGAGAAATTTATTAGAACAAAAAAAAAAAAAAATATATATATATATAATATATATATATACATATATATATATATATATATATATATATATATATATATATATATATATATATATTATGTATGTTCTTGAGTCCTAGTCTATAGAAGACTACTTTTCTTTCTTTTTGAAGTTTTGGTCAATCATCGTTAGTGACCAAAGGTGACCAGAATCTCTATTTATTTACATATATAATTATGATACCTGTTCCCATTACCGCATATCATGCACTCCGCTGTGACGTGTGAAATAACATCGGGATACAACATTCAACTGACTAGACGGGGGGGGGGGGGGGGAGGGGATTGTCAGCCTAGCTGGAAAGGAAACCATTAATTTTCACATACATAGCTATAATCTACACCTACATCACTTTAAACAAAATGAACGTCCAACAGGTTCTCTATGATGGATGTGGAGAGCTAAGAAAGGGGTCAAAAAATTAAGCTATAGATCAGCTAGAAGGGAAACTCTCTGGCACACGCAGGAAAACATTCGGCACATTGCTAAGTTTCATGATTGGCCACTATCAGAAGTGGTACTTATGGAGAGTGTCTGCTCCTGCTCAACCCCCTATATACCTCACCCTGCGCTAGCTCATGCGTACACAGGGAGGCAAGGGGTAAACAACAATTTTTGTTTTCATTGTTATTTTCATTACTACTATTATCATTTGTAGTAGTAGTAGTAGTAGTAGTAGTAGTAGTAGTAGTAGTAGTAGTAGTAGTAGTAGTATGTAGTAGTAGATCGATCAAACATATTCTATTATCAGCTTCACGCTGAACTCCTGGATACTATTAACTATTAAACTTGCTGTGATCATATATTTCCCCTGAAATCGACATTTGAATGGGATTTATGATAATAATAATAATAATAATAATAATAATACATACAATTTCTATAGCGCCGTTCTCCACTTTGATTAAATGCTCAATGAGAAATTTAATCAATTTAATCAGTATAATATGCTTATAATGACTTGACACTTAAACCTTTTCTTGCTCTCTCTTGTCAATGTCCGACAGGATAAATAAGCACCACACATGTATTTCTTCTTTCCCCCTCATGTTCCCATGCTCTCTTTGTAAATACCCCCCCCCCCAACTCCTATCAAGTATCATTTAAACTATTTGCAAGCATATAGATTGTGTTCACGGGGGTTGCAACGATTTTCAAGCTTTAAGCTTATGTTGCAATTCCTTTGCGTGTTCGTTACCTTGAATAATGTAGCTCTCTTAGTGGAGTTGTATACTATCCTGTAACTACTTCTTAGCAATGTATACTTATTGTATATATTCTGTCTTGGCTATATGAGATGTACTTGCATACATTTGTATGCATTCCTATTTTGTGAACACGCATGAAATCTTGAATAAATAAATAAATAGTAGTAGTAGAAGTAGCAGTAGTCGTATTTGTAATAGGAGTGGTAGAAGTAGGAATATACTATCATCATGATAATTCATTGTCGGTATTTACATAAAACACGGAGGAGATAAGATAAAAATCAAAGAAAGTGCTCCGTTTATAGTTGACAGAACTATCATAGTGATGCCCCACATACAGCTTGCACGGAGACACACTTATTTACAACGCACTCGATCAGTTCCCACGCAACGTGCGTTTATAAATGATTATAAGTTCCCCTAAAACTGACAATCACCTTATTCGTCGTAAATGCTTCCTCTTCATCAGATCTTAAACACAGCCTTTTTGCGGCCTATTCTCAGAGTTGACTTGAAAAAGAAACAGCAAAGAAATGAACACGAGATCATACAACCACAATTTGATCTGTGATAACGTAAATTCCGTGTCCTGCGCCCGTCCTATAAGAGTTACGAGCCAGTAAGTCATTTCTATTATAATTAATAACGTGTTGAAAGGGATTTATAATTTTGGTTGAGACCCAACTTCGGGTTTCTAACATTTTTTGATGAGATCACGAGAAACCTCTTATTAGATATGAAAGAACATGCAATTCCAGGAGGGATTCAAAGTTTAATGATGAAAATTGCTTTTGAAATGGCTGAGTTATCCAAAACAGACCAATCGTAATAAAAGGTGGGACCCACCTTTTGTTAGGATGGCTTTGTTTTACTTTATTTATGGATATCTCAGTCATTCCAGAACTGATTTTCACCTAATAAACTTTGAATTCCTCTTAGAATGGTATGCTCTGTATCATCAGTGGTTTCTTGGTATCTTGCAAAACAGTTAAAAGCCTAAATCGTCATCTTCACCAATACTGTACTATCCCTTTAATTACATTCTGCTGTAAACAACTTGATTCCAACTGACGCCGAATGGGAGGAGATCCTCCTAATGGCTATACATTGTACCAATCGATTCGAGACGGTATGAAAAAAAAAAGAAAAGAAAGGGAGAGGGGTGGTTTCTTCTTTGTCTTTCTTTTCTTCCCAATTTATCACAGTTTAAGGTCCTTAATATCTTTATTAAGGTAACATGTGCATCTCATATGACACTGGGGTTGTCTTTATTGAAACTGATGATGCTACCAATAAGCAGCTCAGTATTAAGGCCCGGTCCCACTGGCCGACGGACACAAAGCATATGCAGAAAGGACACAGCGGACGAGCAAAATTTCGGGGATGGCTTCATCCGCTTTCATCCGCTCCAGAAATTGACAAAATTGGCGAAAATTGGCGGTAACAGAACGGAAATAGAACGGACGTGGGTAGTATGTAGCGGGGATGTTAAACGGATGTTCATCGGAAGCCTAGCGGATGAAAGCGGATGGAAGGGGATGACAGCTTCGAAGGGGTTACCGGAGATAATTGCGAAACGGACGCATAGCAGAAAAAGCGGATGCAGAGTGGATGCAGAGCGGATGCAGAGCGGATGCAGAGGGGATGCTTTCGAAATGCTTTATATACGAGATGCATACGCTTACATCCTTTCTATTAACGTGCTATTAACGATGTAAAGACGTTCCACGTACCATATCTTTCCTCCCTCTTTCCGTTTTTAGCTGCAGCGGATGTGAGTTGCGAGGATGCCCAGAGGATGCAGAGAGGATGCAGCGGACGTTTAAGGGATGCCGCACGAACATACAACGTTTGTTGCTCGTATGTCGCGGATTTACATCGTACACAGCGGAAAGTTCATCCGTTCTAAAAGTTTTAAGCAGCTTAAAACTTTTTGCGCGGATGAAATCACAGTGGACGGATGCTCGATGGATAGAGCGGATGAAACACGTATGCGATGGGTACACAGCGGATTCGTAGCGTTTTCCAACGGATGGCAAGATTTTTTGTACGCTTTACATCCTCTTTGCATCCGTAAGTGCAGTGGGACCGGGCCTTTAGCCTGCTGCAGCAGTCACCTCACGCCTCAGTTCGCTCCTTCCTTTAATAATAATGTGGACTAACGCCTGCACATCTTTTCAAGACAACCGCCCCATTGCTGGATGTTAACTTAGAAAAATGGTAACTCTGCACATCACAGGTAACTATAGTAACACTATCCCACAGCCAGTCAAAGCCAAGAAATCACTGATGGTTACAACCTACTGCAGAGCTATAATTTATCTATACGTTTAAGATAGTTATATGTCAGGCGGGGCCAAGGAGCACGAGTATTTTAGTTGATGCACATCTTGGAAGATTTCAATTACGCGCGGTATTATCTTGATGCCTGGTGAAAAAAGACCGACTGAGAAAGTTTGCTGACCGTTTTCAATTGCTATGTCCTCTTCCTACTGATGATGGAAATAATTGTGATTTTATGCTGTGATGTAAATGTAACAAGCATGCTCACCATGTTAAGTACATGCAATAATTTACAAGTAATTAATTGATCGAAAAGAGCAATACGTTGTACGTCAAAGCATACTCCCTTGCTTGCGTTGCTCAGACGATTACAATTATAGGGGTGGATACGCAATTTGAAATCGCCTTCAAAAATGTTTTTGCCTTTGACGGTCAGTTCTGTGATTGATGTAAATTGTTTGTCAAAGGCCTGTTTGTTGATTCCTTTTGAACCCACTTCATTCATCTTGCTCCTATTTTTCACCTGCTCCGATTTTGTTCCTATAAGATACATACCCGAGTCCTAGAGAAACGTGCAACGATGCGAGGGGAAATAAATAATCTTCCCCATCACGAAAAAAAAAAAAAAAACCTCCAACAAAAACGAAAAAAACACACAAACAGCAACACAACAACAACAACAAACAACGACAACAGGAAGGACAAAATGCCGCACGGAAGGAAAGTTGTGCCAGATCGGAAAGCAATCATGAAGACCATTACACATTGTACTAGGAATATCACTCTTCGGGTTGAGTAGAATCAATCATAACATTTTTCTAAAGCCATACGAAATAATCAATTAACCAGACCGGATTCAACATGAATAGTTGATAAAAGTAACGATCTTTTTATTCATTTCAACATAATTGGTTGAGGATAGTGTAACAATCTTTTTCATTCATACTCGAGCTCCCCAAAGCTGCATGCAGATTCTGTCTTTGGTTAAACGTGTCATCATGATGTACACTGTACACATTCACAATACACTGTCAGTCCAAAGGCTTGATAAACATGAAAAAAAAAAAAAAAAAAAAAAAACAGGCACAAAACGCTACTGATGAAAAACCACCTGATTAGTTCATATTCTTGCAGAATTAACTTGTGAACTTTGGATAGCATCAAACATGTCAATGAAATCTGCCTTTTCGTCTGTCTCGTGAGGTATACAGATGGCCTCGGGACATTGTTTTGGCGTTGAGTGAAGTAAGTAAATAATATAAACTCTCCAGTATAGTGAATGGATAATGAAGAATAAGTGAATTCACATCCAGAGTGAGACACTAAAGCCTTACATATCTATTTATTGTAAGGACATGTAACAAAATACATTATGGGGAAATACAGTACATTCCCGTTATAACAAAGTCCTCGGGATAGGCGGTTTCTTTCGTTATATCGAAATTTCCTTATAGGCGAAAAGCATAGTGTATAGATGATAATTTTGAGACCTGAATTTTGATTTCGTTGTACGTGTAACGAGAATTTCGTTACAACCGTGTTCCTTATAACGGGAGCGTACTGAAACGTCTTTATGAAGCCGGTACACTTCGTAGTGAGGCTAACAAATCGTGCACAATGTCCCGAAATACATTGGAGACAACATATCCTATTTGAAACTTTACGAAGTTCACATTCATAATTCACACGAACTCCAAGCATTCTGTTTTCCTTTGTATCAATGTTTGGGTAATGTGTTCTTTGTTTATCTGCAGCGCAAACGAGCAGCACGAACAGATTACACCTTGCTGGAAAAAGTGTTTAGAAGGATTGCATTCACTACAACACTGTTTTTGTCATCCAATCGTGAGTCTGGTACGAACTGTGGCAATTTGATGCCTAGTACAGTTTGTATTTAAAAAATAACATCACTCCCACCAATAGCAAATTATTTTTGTGTTTTATTTTTCTTTATTTTTTATTTATTTATTTTTAATGGCTGGTCTCACAGAACAGTGAACTAACTCCTCTATTGTCAAAGCTTATGAGCAAAGCCCTGCTCATTCAACTGAATTATTCTTAACGGATCAAGAGACTAGACATTACACACTGTTGAATGCAACTATATATCAAATGCTGTAATTTACGTCCACTGAGAAATAATACATCTCCACACATGAATACAAATACATGTTTAGAGGAAAAATACATCCAAAATGTTGTATTTGTACATGCATTCATAAATGAATTAAGAGCAAGAGAGAAGTGGCAAATTCCTGGTGGTAATACAAAAATGAGGAGCATTCCTGTTTGGCAGGAAATGAATATGCCATTGATACCCCAAGTACTTTGTACTAAGTAACCCTCTGCTACAAGTACATGTACTTAATATCTAACTTTGCTTTGTGAAGGTAGGTGGTGTTTTTGATAATGATACATGTGTATATTTATGTTTATAAAACATGAGGTCTTAACTTATCGTAAGTGCAAGCATGGATAGTAAGGAGAAGCGGAGTACTGAAACAAGAAATGTTACAAAAATATTATCTTGGTGGTGAATGTTAATACATATTTGTATGCCATGAGCACAGTACAGATAGAAATATACTATGAGTAATGGTGGTTTAAATGCACATTAATAGGTAATGACATTGTGCTATAAATTACCGACATGTATTCAGTACCTGTAAGCACATCGTTACACAGAACCAGGTGTATAGTCCCACAGTCATCACGCACCGTTTGAAAACAAACTTTGTAGCAGTTATTATACCACTTACCTTTGATGCACTCTGTCATAATAAGATAATAGGGCCGTCTGTTTTACATGTACGCCATTATGTTATCTCCCGTGTGTAGTGAATGTCTCCATTCAGCTGGTATTAAACAAGCTCACACATATATACACTCTAGAAACCAATGAAATCTATTCCCTTGCCATTGCAGTGTGGGGATGGTGCAAAAGCAAACTGTTATTTGTCATGGTATTTGTCAGTGTGCGCCTTTGAATCCAACATTCAGAAGAGGCGATGGAATTAATCTGTCAGTAGTTCGACTATGATGTCTGACTAAATCATGTATTAATTCCATCATTAAACCCAGAGACAGCTACTTTGTGCACAGTGTTAACAACATTTTGAGTAGACAGCATTGAGAGGATTAATGGAATATCATGGGAAATATTTGTGGCTGATTTTTTTTTTTTTTAAAGAAGCCTGATATTTTACAGGAAATTTATTGGACACTTGCTCACAGAATTGAGTGCACTGCTATCAAGATTACCAAATGAAGGTATACAACATTGTAAAAGCCTGCATTCTGTGATTTCTTTAATAGTAAATATGTGTTACTGTATTTTTACAATTGTAACCAGAGCTATAGAATAGACAGCAGTCTATGACTAAATAGTGGGTGTTGTAGTCATCATATCTGGCACAAAGAATTTGCTACAGGGAGTGGTTTCTGGTCTAATAAGAGGTAACTTTACAGTTGTCATAGTGAGCATACACAGTCTTCTTACATGCAGCACACGAGAGTAACATGAGGATTATTGTAGTCAAGAATATACATGGTATTCCATTTATTAATAATACGGAAGGGGGCATTCTGTACTGTACTAGGGAATATTTGACTTTTTTTTCAAGAGACAATTTCTGACAGTGGCAAGCTACAGGTGTATATAAGGCTCCTGTGCCAACAAAGTCTTACTAATAAACAGTAGAAAGATATAATATGTTGTGTACACCATATCTGATATCCTACAGTCTGTCTCATATTCACCCTGTGACGAAACAAGCAAAGAGAAACATAATTCGTCTCTAAATCTGAGAGGATGATCGTAGCCACTTTGGTATGACACAGGAATGTAAAGCAAATTATAGGAAGCACTGCAGAAAATGTTGATATTTTGTTCTTTTATTATTGGTTGGCCATCTGCACTCTTACAAGTCAACCTGGTTTGTTCATACATGAAAAAGCTGCACATTATTCTGACATAGAGCACAATATCATATTATATGCTATGCCCATAGTATGTGGGTATGATTGACTATACTATACGTAACTCACTTTTCAGAGTTACTATAAACTGCCATACACCAAATGTACGGCCAACCCGAGTCTCACTATAAATGAAATAAAATGATGGGTATACGCTGTAGTTGCATTTTGTCACTGCCACTGTTGTTGTTTTTCCCCAGTGAATAAAAAACAACAACAAAAAACAACAGAAAAAACATGAATTTGAGATTGAGGAGAATCTTATCCATTTATTATCATTTTATATATACACGTATATATATATATATATTTTTTATTTTTTTTTTGGGGGGGGGGCAGTGTTCTCATCTGATGTTCATCTTCATTTAAGTCTGACATGGATGGGGAGTTAACTGCAATACTTAATCTGGATTTCCAGATGAACATGAAGAGCATGAACTGATTCAGTGACGCCACTTCCGACAATCAAACAATGCAGTGCACAATGGTACAATAGCTGGGATTTTCAGCACCAGTGTCTCTACATACAAGTAGATTACAAAAGAACTGTGATATACAAATTTGCTAGAAATACAAATTTGAATTATGACATTCACAAACAATAACCAACTCATGACAAATGTCAACATGAACATATTCCAGATGCCAATGACTGGAGTTTTAAAACATGTAGCTGTACAAAATTGTACACGGAGACTCTCTAACTTATTCTGTTAGTACAGAAAACAGAAAAGAAACATTCCGTTGTAGTTTTTCAAACACCATGATGCAAACTGGTGGAAAAAACAAACATACCGATGCCTCAGCAAATGGAAATTGAAAATGGAAAGATATAAGTACAAGAAAATGTTTAAAGAAATGTTAATGTAAAAAGGAAATCCATATTGATGTACAACGGAGGAAGATATAAATGCGATGTCCTCATTTACATATAATTCAATCATTCTATGCTTTCAGGCTACTGTGCATCTTTACATTTCCTTCCAAATTAGTGGCACAAAAAAAAAAATGCTATCTGTTGACCAATAATTCTCGGGGCAACCTTTGGAATATCACATTAATTACATACCAGCACTGCTTCAACTGCTATAATATTTCGTCACCTCTGGCATGCTCAAGCATATAAGTGTGCCCCAAAACCACCATGTGTTGTTCCCTGTGCAGCATACAATGTAAGAACACAAACTTGTGGGCGGATCTTCAAGCAGCATCAAATACGATGGAAAATGAACACACCCATGTCTCTGCCCTTCAGTCTTAATATTTTTGTGACCATGACAACTAATTATTGTCTTTAATCACATGAATCAACAAAAAGACTAGAAGGATGTAAATCCTAGACCTTACAATATGTGGATGTCTTTCTTGCTGTAATGTGACTCCACACTACATCTCCTACATGCATGATGTCTATGATCTTTTCATTAAAACAAGTCTGACTAGCTCCATTCTAACAGGGAAAACTGTCACTGTCCAATCAGTGCTATGGGAACTCGTTTTTGCCAATGTCGATACAATAATATACCCGTCAAAGTGTGCTGCTATGCGTTTCCTGTCACTAGCTGATACAAAGTATACGCTCTTCAACCCTTTCAGATATTGGACAAATTATGATAAGTCATCAAATAGCACATTTCAGATACTAATGGTGCATACACTGCATCACATTTCAGGATTTAAATATGGGAGTTGGATCAGCTGTATCATCATCATTCTATTCCCATAAATCACCAGCAATATGTGAGAGAGAAAAAAACCAACAACTCTACAAGCAGGTGGTTTTGCATTGTTCCCACGAGGTATCATTTCTGTCCAGTGGCTCATTCGCCTGCTCTCCTAACAAACTGCATTGGAAGATTCCCTCAGTCTTCTTTGGGGATGAGTTTGTTCATTTCTGGCTGCAGGAGTTCCTCAACCAAGTTATTCACGAACCTGTTCAGTTCGGAGACTATGTCTTCTTTAGTTCTGTCAAGGGAAACACGGGAAATACATGTACATTACTCAAGGTGGATTATTAAAACGCACATAATTGGAAATGTCAAACTGTCAAATGTACAGCATTGGAACTGGCTACAGCTTGGTTTGTGGTGATGCTGATCCTTGAGCAGTGGGCGACAGGTTCAAATCCCAGACAGGTTCCTTCTTTCTCTCTTTTTTGACGATGGCCTATCATAGCACACATTGAACTTGCTACTTAAATCACAGACAGTAACATCACAGAACTTCTAATTCTATGACTGCACACACTCTCAGCAAAAATAATTCATTTCATTCAGATTGAGTTGGTTATACAAGGCTTTGAGTATGCACAATCCATCTGGCATAAGGAGAAAGCGGCGCGAGACTGCTGCTTTCCATGAAAGGGAAATCTTTAAGGGCATCTAATCTCTCATAGAGGCTTAGAAAGTTGATATCAATTTCAGGAAGTCATCCATCATGCTGTACACATACTGTAAATCAGTCCTAGCTTCTCTTACATACATGAAGGGTAAGAATCTGATACCCATTCTAAAATCTTACCATCATCCATACCACGTCTTTGCACATTAAATTACCACTGGTATTTGACAGTTTTCATGAGCTTTTCTTTAAACTTTCACACATTAGTATTGGATTCAAATGTATCAAAAGACTAAAGGCAGGTGCATGTGGGATCAGGTACTGACCTGCTAGCGCTGTCGGCGCAGATCTCTGTGTAATACTTGATCTTTGGCTCAGTGCCGCTTGTTCGGAGGGTGGCTACCACGCCATTGTCAAATGTGAATGTGATCATGTGACTGGACTTGCTCACTGGAAGTATCTGGATGGAAAACAAAATGTACAGCCACATATGATAGGATTAACTGCAATGAAGAATTATCATTTCATTCAGAAATCATTCATGATTATTTTCATAGTTGTTATTTTTGGTTTTTCAAACATGGGAACTTCTGCATAACAAGAGAAATGGCACTAAATTTCTTTCTCCCACTTCCAAGTTCACTATTTTACAGAATATACAACAAGAATACATTGTCAAAAAGTAAAGAGGTAGTATATTTGTCTAAGCAGCACAATAGAATCATGCAATTGATCTGACGTAATACTATCGTGCAGTATTAGGACACCTTTTTGACGATTCCCATAATGAAGTGGACTCGTTAATAAGTTCCACATTATAGCAATGGACCACTTTCAACACCCTCAACACAAATTTGATTACAGAAGATGAAATTAAGTCATCCCAGTTTGAAAGTAGATTTGTGATCATGCTTGTAGCATACTGTAAGATAGCTCATAATGCATTGCAAGTTATGGATTCTACCAACTTCAAAGCACCAAACACCAGATCAGGGGTGTGGAATGCCTGGAGCCGTATACAAATGATGCACACGTCTGAGTGTGTCAGTAGGAATTGTGTGTGTAAAATAACTACACAATGAGGCGAAGCTGAGTAGGTTTTAATAGACTACAATCCATAGTTACTGCATGCACAATACTCCTACTGACACAAAAAAGGCATGTGAACCATCTGTTTTACGGAACAGGGGATTTCCCCCCCCCCCCCCCCCCGAAATCTATTTTTTGATCACTGAACCCGATGGTAGCTTTACGGGATACATTTCCTTTTGGCTTACCTTAGAAGCATATCATGCATCTAGTACTTCCAGCCATGCATCTAGTAACTACTGGATGTTTGGTAAATTAACTGGATGCATGATGATAGCTAGCCCATAGGCATCCCTTACCGAGTGCACAAGCACTTGTGATAGTGTGCCAACTGTTGCTAAAGGCGCAGGATAACATGTTTGCAGTGGCTACCGTCAATGAGGCAACATGCTATCTGTAAAAATCAACACACAGCTCTTGACAACCGAGTTCACAGAATTTTCTCGACCCATCTGATAATGTTGTATACTTACAGCCTTTTTGTCTGGCTGCCTGCTGTCATGCCCCGTGGTGAGGTCTCGGACAGACGTTACTTTACTTCCCCCGACAGATGATGGATACTGAAAACAAGAAGAATATCAGCAATTGCTGTCAGTAAAGGTTTGTAAATTCTACATATCATAGCAAAACATATATCACATTCAATTCATTTTTCTTTGTTTTTTTTAAATGAGAGTCACTTCGTTGTTTATTCTTTCTCAGTCTAATCTGATTATCTATGATAAATTCAATGCGTTCTTTTGCTGCGATACATTGTGAACATGATTCTACAAGCACCTTAACAAAATTGTTTCTGCAAGAATATCTCTAACTCTCAAGCACTTGCTCTCGTAAACAAATCTGCAGATATCACATTGAAATCATCAGCTCATCACTTAGAATTAGCCAGAACATAACTTACTGTCAACACCATCTTGTCAATTAAACATCAATCAAAAGAGAAAGCGCATTCAAGACCACTTGGGGAAAGTCTCTGCTCTTCAAATAAAGTCTTACTCTTATCTTTTTGTTGCTATTTAATTTCATGAGCATTTGACCTGCTGTTGAAAGTTTCATACAACATTCGATGTGGATTATAAAGGGAAAGTCAGTAATCTGTTGTCAGACATGCACTAAAGTTAGGTTACTACCTCATGAACACTATTCCAGAGTAATGGGATGGGGAGGGGCATTTATACTAGCTAACAAACTACAGCTACTATTACTACAAATGTGACCGTGCATCACAAAACGAACACAAAGTCACAGCCCTTGATTTTGCGCGAGGACCTCAAAAGGGTGAAACAGGTCAACCAAGTCAATCTTGAGTTTTTTATACTTTCTGAAAGAGGTATTCTTTGTCTACCTTATTCATAAGTTTGGGGTCATAAAACAAACAGGAAAGTGTGTTTTCAACAGTTTTTCTACAACCCTTTTTGTAGAGTAGTGCGATTAGGTACGTCTTCACAGGTCCCTTTTCATTTCTTTAAAATCCTTTAAACATCCTTCAGTTTCAACTCTAATTAACTTTTGAATAGATAGTGCTACCACCTTGAAAGTTGGCATTTATTATGGACAGAATGTGTTAATTGAGCAGGCTCAATTTCAGCCTAAACTGATAATCCCTTCATTGTTGATGCTCCAGTGGTTTACGTCCTGCTTCTTGTCCGATTTATCACACAGCCAGCACGGTTTCTAAAGATTAAGCTCTTGAAGAGACCCTTTACTTCAGAGCCTCTCTTCTCAGTTCACATCTTTCCAGAGTGTGTGCTTTCTTTCAAATATTCAGACAGGTTAGGAGAGTCCATTTGAATTGAGTTATACATCATTTTAAAGCTTAGAATCTGCTCTTTCACCATCTGCCCTTAACTAAAAATACATGTCAGGCGACATTTTTGTTGGTTTTGTGATGCAGGGTCACAAATTGATGAACACTGACAAGTGAAACAGAGGACACAGTACACTTACAGATTCCTGGTCTAAAGTCCGTATCCTGGCGAAGATAGCATTTATTGTCTCTGGGTTGTGGCAGATGTAATAGGAATTCCTTGATACGTGGTAGCCATACCTGTATTGGGTGTATGAAAAACAACTGCAATTTCACTGCAAGGCTATAACAACTAAAAACATGCCCCAAAATATCAACAACTAGAAACAAAAAGCTAAACCTAGAATAAAAAAGACATTAAGTAACTAAACAAAACATAATAAAACAAAAGATGGGCAAAGTCAAGAAGATAACGTTAGTCACAAGTAATTTGGCTTGTTTTCATGCCCCACTTGCAGGTCTGCCAACATTCCCACATCCAAATCAGCGAGATTCCACACAGCAATCAGGGAGATATCTGGGTGTTACATGCATTTTAATGGGTGAAAATAATTCCAAAATCAGGGAAAATTTAATATACTCTTATTCAGACATGAACAGATTTTGATACTTTCAGGGAGACTTCTGCAGAATCAGGGAGACTTGGCAGCTCTGCACTATTAGAGCATGAACTATTTCCAGGAAAGCTATGACAAGCAAAAGCTCAAACCTGGAATAAAGGTCCTCCAGCTTCCCTGTTAACGTCATGCCCTGGGAATCCAGGTAAGCAGCCATCTCCGCAGTAAACGTTCCTGCACTGACGCCATCTTTGTCCAACACCATTGTACCGCACATGAAACCTGGCAGAAATACACATCATAATCATACTCTTTACAAGACAAGAAAAAAAAAAGAGGAAAAAAAAAGAAGAAAATGTCACTTGTACAATCTAACATAGAATTTCTGCAATTCTTGTCAAAAAATGTTACTTTTAAATTCATTGATATATCATGCATCTAATTTCAGTACAAACCATCATGCAATTTCATAAAGTGGTTACCCGCACTGAATTTTGACCATGGCATAATTTCCAACATTTGAATTATCCTTCCTCAGTATCATTAATTCATCATTCTATAATAATGAAAGTGTAACAGTGTCTGAACTGCTAATTCACTGTATCAAAATTCACAAGGAAATCAGTGGATATCATTGCAGAAAGCCACCAACAAATTGTGCATTTAAACAAATCATGCCTTTAATTTGTCACATTGAGAAACAGGCCTTGTATGATGAAGACGAAGGGCTCTGAATGGTACTAGCACTCACCAATGGCTTCTTCATAGGCAAAGAGGACGGATTTCTTCTGCTCCATCAACTCCACAGCCTTATTTCCCATCCACTTGAAGCCTGTTAATGTTTCCTGTTGATACAAATACAGCATATCTTAAAAAACAACTAGGAATGTTGCTTTGGCGGCTGGCATGCCTCCGCCATATCGCATAGTTCTCCCAATAGGTTTATAGAATATGCCTTGAAAATGTTACATGACAGTTTCACATAATTGGCCCCCCCCCCCCCAAAAAAAAAAAATGAAATGACATATTTGTAACAAATATGTGAAGTGTTTACTTTCCTTGAACTAGGTTTCATTTGGATGAATGCCTATATAATTGAAGGGGTCGGTGCAATATAGTGCTAACCCACACTTTGGTAAAAATTGAGTTACATGCATTTTCATAATCCTTATCCTTCACTCTAACATCCGTGAAAATATCATATTAGATTTCAACCAATAAGATTGTAAAAATGCATGCATTCATGTTTTATTAGTGTACAATGTATGGACTTTCCAAACATTCAACAGCGATTATCTCAAAATGACTATTGTGTGGGTTAGCACTATATTGCACCGACCCCTTCAATTTTAAGAGAGCAAGTATTTACAGTTGGTATTTGAGCATTTTCACTTGACCTATGACCCTTGCCCTTTGACCCCATGGTCCATACTTCTTCAAATAAGATTTGTCATACAATTTACATCAAAGCAAAGCTTATATTTTTCTCTAAAACATTACTTTTTACATGTCCAAGGTGATAAATACCAATAAAAGTTACATAGATTGAAAAACAGAACATTTTCCCAAAGCATGACTTCATTGCTGTCTCAGAATAATGTGGCACACAGGGGGTTTACCCCATGGCACATAAAGAGTTAACATCAAGTTTATTGAATGAAATGTCCACAAAAGTGATTTCCAGACAGATGAACAGATGAACGGATGGACAACCCAAAAATAATATGCCTCCATCGACACTTGCATGGCAGAGGCATAAATACACTCTCACACAAATGTCTGATGTGGCATGTGATGTACAATAAGTTATGTGACTCTGCATAAGAAGTTTGGATCCATATGAATCAATGAACGTGACATGATACTGTTGTTGTTTTTACACACTTGCTACTCCCCTCTGAGTTTGTTTATTTCCACTTTTAACGAGAAGTATACAAGAGAGTATATTATGGAAACCCCACACGAACATCCATCTACACAGACAGCTACATCAGATACAGTCGACCTTGCCTGTAAAGTCAAATCTATTTGGACCAAAGAAATAGTTTCAACTTTGAGAAAATTCTACTTACATTGTATGAGGGACTAAAATCAATAGAATGTAAAGAGGACTTGAAAAAAGACCTTCAATTTTTAATAGGCCATTAATCCACTTATGCGAGGTTAACTTAAAGAAGGTTGACTGTATTTCAAGATACCTATGAATAAATTTTACTTTACTTGGTGTGTCAACAAGCTTCATAATCCTTTAATGATGGTTGCTATGGTTTGAAATCCCTCTTTGTATGTTCTCCACAAACACCCTGCTTCGAAGCATATTTTTGCTCAAGTACCATTTCTGGGGACTGAACTTTTACATCACTCATTTCAATTGGTTATGATAATAATGTACTTTTGATCAATTATATCATTTTGTTAAAAGCTGAGTCTGATTTCTTTCGTACTCTGACTGTAACTCAAAAAAGTGTGTAAACAAAAACAAATGTTTTAATACTCATACAATATGACACCATAAAAATCACATTAGGATTACACTGACGATGCACGAAGGAGCGTGACTTACCAGAAATTGAAATCCTTCTTTCTCTGCCATTTTCTGGAGAAACTTTGAGGAAACAGTACTGGCTAGCATGTACACATCATTACCTGCAGAAAAACAAAGATCACAATGACACTCAGATGAAACGTGTGTTCAGTGCTGATACTGCAAGTCAAGACGAAGCTCCTCTGATCCTTTTCTTTGTCTATCAATATGGGTTGAGGAAGCAACTCCGACATGCTATAAAATTGTTCTCCATGTGGTTCTCAAACAAATGACTAGTTGACTAGATTGCACAAGAAGTTCCATTAACCTGTCGAGGACAAGCTGTTTTTCTATAATATGCATTTCCCACCGACATCTGCCTAGTCCCAAGTATATTCAGGACTAGGGTAACAGTTTCTCTCATTAAAGTCGAATGCATCTCTCATTTGCTTCTTGCATTCTATTCTAAATGTTACATAATCATTTGCTTTAACCACCCAATTCAGATATGAAATATAAACCCCTATAATGATGTCTATGGTAAAAGCTGTTATTTTCCTGTTCAGATATAATATTTATTTGAATGTGGTCACAGACTTTTTGCAAGATGTTGTTTCCCAGCTTTGACCCAAAGATTATCTCAAGTGCACTGATGCCTGCTGTTTTCACTCCCTATCAACTTTTTGTGTGCCATGGTGTAAACCCCCTGTATGCCACATTATTCTGATTCAACGCAGGAGCACTTTTGGGAAAACATTTTTTTCCCCTTTTTTCTGAAGCCATGCAACGTCTTAGACATACGTTTATGCTACACGTAAACTTACATTGAGCAAAATTGGAGAGAAAATCCAAGCTTTGCTGCAATGTAAAGTTTGTGACAAAGTTGTGATTATTTCTCTCGCACATGGCCAGTACAGTAGTAGCTATATATATGATTTTTTCCTTTTCCAGGCCTGAGAGGCATGACTTTTGTAGCAAATACAACCTCTGCAGAAAATTAGAATTTACTAAAAAAAATAAAATATAAAAAAAAAATCCTAGGATCATCACTACATATTCACATATCGGGCAATGCAAATTAAATGTCTGCAGAATTGAATCTCAATGAAACTTTCATTGTATCTAGGTATTTGGCGATTTATCGATCGGTTTGGGCAGGATTGTGCATTTGAGCAAAATGTGCTATCTACTGAGTCAGGCATACGAATGTGGCACATAAAGAGTTGAATTCGCTGCCAAGCAGTGATTAGCAAATTTTGTAAAAATTAAACCCTTACGAAAATTACAGCTTTTACAGTTCTAGAATCTCCTATCATTGGACATCTCTGCATTAACTGGTACTCCACCTACTGATAGCGGAGTCTCCGTTCTCCTTCTTCGCCCGATGGAAGCACCACCAACCCAAGAGGGCGCCCAACTCGTTTCCTGTAAAGATCTTCCATGACCCGTTCTTCTGCTTCTCCCCTACTGCCAGCCGGTCTGCGTCGGGATCGTTGGCAATGATGATGGTGCTGTCGTTGGCCTCGGCTGTGCTCATGGAGAGGTCGAGGGCACTCTTTCCCTCCTCAGGGTTGGGATATTTCACGGTGGGAAACTCTGGATCTGGCTCAACCTGTGAGGAGGGAGCAAAAACAGAACTTCTGTTGCAAAGCCACAGTGGAGTGAAAGAGCAAAACAAAAGAATTCAAGGCCATGTTTGAGTGCTCCAAAGCGGTAACCAAAGTGATCTACAGTAGTGTATTTAAATCCCATGCGTACCATACTATATCATGCCAGATTTGGAGTGTTTGAGCAATTCAATTATGATAGCTGGTTTTATAGCACATTTCACACTTGTTAAGTATCTCAATGCACTCTACAGACTATCATTACCCCAGTCACTGGATACATCATTTCCAACCAGCACTGACAGTGCTCATTCTCCACTCCCTGGGGAGCATACCAGCCATTTGCAGCCATTTTACAGGCGCACACATGCTAATCAACCAACATAAGCTTTCTTATCCTGCCGGGTACCCATTTATACTCCTGGGTGGAGAGCAGCAATGTGGACAAAGTGCCTTGCTGAAGGGCAAACGTGTCGGGCTTGGCATGGGCTCGAATCCACGAAACGTACCACGCTCATGTCGTTCACAGACGAGCGCTCTTATCCACTCAGCCACGACACCTCCAATTTGTGGAGAAAGCATACATTATGAGTTATATTTAGATGCGATCACATTTGGTAGCAACAGGGTCATGCACCTGGCACGCTTATGCCACTTACAGGTGTCCCACACAAAGAGAATCAACTCTTTGTATTACAGTGTATGAAGTATGTGCATGTTACAAGCATTCTTCTCATACCAACTTTCGGTATGGTTATGTCACGCTTTTGGAGCACATTTGAGAGGTGGTCCTCTTTGCACTCAGTAGTAGTATGGTACGTATTTTACACTTTAGGAGTATTTGAGCACTCCTCTGGCGTGTGTATGGTAAGGTATGGTACACATTTGATGGCAAATTTATCACTTGTATAGATGACTGATTTTTACCTCTTCACTGAACTTTTCATCATGGTAAGACATTAGCCGGGCAACAAAAACATGTGACCTACAACCATGAAAGCCTGATTGAATTGCAGGACACTGACTTTCTGATTGTGGGCTTTTGCAAAATCTCCAGATCTGAAGTGATTGGATGATGACATAACATGTCCTATTACATTTCAAAAAAATCGGTTAGCAGAAACAGGAAAAACCAAGAGCAATATACAATGTAGACAGCATGATGTCCACTAAGTATTTGCTTGAGTGAATAGTGAATGCACTGTGAACTATAATGTAGTACATCAAAACTAACAATGTAAGACTAAAACGAACACCCATATCTCACATACTGGCTACTTGTGGGTGCTCTTCTCCACTAAGAGTCAACAAAGTTGTGCTATAGGTCAATAGGGAGCTTTAGATTTTCGCGACCGGGACGTTCAGAGAGAAAAAAAAAAATACGTTCTGAGCATGCGCACAAATGCACATCAAGTCAATCTATATTTCACTATGTGTTCTGGGCTATTTTTACGTCCGCTCAATTTAAGATGCAAAGAGCTACTTGATGCACTGATTATATGGGGGCACCATTTTATTTTTTATACGTTGCGTCCCAGTGTAATCTAAAGGTACTTTTCAGCACGACACAGGGGAGAGGAGAACATCCAACGCACTCGTTGTCTCAAACGTCCACGCGTCAAAATCTAATGAGCTACAGATTCATAACCACTTATAACTTTAAGACAGTCAGTGAGTGTGGTTGTTCAACAATACTGTTTCCTTCCTTCCGATTGCAATGCATGTTCAAATGATGTATTAGTTTTACCATCTGGGGCAATTATCTACAGACATCTACGGTGTATATTGTTCTTTCACTGTAGACAAACAGTGGGTTACGTTGAAATGTGGAGGGATGAAATATCAACCAAATACATATCATAAAGGTCTACTGGTATCAGCTGGGCACAACTGTATTATGACCTTTATTATCAACTTAATTACTTTAGTTCAACCCAAGCTCTGTTCGGGTCAAATTCTGATTATTCTTATCTTCACTATACAACAAACATGGTTCAGAGTCAACAAATATACCAGGACTGATGCAAGGCTGTCACTCAATGCAGTAATGGGGAAGTCAAATAGCGTGATTTACTTCAAACTCAACTTCCATTCATTTGCACATGTGTAGGTAACTTGCAAATGTGTATACAGCGTGAACCCAAAGAAAAAAAAATCACCCACTGTATCTGCTTGTGAAATGCTTGCAATTTCCTTCATACATGTCATCATTCCCACGTCTTAAATCAGCAATTGCATAATCACATCAACCCCAACTGTGCTGTGCTCAAAAATTGGCATGCATGCTGGAGTGCTTTCTTTGCGGACTGGCACAGACGTCTAGAAAACTATAAATCCTCAATGAATAGAAATTACCTAGTTCACCCCACCCCCAAACCCCCACTGTGTCAACGGCCATTCCTACTGGACAGATGCACAATGCTATGCATGAAAGGATTTAATAACTTTACAACTGCGTCACATTTTGATGGACTATTGATGGTGATGGAAGCTTGGCAAGTTAAGCTTAAAGTTCCTAGGCACAAGGCACATAAAGGTTTGATCTTCTTGTGACCTGGAGTATTAAACCAGCTCACCTGCTCTTTCACCATGACAAATGGCTTGAAGCCAAACTCTTTGACGGATGCATTGATGAACTTGGTGCCAACTCCATGCATGGCTGAATAGGTGAACTGTAATGGTGTCCTTTCGTTTATTGATCTGGAAAAAGAAAAATATGTGCATAAAATATGTAAAGGAGTCCAAGCATCAAGACAGTGATAGAAAAATCTGCACTTTACGAATATTTACTTCTCAAGACAGGAGGCTTTGATGTTCAGGGTCAATTGAAGTCCATTGTCTCTTTCTTGGCTTGAAGTTCCATAGCAACTATTGTCTTGGAATTATTGAATCATCTCAAAGTTGGCGAACTCATAATGTACAGTCTTTTCATGAATATGTAAGAGTAATGTTGTTACTACATATTGTACAGTTTAACATATTCTTGTGAGGTGTTTTAATAATGCATTTTTGTGTGCCTCCCAATATGTGAAAAACTCAGGAAATAGTGTCAAACAAAAGAAATATGGCTCTTTACAAAATACAAAATGCACCTACAAATTCTGCACTTCCCAACTTTTGATAAGATGCAAGGATTACTCACTCAGAAAGTACCCAGGATGTAAAATCAAGATAGCTGACTACATGCAAGCATATATTTCCATTCCCACCAAGAAACTGACCTGTGATACTTTTTGTGGGTTTTTCTGATACAAGGTCACGTACATACATGTTTGATGTCGTTGTTTTTTCTTTGCTTCAGATATATTGACAGAGGAATGACTGTATCCATTGAAAGCTCACCTGTAAAGACAATGCTGTTTTAATTCCTGTGTATAGGAGTAGAGGATTTCTTCATACGGATCTTGAAGCTGTTTGCTGGTCTCCAGAACTGATAAGTCCCATGAGTTTGACCATGGTTCTAGATTTTCCAGTATGTTTTTGGCTATCCCCTTGTCAACTGGGCTGATGATCTGGAACAGGAACAGAAACAGAAACATAATTCATCTCCTTATCATCTTGCATCATAACAGGTCCAGATGATATCGGAAATCTCATACACAGCCATACATTGTCATTCTGAAGCAATTAATCAGGGTACAGAGTTCTATTTTGCAGAAACCTAAATTTAGCTTGTAATACAAATAATGGCCAATCTTGAAACTTTTCATAGGTCTGACATTGCAACATACACACAAGGATTCATTTCATGTCCTCACTGTCATACTTTGCCCATAACTAAAATACCAGTTTCACAAATTCAGCATACAATATGCTTGGAATCTTTCAGCAGCTGACAGCATGCAAGTTTGCCAGGACCCTGCTCCAGTAAATGGTGCTAATAATGAAGGTTTACATAAAAGAGTAATGAAATCTTAAATCAACAAAACATGAGAGATGTAAGCCATGTTCAGACGTATTTCTAGTCGGAGTAAAATTTTATGGCGCAGCAATTAAAATTCAAATCTATACTTATCTAACCACGACCCTGTGTCCACACAACGGCAAGGCCTTCGCGGGGATCACCGTGGAGGGTCGGTGTAACTTTCGGAAGTGGTAGCGCCGCGCACATCGACCACACAATTGTTTTTACCAGAGGTGTTTTCTTCTCCATTCTTGTTCATGGCAATTTCTGAACGCTAAATTCTTTGTTGCGATCGACTAGGTTAGATTGCACTACACGCGCACTTGTACTCGCAAAATGTCAACATTGCGATTTGACCCCGGAAGTTCAAGGTACACTTATATAAGTTCAGAGATACTCCAAGGGCTTGTCCGCACGGGCAATTTACTCCGACCGTCTAATCGTGGTAGCGAGATACTCCTGAGAAAACTCAGGAGTATCTTGGTCGGAGGAAGAGGTCGTGGTAAGTTCCTCCGACCGGAGGAAGTTCCCACGACCTTGTTCAGACCGGCATTACTCCGACCCTTCCTCCAAAGTTACTCCGACCAAGCTTCCTCCAACCCTTCCTCCGAAGTTACTCCGACTAAAACTGCCCTCGTCTGAACATAGCTGTAGTCATGTACGGGAATTCTGCTGATAGACCTTCTCAGGCTTAATAGACATTACCTGTGCTGAATTACTCCAGTAGACTTTGTAGCCATTGTCTCCCTTTGGATTGTGGGATGGGGTTACCATGACACCTGCAACACAGCTGTATTTCCTTATGGCATATGGCTAAAACAAAAATCAACAATAAGATATCACAATGATTAAAATAAATGATAAAAGATTAGCTGCAGAGGTAGTATATTACAGCAAGAAACTCAAATAACAAGGAAAAGTAGAAATTATGCGGTGCGTAATATATGTCCCCGCCGGAAGTACATGTAGCATTTTGTAGCAAAATGTACAATACAGGTAAAAAATCAAGGTCAAAGGTCAAAATTCTGTGGAAAAGTTTTGAAGCCCTCACCTACTGTAGTGCCATCACATAAAGCAAACGGAATCGAAATCGGGTTGGAAATGGCGAAAGAGTAGCATTTTGTAGCCATTGTACAATATAGGTCAAAAATTAAGGTCAAAGGTCAAAGAAGTCAAAGGTCAAAATTCTGTGTAGAAGTTTTGAAGCCCTCACCTAGTGCCATCACATAAAGCAAACGGAATCGAAATTGGGTTAGAAATGGCGAAGGAGTAGCGTTTTGTAGCAAAATGTACGATATAGGTCAAAAATCAAGGTCAAAGGTCAAAGAAGTCAAAGGTCAAAATTCTGTGTAAAAGTTTTGAAGCCCTCACCTAGTGCCATCACATAAAGCAAACGGAATCGAAATCGGGTTAGAAATGGCGAAGGAGTAGCATTTTGTAGCAAAATGTATAATATAGGTCAAATAATGAAGGTCAAAGAAGTCAAAGGTCAAAATTCTGTGTAGAAGTTTTGAAGCCCTCAACTAGTGCCATCACATAAAGCAAACGGAATCGAAGTCGGGTTAGAAATGGTGAAGGAGTAGCATTTTGTAGCAAAATGTACAATATAGGTCAAAGGTCAAGGTCAAAGGTCACAACTGAAATTCTGTGTAGAAGTTTCAAAGCTCCCATGTAGTGCTATCATTTAAAGCAAACAGAATCAAAATTGGCTCATAAATGACAGAGAAGTAGCAAATTGAAGATTTTGATCACACACGGACGCACAGACAGACGGACACACGGACACACACACATACGGAGCCTGTTTCATAGTCCCCTGCTCGAACTCGTTCGGCGGGGACAAAAATTGATTTTTTAATTCAATTTCTGCATTGAAATTTCAGAAATCCCCTTTTTCTATGATACTTCTGTCCACATTTCAGTGTTTGCAAAATTACAATAAAAACTCCCCTTTCTGTTGTAATGTAAAGAAGCATGCATAATGATGCACATTAATTGAAGGAATGTAAAAGATTATGTGGATTTGAAAACCTCCCTGAATTTGGTAAAGCAACGGAATCAAATGTATGTAAATGTAAATAAACACTCAGCAGACAAGTAAAATAGATTACAACAGAAACTCTCCAAAATGATTAAAATATCACAATTCAAATGATGTGCTTCTGAGACCCCGTTTACAGTGCGAGGCTCGGCCGCGGCTGAGCCGCGGCCGAGCCTAGCCCCGCGCAAAAGGCCAAATGCGAGGCCAAAATTGGCCTCGCATTTGGCCTTGCTCTGGAGGTGGTCTCGGCGAGCCGCGGCCGAGCCCGGCCTCTTCTTGATGTAAACGCAAACTGGGCCAAATGCGCGGCCAATTTTAGTCTGGCTTCCAGACCCTCTGCCCGTACTATTTCGCTATTCACGATATTAACCCCCTCAACGTGGAAAACTAGTATAGTTTAAAGTGGTTTTGTCCTGCAAAGGATTTTTCCTTCGTCAAAGGCTTTTGCCCGAACGGCGACTTCGTCGCCACGGAATCCAGTTGGCAAAGGGTCTGAAAACCAGGCTATACCAAATTGCGTTTGTTTACAAGCAGAGCGCCACTACGACAAAATATTGAAAGGTTTGAATTAAATGCGCGGCCGAGCCCAGCAGTGTAAACAGACAAAATTGCGAGGCTCGGCCGCGCAATTGAGGCCGGGCTCTGCCGCGGCCGAGCCTGGCCCCACACTGTAAACGGGGTCTAATTTGTCTCACCAATTCATTTTGATGAGTTAACCATTTTTTTTTTTCTAAAGAAAATCATATTAAATTTTCTGTGTGGCTGAGTGGACAACAAATGGTTACAAACCACTTGCCACCTGCCACTTAGAACATGGTTAATGATTATAAAACCTTGATGACCCTTGAACTTTGACCACTGGCCAGTGAAACTGTAGTTTTGGATGAGATGGGGAATTCAGATTATAACTTTTTGGGAGATAATTAGAAGCTACTTATGAAATCTTAAACAGCATACAATTCTAAAAGTTTCTTTGATGAAATGGTTTTGAAATGGCTCAGATATCTGAAAACAAGTTAAAAGTAAAACAAAGTGGGCCTAATAAAATGCGGGCTCTGTCTTTTATCGGGATCTCTTTATTTTTGGATATCTCAGCCATTTCAAAACCAATTCTCATCAAATGAAATTTGAATTTCCTCTTCGATCGATATGCTCTTTTATATTTCATTTAAGTGGTTTCTAATTATCTCACAATAAGGTTAAAATTTGAATCTCCCATTTCAACCAAAACCCTACCATTCCTTTAATCTGATCTAATCAGTGGTAATCAAAGTGTGGTAGATGTTTCAGTAATATTCTGCTTTAATAATTAGGTGATCCGAGTATCCTCTCGGATCACCTTCTGTATCTGTACTGATTCTTTGTTCTTCTTTTTAATCTTCTTTATTTCTGGACAAAATTTGTGCAGAGGTTAGCTCAGAAAGTGCATTGCCTCTCAATGTCAAACTTATACTATATATGTATCATGTCGCAAAGACGACAGCGCAAGTAAAATCATAGTGATCAGTCGACCGTGACGTCACTATGACGTCATTATATGAAAACACATTTTCATAAATATCTCATTAATAGAATGGAATTCTTCAATGAAATTTACGTCACACATATTTCAAGTCAAGTGAATTCTACTCATATTCTCAAAATTCATTTTTATCTCAAAACGCGCGCGTACGCGCGCGTTGAAATATTTGTATGCTCAAATCGAGCTCAAATTTTTTTTGCACACGTTTCAGACCATTTGGAGCATTTTTTGAAAAATTGAAAAAATTCGACGGACGCGTACGCGCGCGCACATATTCGCACACACAGATCATATGCAATAGAAATTTCCCGTTTTTTTACATTTATCGGATGCCTGAAATGTCAAGGAATATTTCTACCAAGTTTCAAGTCAATCCGACTTAATATGACGTCATACGGGCCCGTCAAAGTTGAAATTCCGCGCGCGCATCAATGGCGATATACAGTGCAACGATGCCAAAAAAACGCCAATTTTAAATCCGGTTTTACTCGTCAGGATGGACGGTGACCCCCCATTTTCTTTACATATTCTGAAAGCTGATGAGTTGAATATGTTATTTCATGGGTTGGCGATGTTGGAAAAATGATTAAAAGATATCAAATATCTTAATAAAGTAAAAAAAGTAAATTTTCAAAATGACGTCATCAAATTTCAAGTTCACTCAAGCGTATCTCACTTATCCTTTGCCAATTTACACCCAGATTTCAGTATGTTGTAGCTTATTATATGATCTTTCATTAATATAATTACAACATTTTGATTGGATGACGGCATCACCTCGTAAAAATGGATTGAAAGTAATATTGTCAAATTTGACCAGTTTACGTGTTATCTCTATGGGAGAGCAGTTTTTCTGGCAGTGAAAATTGACATGACTCTCTTTTTCGAGCACTAGCTCACTTATGCTTCGGTGAATTTCTCCCAGATTTTAGTATGTTGTAGCTGAGACTTTGGGCTATCGTAAGTGTGCCCTCCATTTTTTCATACGATGTCGGCATCACGTCAAAAAACTTGGTTGAAAATGGCACGAGGCTTCGATGCAGCGTCATTTTGCTTAATACACAGGGCCTATGGAGAATGAAATAGGTCATTGCGTAGCGCATCCGACTCGTAATCCTATGGTCCCTGGTTCGAGGCTCACCCCTGCCAATATTTTTTAAATTTTTTTAAACACTTTTTTCTTCTTTTTCTTTAGTTAATCTTAATCTCCCTTTCCTTACTTTATCTTTTTCTGATTTTTTTATGCTTCTCCTTCAAATTTCTATAAAATAACATAATTTTTTCTTTATTTTTCTTTCTTTCTACTTTCTGTGCAATAGATGAACAACAACAATGGCTATCAATCCCATATTTTGCACATGTTTAGTACATGTCACGTACATTATTTCATAAAATAACAACTACTTGATCGGACACCATCTTGGGTATGTAAATTAGGGTCAAAGGTCATAAATGTTTCATCCAGTATCTTGGTGAATACATGTCCTATCTTTCCCATATTTTGCACACGCAAAGACCATGTTACAAGAATCATTTCATAAAATAATCACTTTTTGCTTAGACGCCATTTTGGGTGTGCAAAGTGAGGTCAAAGGTCAAATATACTTCATTCTGTATTTCCGTTAGTGTATACGGAATTCGGTACCAAAGATGGCAGGTCTCACTCCCTTTTCTAAATGAGAATCCAAATATCACACGGCCAATGTCTCTAAACAAGGATGAAACCTTATGGTCATGCCTATTGTGATCAGGACTCTAATCATTGATTAAAAAAAAAACGGATCACCTAATTTGTCAGTCTTGACAAATTCCGGGTCTAGTTGAATTTGATTCTACCAGAATTATTTGTTTTACATGTGTCAGTAAGGAAACAGTGAATGCTTGTAAGCAACCAGCTTCAGGAACAGCAGCTTGAAGTTCCCTCCATAGGACTACGCAACGAGGACAAAGTGCCTCGCCTACAGGACACAATTGCTGCTATGTAAAGGCCGTGTCACACCATTCCGGGCAAGATACACGGGCTTGTGGCGAGGAGGTAGTTTCCAGCACGTAGAAGATTTTCAGCGGGCGAACAAGAATGTTTGCAATTTTCATTCATGCCTTGTCATACCGAACGGGGGAACTTCTGCGGCTTGACTTGCGGGGAAACAAATTTACTCCCCGGAGCTCTCTGCAGTTGGTCCGCACCTGACAGTATCTAGCGCGTAGTTGCCCGGAGGTGCTCACGCAAGTCCGATTTAACCGCAGCCAAGTTTTGAGCATGACCAAAACTTTTTTTTCCGGGTGAGTCGCGGGAATGCCCGTAGAGGTCCACGCAGAACGCCAGTAGGAGACCCTTAGCGGCAGTACTTCCCGCGCAATTCCCACGCAGGTACTTCGCAGTCCCGTATGCAGCCAAGATAATGAAATTCTGTGAGATTTCAGCCATTCCATTAGAGGAATTCCTTCACTGAGTTGTCAGCCCCCACGCGACTGATACAAAGGTCACACAGTATACTCGCAAGTATAACGTGTCCAGCAAGTAAGACACATACGCTGACTCGCATAAATCCTTTTCCGCCCTCAGGAATGTCCGGTATGCTAGAAAATCTCTACACGTAACAAGCCCGAGTAGCTTGCCCGGAAAGGTGTGACAGGGCCTAAACACGGTTGCGGGTAAAATAATATGCGTGCGCACCTCCGGGCGACTACTTTTGAGATACATGCTAGGTACTGTCATGTGCGGATCATCTACGGGGACCTCCAGGTAGTCAAAATTTTTCTTAGCAAGTCACACGCAAGGCTGGTGTGACACGGCCTTAATGAACACATGAACACATCTTGCCCTAACAAAGAGAATACCTCTGTAAGCTTACCACAAATGGTGTTGGAACAATGTCTGAATACAAGTAGACTGGTATCCCAGCATGCAACATGATGGCTGCTGTCAGGTGGGCATATCTGACAAAAAACAAAACAAAACAAAACAAAAGAAAATAAAACAAATCAAATTCAATCACGGATTATCCACACACAAACCGAGGTAGTTAATGGTTGAAACAGATGACATCACTGATGATGAAAACAATAGTAGTGTTACTTGTATAGATATATTGACAGTAGTAATACAAAGACAGTGGTAATGGTGATGGCAATAATGACAATAATAATATTTTAATAAAAAAACTACTTTTTCTCCTACAACCATTATAACCAGGCCATCTACTACTACTACTACTACTACTACTACTACTATTACTACCACTATTACTAGTACTACTACATGTACTACTATACTACTATTATTAGATAGTAATGATTATATTAATAACCACACCATATAATCTTGATATTTACAATAGAGTGAGATTGCTATATAAAATTTAATGAATAAATACGTGGCTTTACTACTGAACCACAAAAAGGAATGTTGTAATTATCAGAACAGTCCTTTTCATGGTCCGGTAGTAATGTCAGATGCTTATTTTCGTGTAGCCGCCTGACAGCTTGACAAGACTGATACCAGTTGAGTCAAAACCAAAAATAGACAAAGTGAAAATCTCTCCTGTCATATCTAACACACAAGAATATGACCTGCAGCCACATATCACACCAACTCTTTTACTGTACAAATGCAGTGTTATCAGAAGGTGCAAAACATCAAGGGGTCAAACTGATACTACATAGTTGGCATTGCTATTGATAGACACTTTAACCCATTGAGGACGAGTCCCGAATATACTCGGGCAAGTGTCTATGGGAAATGCTTGTTGTAGCAAAATCAATCCGTCCTCAATGGGTTAAGACAGTATCAACAATATCAATTTCATTTTAATAAATACATTTATTTCTGACAGTTTTATCTGGCCTTGTACAAAAATTAAACCCACTCAAGGAACAGCAATACGGTAGAGTGCAGCAGGCACTGATCAAAATGAGCGACTAAATACAGTATAAACCCAAGAGTAGACTGAACTGAACGTAAAAAGGGAGAGATTTGCAACCAGCAAATATTGATGTGATTCATTCTAGATGACTAAATTATGAAGAGACCTGGTGCATCAGAACGTGAACAGGTGCAGATGGTACAGAAATGTGTGTGCACTGGCATTACAAGCACTCATTTTCCCTCACACAGTATTATAATGCCCACGGGATGATTGTGTTACATGTAACATTAAACTCATGATGGTGATGGTTATGGATTACCTTTGACTGCAGTGCCTGGCATCATAGCCAATGACAATCCCTCGAGATTTGCACTCTGGGTTGCTGGATTCCAGGTACCTGAGAAGCCCCTATTGGGAAGAAAGAATACTTGTCATAATGATTGATGGAAATGATTCTACTAGTGGTAGGAATAGTATTAGTAAATCCAGTAATAATATACAAAGTACATGTAAGCAATGATAGTAATGATGATGATGATGATGATGATAATAATAATAATAATGACAACAATAATAATGATAATAATAATAATAATAATAATGATAACAATAATAATAATATCAATGATAATATCAATGATAATAATTACAATGTGGTGATATGTTGAAGATAACAATTTTAATTACCTGTACAATAACACATATGTATTCTAAACCTTCCTTTCCTACAATGGAGTTACATTCTCAATTAATTCCAAGACATTTTTTCTAGCTTGGGGCTTTATATACTATAGTAACGTGTCAAGCAATTGACAGTTTCATTTTGATCCATACATGCCTTGAATAGATGATTCATTTTCAAAAAGATTGACGGACTATCTGTACAAGTCTCAAGCCTAGCCATCAGAGGTACAATAGCCGCGGTCACACTGGCAAAACATCAAGACGTTTTAGATCGCGATCTTTAAGAACTCAAAAATTTGCCAGTGTGACCGCGAACTTCTCACGAAACTCCCCACTCCAGCTAGTGATATTTCCCTACCCCCCACCAAACTTCTCGATCTTTTGCCAGTGTGACTGCTAAAAACTGAAAGTTTGCAATTTTAAACTTCTCGATCCCTTGCCAGTGTGACTGCTAAAAACTGAAACTTTGCGATTTTGAACTTCTCAATCTTTTGCTAGTCTGACCGCACCTCATGTACAAAGTATCTTGCGCAATTGGCCAATTGTGAAGGTCTATTAAACTGGTGACATACACTTGGGCCTCACCTGAGCTGTTTGAATGATTATTAGATCATTAATCCTGGCAGTGCCTGCCTCCATCGCTGCCCGTAGACCTGGACAGGTGTGAAATGAAAGACTCAGGTATCTAGAATGTTTGAATTATCAGCAAAGATAATTTACATGATCATGGCAGTGAATGAAACTGGATACAAACTACAAGAGGGAAAGCAAAGAAAATCTGAGATTACCTGATAAGTTGTATTTGCTGTAGAGTGATTGTACTTACAGTGTATCACATTCTAGTGAGAGAAACACAAATATATATATATATATATATATATATATATATATATATATATATATTTTCTTTTGTAAGTGAAGGACACATGCTAAAACTTATGGAAACTGTATGCTCTAAGATAAACAGATCTTAATAATGTTAATTTGCTTTCAAAAGTCAAAGCTGTAAAACTTTTTACAATCATGTCACTCAACAATTTCATTAAAGGACATAAAATCTTCCCAAACAAGATTCTGCCTACGCTGTATATGTCAATGACTTCTACATCACTATCATGATTGAGTGATTTGACTAACATTGGAATGCAACTTCCCCTGACCTGAATATACAGCAATTTGCAAGTCTCCATGCAGTGTCTTCTAGCAATTATATTATAATAGTATGGAAACATTTTTGTTCACACTATCACATGGACAATAAACAACCTTAACACCAAAGCAACATCAAGAGGAGATAACATCATTACCCGCTGTTCCAAACTGGATCCTGGTCCCAAACCTCTTCCGCAGCTCATCAACATTGTGGTCATTTAGCAGATCAATCACTTCTTGCCTGGTAGCCATATTCTGCATGACAAAAACAGTTCATTGAGGTTTAATTTGTGACAAAAAGAGCATTAGCTGGGCTTGCTTTCAATGTGAATAAGTTGCAATATATTACATGTGGACATGATTTTCCTCTTCACCTTAAAAGTCAGCAGGAACCCTGGGGCAGATGACTAAATAGTGAGTATTGTAGCATGTTGCAACCAAGTATTTCTGTGAGAAGTGAATTTCAGTCAGGCAATAGCAGTTCACATACACGTAGATATCTCTGTGATTGTTCATTGTCTTTGTAAACATACACCTGTATAAACCGCACACTTTATAATTATTGTAAGTGGAGCTAGTACCGGTATGAGCACCTTTCAGTACTGTATGGAATTAGTGTTATAAAACACCATTACTAGTGCTACTTCACAGCTCCAATAACAGTATGTCAGCAGAGCACAAAGCACCGCACATTGCAAAGTCGATCAGACTGCTAACAATTCATTAAATCAAATTACTGTTTAAATGCCATGGTACAGGACATGTATCTGAAAGTAGTATGCCCAAATTGGACACTACTTTGTATCATAATCTATGAAAAAATATACAGCTGTATACAATAGTTTGTAGCAGCAATGATGACATCAACTACGTACACTGTACAGTATCAAGGGTGATGGCTTCTATCATAAGGGATAATCTGATGCAATGAGCCAATCACATTGCAGGTCTCTGTTCTTGCATCATTTTGGACTACTGAGAGTGTCAAATGAGGTAGCCTTGTGTCTTCAACAATGGATGTACTGTATGACATGTACAATTTGTACGTAGAGTAAGGAATTTACATAGTACACTGTATGATGTCATCATGTGTACTGCAAATCCAGAAATTTTCATGTGCATGCAACTTTTGCAATTTTTGCAAAGAGCCAAGATTTGCCGAAGTAAAATGTATGTGAAAGTTTTTGTCCACACACGCATTGTATGCCAGTGGCAATTTGTGGAAATCTCATGCCGCGCATGTTTCTGGTTTACAGTAATATTGAAATAGTCAGATTGTCTTTTGCAACACACAAAGACACAGAGCTATGTATATGCTTTGTGGGTGAAGAGCTCTTAAAGTTTACAAAGGTCTTCAAATGCCAAGATCTAAAAGATAATCTTGAGTGGCTTGCTATTGAAACCCATGGTCATTTTGGGAAAACTTGGCATTTTGCTCAAAAAGGCTATGTACAAATGAAGAGTTTGTTTGCAAAATCGATAAGTCCATATTTGCCAAATGGAGATATTTGCGATTAAAGGTCAAGAAAAAAAAAGAGAATAATAAGAAAATTTTTGCTTCTTTTGACCATAACTTCAAAAATATAGCTTTATACGTAGTGACCAATATATCATTCAAAAAGTATTATTTTGTACTTTATGACAGAGACCGTACTTCAAAATCTTAAAAAATGGACTTATTGGTTTTTGCGAACAAACTCTTCAAATGTACACTGTTATACATTATAGTAATACATGTACAATGTATGTAGGTCACAGCTGAGATGAGATCTAGCTGCTCATTGCAGGCCGACTGCAATTTCCTTTTAATCTTCCTTTAACAATGAATCCATACAGCTTGTACAAAATTGTATGTTATTGTTAGGGATGCACTAGACAAGATACTTGCAATGTTATGAGCGCAAAGTTCTAATCACTTGCATTTAATTCCTCAAACTTTTCTGAAATGATGACATTTTAGCCCCTGAATGAAAAAGTACAGTGTACCTTTATGTACACTGTGTGATAGTATCATTAATCTTTTACAGCCTGGTATCATTAATCTTTTACAGCCTGAAAAAAATAAAAATAAATACCGGTAAATGAAAAAATTGGTGGCAAAAGGATAATCAAAGATTGATCAACTAAATAAACATGCTCCTTTTTTTATGATGTACAAGGCTGTTCACCTGACTCATGATAAAAAGCAATATAACAACTTATTAAATCGTTTTTAATGTTGTATGGAGGACTGACATTTTGTTCAGAACTCAGTGAAATCTTGACTTTAAGGCATACAATGAACACCAACTTGCAGAAGTACGCTTTGTAAGGTGTGCAGTATGATGTGTGGACTGAGAGTTCTATACGGTCTCCTCTCCAAATACTAGCATATTCTGTCGGTACCTGTATACAATGCCATACACGCACTGTACGTACATGATTGCTCATGAATGCAGACTCACGACAACTCCCAAGGGCTTTCTGAGAACTGCAAAGAAAGAATCTACTGTACGTATTATAAAAATGAATTGGCTAAGTTTCTAAAGTGCACACACACGCTGTTTACAGGTGTACAATGCTTTCTATAAGGCATCCAACATGAATATAGTTTTATATTATGTTCTAGTTTTACATTATATTTTGTTCTGTTACACCTGTACATGTCTTTGGGTATCCACAGGTTTTGCTGTTTCAGGCCTATTTAGTGTCTGTAAATTGTTCTTCCTTTTAACCCGTTACAGACTAGTCCCGAATATACTCGGGCATGTGTTTATGGGAAATGCGAGTCGTAGCAAAATCAGCACATGCTCGCTGGGTTGGTATTCACTGTCTTTCAAGTTTGGAGCAATTGTTCACAATGCCATAAATAAAGGAGCCCAGCTGCATTTTGAAAATTCATGAAGCATAACATTACACAGAAGTGCATTGTCGGCTGATGATCATGCCAACATGTACCGGTAATCAACAGGGCTATTTTGACAAGGCTAATAATTGGTGAGGACATGTACACACTGTATCTATTTCACATAATGTAGCATCTTTGCAAAATTAAAGGGGGTGCATGCACCCCTTCCATTTTTCACCCCCTCCTGGACCCACCACTGTCATTAGTACATCCAGCTTTGTAAAACATCAAGATCACTGAAAAAAGATATCAATGTATTGAAGATGATTTCTTTAATATCATAATGCTTCAGTTTTTAAATATCAAAATTGTTGTACTGTAAATGATAATAAATAAGCTGTATTAAACTGAAAGAGGAAACTGGCTATGCTGCAAACATTATTTTGTAAAAAGTGCTGAAACAAATGCAAAATTTAGTCGAACAGTAAAAACTGACAGTATTGAAAATTCACACTTGGAAGTATACTGTGTCGTGTCTTCCCTATAGAACCAGAAAGTTGTTACACATGAAGCTTCATAGAGAAAATCATAAACCCATTTCCTGCTTTATTGTCAGTTTGTTACAATCACACTTACAGTAGATACTACATTGTAGTCAGAAGTACTACAGTTGAACCTCTCGTATCCGGACAAGTCGGGACCGGGGCTCATCCGGATAAGGGATTTGGCTGGATATGGGAGACTCAATGCTTTATACATACATACACATGTACTGATGTAGCCCATTGTAGTACCACATGTAGTAATGTGTATACTGCAACCTTTTCATTGTTACACTCAGTAACAGACCCCAAAATAGAGGTTTGTGTTTGCAAGAATGAAATAATTTTCTTTTAAAAATTCTTGGGATGATTTACCTAAATAATTATTAAGAAATGTATCAAGTATATGTAATTCATGTGTGTTTGTGTAAGAGTTCTCATGGAGTTGGGAATCCCCCTTTCCTGCCGTAATTATAATAAAAAAAAAAAAAAAAATCATGGCGAGATTGCGTCCGTATAATAGAGAGATCCGGATAAAGGGAGGCCGGATAATAGAGGTTCAACTGTACAGTACGTGTACATGTACATTGCACAATTTGTAGTTTGTAGATCTACAGTACCAGGGTAAGCAACCTGTATTGACAATGCACAGTATGCACTGTAGGCCTTAATTTGATATGTCTGTCTGCAAATATATGGGACAAGCCCCCTGGGACATTCTGCTGGGTTGGTACAGTGCAGAAAGGTCATTTCAGGTCACATTGCAACATTGTCTCATCCATGCAGCCGTAAAAACTGTGATACACATTCAGGATGGCACACTAAGACTCAGACTCAGAGGCTGTGTCTGACGAGTATTCATGTCTGGATGGCACATCATCCTCACATGCTTGAAATGTCATGCATGGTCCGATGCTTTGGCAGTCTTGTCATAGAGTGTGGGACAAGAAACACACTGCCAGCAGCTTAATTACTCAGGGGCATTCACACAAACTGACTAACTGCAGACACAGTCACATGTACGAGTGGATGTACAACATATACATGTAAGTTGCACACGTCTAACGACAATATGGAATACACACAAGAGGCCCCAGAGGAGATACACTGTTAACTAGCTCAGTTGCCTAGACCTTTTAAAATGTCAAAATTATGTGTTCACTTCCACAAAGAGGGTAAGGTTGTGGGTACACTGTACATCTTGCGCCTGGCTTATAATGGTAATGCCCATCTTGGGAGGGGGGGGGGGGAACAGATATCCATTACAGATACATTGTACTATACAGTTGGTCTTGTTTTATTTACATTGTAGTGTTATAGACCTAAACAAAAGTATGGGTACCGGTACACCTCACTCTGCGGCCAAATCCTGCATTTTAGTCCACGCCAAGCACGCAAACTGCCCATATACACAAGTCGACCACAACACCATCCAAATTCAACCGCCTGCTTTATGTAGAAACCTACAGAGTGTGCTATGTATGTGCTTTTGCGCAGGGTCCAACCTTGTCCTTGGCACAGGAGGTCGAACCTTGGTTCAGGTGCTGAGCATTATAATTATTATTAAAAATTACTAGGTGTAGGTACAATTGTAGCCCGACCAGACGTCATGCAAAGCGATACTTGTGTACACGACAGGGCTGTGTATTACATTGATTGTATTTGTAAAGTCTGCGAATCACACAGAATATCAAATGGATCTAGATCGGAGATCAGAGGCCCATTGCATAAAAGTTACTATTATGGTAACTTTGCCATCCAATAGTAACTTTCATGGAATTCTTGATTTTGATTGGCTGTTGAGTATTGTTGCCATGGTAGTTATCATTGGATGGCAAAGTTACCATAATTGTAACTTTTATGCAACGGGCCCCAGATGTAAATTAGTATATTACAATTTTTCTAATGTCAGATCCAGACCACAGTACCATCGGTACCTACTAGCACTAGAATCTAGTAACAGACGACTGTGATGTCCTGATGATGCCATGGATTCATGTCAATGATATTTCTCTCTTCTTGGCATCATTCATAGCCAAGGCAAAGTCGGCTACCCTGGGTTTTAGGGGGCTAAATTATTTCAGGCTTCTAACTTCAGCACAGCCCAGGCCCCTATTAAAACCTAGTATCCTATTAAACCCAAAACTCTAACCCTATCAAAACCTTTAAAAAAAGCCACCTACGAGACCTAAATTTAATCATACTAGATCTACTTTGATACATATCACTTTTTTTTTTTTTTCAAATTTTAGCAGAGACAGAATCTATCACTAGGGCCTAGACGATTCTATATTACATATGGTTGTGCTGAAGTTAGAAGCCTAAAATAATTCAGCCCCCTCAAAACCTAACTAAACACAGCCCATTCGCTGTAAGTTATAACAAGTTACAGTGACTGGGCTGTGTATAATTCAAGTTACTAAAAACCGAAGTTTGCCGGCAAAGTCAAAAGATATGAATAATGATGTGACATAGAACCTAGTCTGCTCTGGTGGTAGACCTCAAACACTTGTCTTTACATGTAGAAATCTTTCTAGACCTAAACTAAAAAACCACATGAAATAATCAACTCTGAGGATAACACATGAAAAAATATTTACTAAGTTTACTATTAAAGGACCTAACGTTCTAGATTTCTAACGATGTAATGGGCAGTTCACTGGTACAGAGTGAGTGGTAGCCCCACCACTCACCAGACGTCGCGTGAAGAATGTCGCGACATTTGTGTACGTACAGCGACAGGGCTGTGTAAACCTACTGTACTGTAGTTTAGAGGAGTGGAGTTCAGGTGGGCAGAATCTAAAACATAGATTGTGTTAGATCTAAATTGTTGTACTCTTTTCTCGTATTAAACCTACCCTATCCCACTCTAGCCATTGCTTGATGGTCTTGTCGAGTTCAGGGTCACCGGTGTCGACGTTTTCACCCATCTCCCTGCTGTAGGCTACCAATGCCCAGCTGTCGGCTCCTACTCGCTTTGGGGGGTTAATAAAGACTTTCAGGGTTCACGACCAAGGAGACACCACACGTCCTCGATCCCCGGAGCTTCAGGTCAAGCTTCGCCCACGTCAGTGCTCGAAATGTAATGCTCCACTCCAGTGTTTATGGCAGTGTCCATATGCTACGTCGCGACGTGTTGGAATGAAAACTGAAACATCCCCGCATATGATATGCCGCAATGATAATACTCGTGAGTGTTGATATTACATTGCATGGGAAATGTGATACAGCGGCGGCTTTCCCTTGGCCTTGTCTTGTGATCTGACGCTCACCACCGAGCTCCTCACTCAACGGTGACTACCGCTCAATCGTCCGTAGTGCAGCCTGTTATCAGACAAGCCAATCAACCCTAGATAGTAACGTTAGAGAGAGCCTAGATGGTCCGTGTCACCTTCGTCGAAATGGACGATGGTTCGGATTAAATTATTTACACCACGTGTTCTGCTGTGAGTTGAAGCCGAGAACACACGCACAAGCGCTAGCACTCACAGTTTTAGTACAAGAGTACTATATTATGCTGTACTCGCTATTACTGTGGACGGCGGCGTTATTGCGGAGTCCAAAGTTACCGTTCCCGGAGAAGCGGCGGTGGCGGCGGCGGCAGCTAGTGTACTTGCTACGAAACGTTAGTACGATCACGAATAGGCGCTAGGCGGCCCGTGTCAAGAAGAATATGGTGGAATACAGGGAGATCATACCACGTGTCCAGCATCCTGATGACGACAAGTGCAAGGATCAAAATGTATCTCGGGAGGAAAGAGCGCAATTACAACGTGTACGTGCGTGCGTACTGTTATGCAATGAGCAAAAGCCACAGTTCAGAGAAAAATCTGTACACTGACACCGATAAATAGACGCAAAACCAACCTCTTCAACCTGCCTTAGCGACCACCCCTCTGTAGCGGACACCTGTCGTTTACGGCCACTGAAAAGTCCCCCGAGAGAACTGACAGGTAAGCCATGCTAAGGACCCTGTGTCCACAGCGGCCCCTTTCAAACACTGCCAGCAGACGCCAATTTAGAGGTCACAGATCCATGGAGCCGCAGGCCGAATATCAGTAGACCACAGTGTTGTTGTTGTTGTTTTTGCAGCCACGTCGGTAACACCACCGAATTATTTAGTTCGGTGGGTAACACACGATTATATACTAAGACACAACAAATCAATATTCCAAATGGGCTTTACAGTACTCAGTAACTCTTATCCATTTTACACACACACTATTAACACGAAGCAGGGAGTTTCCCACCTTCCTGCACGGAAGGTAGGGCCTATATTTTCAAATTACATTCAAAATGAAAATAGAACTCATACAGTCTCTGAAAATAGCAATAACATAATTATTTGACCAAAAAAAAAAAACCCACAAACAAACTACATATTTAGAACGGTTTGTAGCTTTCCACCGATCTATTTCCCTCCATTCAGGCAGAGTAATTAACGCATTCGTAAAAAGTTTATTATTTACTTGCTGTTTATTATTTACTTGCTGTTGCACACTTTGATAGTGGGCAATAACGCGATCGTTATATTTCTCAATGCATGAAACAAACGTATGCACATAAATTATCATTACAAATTATGATGCAAACGTAATGTCGGAGAACCTGTCTACAGCGGGTTGCAACCTGTCTGTAACGGCCAGCCGCCACTGCGTCTCGCTTGGATGGCCGCTAGAGACGATTTGACTGTACTGTAAAACCAAAAACATGATCCCAGGAAACTTTCGCGAATAGCCACAAGGGGGCCTAAGTATTATTGTATGTATCGTGGAGACAAAAGATAACAACAAAACAAGAGTAAAAGCAACTTTTACGCGCATTCAACTTGCGCTAATCTTGGCTCCTCATGAAATATGCGAAAGTTTCATGGACGAGAAAAGTTCTGGGTCTAGAGTATCGGCCTACGTAGCAAGAAAAAAAGAATGATAAAATGCAATGATGTATATATGAATATGAATGACTGGTCAATGTCTGCATTTCAGCTCAAAGTTGATGAAGATTACATTGACAAAGCGTTGATAAGGAACAGTTCCACTTTACGATTCGTATCATCTTTTCTGTATTTGTATAGGCCTGTGGTATAAGAGAATGAATGACTGACTTATGTAGACTTAGTAGCTCCCACGTCGTCCGACGCATGAGGCGGTCATCATCCTCCAGCTTCGTCTATCGGCGGCTAGGGCCTTGATATCCTCCCACTCTTTTAGGTCTTTAACATCTCTGCAGACAATCTGTTGTCAGTTCATTCGTGGTCTGCCTCTTCTCCTTCTGCCTGGAGGAACCCACCAGAGGGATTGGTTAGCTATACGATCAGGTAGAAGTCGTGCAGCATGCCCATAAGCCACTTAAGCCGCCTTTTGCAAATGATGGAGGATACTGGAAGTTGATTAGTTCTCTCTCTCTGACTTCCTTATTGGTAATGAAGTCATTCCACTTAATGTGCAGTATTCTTCGGAGGCATTTTGAGTCGAATGCATCAAGCTTGGATTCTTCAGATGTTTTCAAGTTCCAAGTTTCACAACCATAAAGGAGTGTTGATAGGACATTTGAGTTGTAGAATCGAAGTTTGTTTTTTCAGGCAAAATTTCTTGCTTGACCAGATTGTGTTCAGCTTCTTGAAGGCAGCAGAAGCCTTCCCAATACGACAGTTAAGTTCCGTTACAATCACACCCTCCTTGTTTATGGAACTCCCAAGATATGTGAAAGTCATCCACAATGTCAATCTTTTCTTGGCCAATAAAGACATCAATTGGAGGTTGGTGGTCGCCTGATAACATGTTCTTTGTCTTTTTGGTGCTAATGACTAGGCCCAGTTTTCCTGCTTCATCACTTATACTTCTGATTAGCTGTTGAAGGTCAGATGGGTTATCAGCTGTGGCTGAATGAGAATGAGAATGAGAATGAATGAGAGGGCCAAGAAAGGGCAAACCACTGTATTTACGTCCTTAATTTATTTATTTTTAATCAGCGAACTATTTCTTTGTTCAATTGCACTGAACCTAAACTGGAAATAGGAAAGAGATATCTAAGGATCCAATGCACACTCTCACTCACTCACACTAGGGAGGTGGGTCTGATCCCCACCCCTGTACTCACACACAGTAACAGACAAGAACAGTTTAAATGCAAAAATCACTTTATCAACTTTTATGAACTTCAGACATCTGAGATTGAAGCTACTAACAAAATTAGACATCCATAAATAACATTGTGATGATTTTTGTAATACATTGTATCTTCAAAATATTTCTCGTCATGAATCGACTGCAGTTTCAATGGAGTGATTTTTTTTTTCTCTATTTGACGAAGACCTTATACTTATCAAATCACTTTGAAATGGCATTTTTATTATCATTATTATTTTTTGCATTTTGAACTCTTGTAGAATCAACACAACACACAGACTATAACCATTTACGCTGGAAACATAACACCTTGAAGAGTTCTTTTGTATTTAGCAATACATTGGTATTTAGCAGACACAAAGTGAGTGACGGTTGATAATGATATAGCTGTAGCCTCATCGCTGTAGCTCCATGGTTAACGAATGATCTATCCCCTGTACTTATCTCTCCTAGTCGGGTATGTATTCCCTATTCCCATATCATTCAGATTCAAAGATGAATCGGTGCAGAGAAAAATCTCTTTGCTCAAGGCCGTGTCACACCTTTCCGGGCAAGCCTTGCGTACGACTTGCGAAGAACATTTTTTACTGCCCGGATGTCCCCGCAGATGACCCGCACATGACAGTACCTGGCACGCATCTCATCCGTAGTCGCCCGGAGGTGCGCACGCAAATCCTTTTTAGGCCCTGTCACACCTTTCCGGGCAAGCTACGCGGGCTTGTTGCGTGTAGGGATTTTCCAGCATACCGGACAAATTATTTCTGAGGGCGGACAAGGATTTGGGCAAGTCAGTGCATGTGTCTTATTACTTGCTGGACGCGTTCTACTTAAATCCTTCTTGCGGGTATACTGTGTGACTTGTGTGCCAGACGCGTACGTGGGGGCTGACAGCTCGGTGAAGGAATTCCTCTGAAGGAATGACAGAAGTCCCACAGAATGTCATTACCTTAGCTGCATACGGGGACTGCGAAGTATCTGCGTGGGAGTTGCCTGCAACGTACTGCCGCTAAGGGCCTCCTACATGGCGTTCCGCTTGGACCTCTCCGAGCATCACCGCGACTCACCCGGAAAAAGTTTTGGTCATGCTCAAAAATTGGCTGTGGTTATTAGAATCGGACTTGCGTGCGCACATCCGGGCAACTACAGGCGAGATACGCGCTAGTTACTGTCAGGTGCGGACCAACTGCGGAGAGCGCCGGGTATCAAATTTGTTTCCCCGCAAGTCAAGCCGCAAAACTTCCCCAGATGCGGTATGACAAGGCCTTTAGCATGCTCAAAACTTGTTCCGAGTGAGTAGTGGGGGTTCGCTCGCAGAGGTAAATACAGAACACCAGTAGGAGACCCTTACTGGCTGCACCTCGCAGGCAACTCCAACGCAGGTACTTCTTAGTACCTGTAGGTCGCTCGTAACAGAAAACGGATCGGTTTCTAAGCTCTTACGCAGGTCACACGGAATACACGCAAGCAGAAGGTAAATAGCACGCGTCTAGCACGTAGGAAATAAGTGCGAAACTCGCAAACATTCTTGTCCGCCCGCGGAAAATTCTCCTGCGTCCTGAAAAATCCCTCCTCGCAACAAGCCCGTCTTGCTTGCCCGGAAAGGTGTGACACGGCCTTGAGATTTTGGAACATTCAAAAACCACCCTCTCTAGAGGGCGCAAATCCTTTTCGCATTTACCGCAGATTGCCTGGTTGTACTTTAGTGGACTGTGACTCGACAACATGCTGTTAGAACGAATGGCAGGTATTGCAGTAAATGATTATGTCAGTGAAAGTGCATGACATTGTGAAAATTAAATCAAGAGTCCCACAGGGATATACATTAGGGCCGTTGATATTTTAGATTAACTAATTATATGATATGTAACTTAAAATTTGAATGATCAAATGCATTCCAAAATGTCGCTCTATACTAATGACACAGTCATTTTTCAGGCATAGTAAATTAATTATTAAAGGGATCGTATAGTTTTGGTTGAGACCTAATTTCAGGTTTCCAACATTTGTTTTGGTGAGATAATGTGAAACCTCTTATCAAATATGAAGAGCATGTAATTCCATGAGCAAATCAATGTTTATTTGATGAAAATTGGTTTTGAAATGGCTGAGATATCCAAAACAGAGCAATTCTAATAAAGTGTGGGACCCACATTTTATTACGATTGCATTGTTTTACTTTGTTTTTGGATGTTTCAGTTATTCCAAACCCGATTTTCATCAAATAAACTTTGAATTCCTTTTAAAATGGTATGCTCTGTACTATTTCATAAGTGTTTTATTGGTATCTCGCTTCAGAAAGTTAAAAGCCCAATTCTCATCTCCACTTGGTCCAGTACTGTATCATCCCTTTAAGGAGGTACAAAATAACTTGCAAGGTGACCTTGATATTATTTGTAAACGGCTAGACCTAATAGTTTGCGCTTACACCTACAAAAGACAAAAATCACGGTTTTTTTTTTCATTAGAAAAAATATGGGAAACAATATGTTGATGATAAAATACGAAAACCTATTTAATAGCAAATGTAAAGAAAGTAAAATATTTACCCGTTATGCTCGACTATGGTGTCACGTTTGGAGAACATGTTTCAAGTATCATTACTAAATAATTATCTCGAACAAGTAGGTTACACTGGGAGAATCAAACAATATTTATGTTAATATATAAAACAATGAAGAATCCATAGCTTGCCATGATTTTATTTTACATTGATTAATGCAGCAGGCATACGTCTTGGGGAAGCTGTGCAAAACAAGCGAACAAATACACAAACAAAGCAAGGATTTTCAGATACAAAAGCTTTAGAATGACACGAATGAATCTGAATGAGGATACAAGAGCGTCCCAGGAAGACTAACTTGTTCCACACACTAAAAATGGCTATCAGTGCAATTGAAGAGTGTGTTAAATATCAGTGATGTACGGTAAAATTCAAAATAACTTATTACCAACCTGAAAGAAAGATATCATTCAGAGGGGTGAAGGCTCAGGATTGAGTTTCTTCAGTTTGTCTCCCTCTACAAATGAAAATTTGTTAAGATCGCAACTGCTGATCTGTAAATTGCTGTGAATTGCCGATTGCTGATCTGTAAATGGAACAAATATTTGTTCCATGTTCATCGTGTCACTGCCGGCAACCAGGGACAGCCTGGTGGTAGTGTCGCTGCCCGGAAAGCAGTAGATGATAGGTTCGAGTCCCACTTGTTCCTTTTTTTCCCCGACATGTTTGTTAATTTACAGATCAGCAGTTGCGATCTTAACAAATTTTCATTTGTAGAGGGAGACAAACTGAAGAAACTCAAACCTGATTATTACCAACCTATTCGGAACGACTGATAAACAAACCTATTATAACCTACAGAAGGCGCAATGTTCAACGAGATATGAAACTCGTCAGACTGACGAGTTAGGTGATACGCTTGGGGTTATCAGATGTCGGTCATCTGTGATCGACAAAGAAAAGAATGTGATATAGACACCTTGAAGTTATAATTGAGTTTGCATGCAAAACCGTTTCCCTAACCTCTCGGCCACGGGACATCCACGGAAATGGTAAGGCAAAAAAGAAATGTATAGATATTACAGGGAGAAAAGTCAATGCCCACTCAACCAACGTGGCCGCGTGAACATGTATTGCATTGCTAGACGGAAATGCGGCCTTGTAACTACTGATGTCGCTATGCCATTTCTGGCAACTTGGGAAAAATACGTGCCGTAAACATAAAACCTATAATCGGCTGGTTTTGATACCTTGCCTTTAATCACAATTTTCAGTGTGATGACGTCATCAAAGTACAAAACAATGATGTGGTCTTGAACGACAATTGTTCAAAGTACAACACCTTCGTCGTCGTCATTACATATTATGATCAGTTTGACAAAGTCAGCCTGCAAAATTTTGCAGCAGTCGAAGCAATATGGTCTCCAACACAAAAAAGAGGGATATGGTGTGTGTGTGTGTCTGTGTGTGTGTATAGGTGCGTTTATATACGAATGTGATTTCTACATGGACGATATATGTAATACAAAATTGAAGAAAAAAAAAGTAAAATAGCTAAGTAATTTGTTTCGTGATCTTGTGGGGTTCGAACCCGCACGTGTGCAACCTCACGTCTCTGAGACGTCGCCTTTAACCACTCGGCCATACGTCTCGACGAGAAAAAAAAAAGAGGAACGTAAACTTATGTATGTGAAAGATGAATCAGGAATCGTTTTGTCCACATTCCATTCTCATTTTCAGTTTTAAACTGCAAAATTGTCAAACTAATAAGGAGATTTCAAAGAATAACATGCATGATTACTGCAGCTTATTGTCTCAGTTACCACACACTTAAGTTACAGAGGAAATGGAGCAAAATCATCTGAGATAAAGGTGCTTAAACGTTGTCAAGTTAATGCAAATAAAAAAAAATCACCTCCCATAGAGATAACACGTAAACTTGTCTGATTTTGAGTCTTTACCTTTAATAACAATTTGAAGTATGATGGTAAGTCTTCTTGAACCAAGAGTGTGGAACGCAAGCTTCTACGTGAAAGATGAATCATGACGATCACCCGTGACCGACACATCTTCAAAGGGATCAGTTATTAGAAGTGGAAGCCCTCGTGCCAAGCATATTGTCTCAGCAATTCCAAAGCAATGATACCCTTACATTTATGCATACCATAATTTCCCTCTGAAATCAATGGTAGGTATATTCATGTACAATTGCTTGCCTTGTCCATAAACTTTGCTTTACAAACTTTCAGTGAAACGTGTCATAACATAATTCTGTAACTCCATTAGCAGGGATTGACTTCATAAAGAAAGATATATCAAATTGAACGCTTAGCGCGTATAACTAAGGGGGATTTTAGCCTGATGCTCTGTTCTTCACTGCTCAGATACCAACAACACTCATTACCTACGGCTACGTATAGAGAAACAGCCATGACGAAAATAAGTTATTCCTTTTCTTTGGCAGATAGACACACAACCCCTTTAAACCACACTATAATTGACATGGAGGGACATGAAAAAGTTCATTACTACTACTGAACAGTGATGCCTTCTACTCATGTGGCACAAGATACCTCTATAGCAACATAAAACCTGTCTACAACTCCGTTATTGCGTCAAACAATAACATCCTGGAATTTCAAAGAGATGAGCGAGACGCCATACACCTGGCCTAGAGTTAATTCATTCAGTTGCCATTCCTGCTCCAGTTGAGTTATGCAAATTATTTTCCGACCTGTCTTGTGACAATATAACAGGAACAAACGTAGAGAAAAGGAAAGGGAAAAGGAAAGGTGGCAAGCGGGGCACTGTACCAAGGGCAATTTAAACAATACGTATGATAAATGAAGCAAATCCAACCTAGAGCCTCCGACAAAAAAAAGAGGAACTTGAGCGACTGTGTGTCGTGGGGTAGTATAATTGATAAGATAATACGATAAATGACATCGATCGGAATAAAGCTGAACTGCCAAAAGAAACACAAAGAAAGAGAGAGAAAAAAATGATAGCGTCCTGCGGGTCTCGAACATCTCGTCCTAAGGTAGTGCATAATGACCATGCAGCGCGCTAAGTGACTATAAAGCCACACGGCTGTACCGAAGATTGGATGTGAAATTTATCTTTAATCTTTATATATATATATATATATATATATATATATATATTTATCTTAAATATTTATACCATATACAACATTAAAAAATTCATTACTACTACTAAACAGTGATGCTTTCCATTCATGTGGCACAAGATACCTCTATAACAACATATAACCTGTCTACAACTTCGTTATTGGGTCAAACAATAACCTGGAATTTCAAAGAGATGAGCGAGACGCCATACACCTGGACTAGAGTTAATCAATTCAGCTCCCATTCCTGCAAGTTATTTAAACATACATGTTCCTACCTATCCTGTTACAGTATAACAATAACCAATGAAGAGAAAAGGAAAGAGCAAACGAAAGGTGGCAAGCGGGACACTGTAACAAGGGGCAATTTACAACATTAAGTGTGACAAAATTAATGAAGCAAACCCAATCTCCAAACTCCAATACAAAACAAGGGAAATAGAGCAGCCGTGTTCACGGGTTACGTACACTTGATAAAGTAATACGATAAATGACATCGGAGTAAAGCTGAACTGCCGAAGAAAAAAAAGAGAAAAAAAAGAAAGAACGGATAAAAGTCCTGCGGGAGTCGAACCTCTCGCCTTCCGGTATGGCGTTATGAACAACCAGCGCGCTAACCGATTATGCCACATGGCTGTCCTGAAGATCGAGTGCGAAACTTAAATCTAAATACTATCGTGACAGTGTTGACTTGTGATGGCGCTATTCAACTTCCCACAAGTGGCAGCGTGGATTCGATCAATATACAGTTGCAAAGAAAAATTGGGAATCGTTCCGTACAGATTGCATTCTCATTTTCAGTTTTAAATTGCAAAATTGTCAACCTGATGAGGAGATTTGAAAACATAAAATGCATGATTACTAAAGCTTGTTGTCTCAGCTACAACATATTTATGTTTCAGAGGAAATGGAGTAAAATCAGATGAGGTAAAGGTGCTTAAACGTTGTCAAGTCAATGCATGGTTTAAAAAAAAATCACCTCCCATAGACATAACACGTAAACTTGTCTGATTTTGAGTCTTTACCTTTAATCACAATTTCTAGTATGATGACGTCATCATATTTCAAAACCATCACATGGCCTTGAAAGGCAAATGTTCAAAGTGCAACATATCTGAATTTGGGGTAATATTGAGCTTAAACAACAGAGATACGAGCAAATGAATGTCAGAAACAGTACCTCAAAAAAATCAATTCCACTTTTTTGATTTAAAATGACGATATGATGACGTCATCGCGTATTCCTGGCAATACTGATACTTGGAATGTTACTTACAATTCATATACTTTTGTAATATGCAATAGAAATATAGGGTCAACGGACGATTTAAAGAGCTATGGCGAAATAAACAAAGACATGTTTTTTCACTATATTTGCAGAAAGACGCGCACGCGGAATTTCAACTTTGACGCCAGTGCATTCCTTTGTTATAGGTCGTAATCGATCGGAAATCAATGGATATTATTACTCAAAGTATCAGGAATCCAAATCAGTCAAAAAAATTGCATTTTCATGTTGCTTACGGGCTCTGCGCGCGAAATTGCGCGGACGGACGCGCACGCGAGAAAATGTTTGAAACGCTTAAAATTGTCTGAAACTTCGAGATTTCCCATTGGGAAGTCGTTTTGAGCCTTTTAAAATTTTGATGCGCGCTTACGCGCGCGTAATGATGACCTGTGTAACTAGCGTTAAAAAGTAAGATAGAGCGTGACCTGAACTTCATGTCCACCGAAAATGATACAGAAATGACATCTAGTTATGAAGTTATGATCGATCATGTGACAAGGTCCGAAAATCACAAAATGGCGCCTAGATGACGTCATAGATATGTAACTGTCATGAAAACCTTATTGTGGCTAGATTTTGTCATGAGACATGTTGACTGAAAATGTCATGTTATTTCGTAATGTCATTCTTGAGATATTGACGACACAAAATTGTCCAGAAAGAAAGAAGAATAAAAACGAGATATGAAACTCGTCACACTAAGGACGAGTTAGGTGATACGCTTGGGGTCATCAGATGTCGGTCATCCGTGATCGACAAAGAAAAGAATGTGATATAGGCACCTTGAAATTATTCAGCGTGCATGCAAATCCGTTTCTCTAACCACTCGGCCACGGGACATCCACGGAAATGGTTAGGCAAAAAAAAATGTATAGATATTACAGGGGGAAAAAGTCAATGCCCACTCAACAAACGGGGCCGCGTGAACATGTATTGCATTGCTAGACGGAAATGCGGCCTTGTAACGACTGATGTCGCTATGCCATTTCTGGCGACTTGGGAAAAATACGTGCCGTAGACATAAAACCTATAATCGGCTGGTTTTGATACCTTGCCTTTAATCACAATTTTCAGTGTGATGACGTCATCAAAGTACGAAACAATAAGCCAGTTCGGGGTTCCACTTTGAGCATGAGCAGAAAAAGGTCATCTGTACCAGCAGAGCATGGTGGTTTTTAAATTCACTGAGATAAGCATCTGTAATGTAATGATTATTCAACTGATCCCTATAAGTGGTGCTTGCCAGCACATCCACATGACAGCAAAAGCGGTGTCTGACAATATCAATAGAAAGAGATTGTTAATACATTCAATGCAAAATAATGAAATGGATGCTTTCCAAAATGTCAATGGAAGGATCATTCTGGTCACCTGGTCTATGCAAGTTCATCCTTTGTTTGAACATGACTGATGAATTCCATAAATTGTTACGTTGGGCAAGCTCATGCCTTCTGTCGCTTGAAACTAGTGGAGTGCCTAATCAACTGAGAAAGAAGAAAGGTCATTTGTACCCATGTGCCCATGAGCTAACCCCGAACTGGCTTATTGACATGGTCTTGAAAGACAATTTTTCAAAGTACAACACCTCCGTCGTCGTCATTACATACTATGATCGGTTTGACAAAGTCAGCCTGCAAAAGTTTGCAGCAGTCGAAGCAATGTGGTCTCCAACACAAAAAAGAGGGATATTGTGTGTGTGTGTGTGTGTGTGTGTGTGTGTGTGTGTGTGTATAGGTGCGTTTATATACGAACTTGACTTCTACATGGACGAATATGTAATACACCATTGAAGAAAAAAAAGTAAAATAGCAAAGTATTTTGTTTCGTGATCTTGTGGGGTTCGAACCCGCACGTATGCAACCTCACTTCTCTGAGACGTCGCCTTTAATCACTCGGCCATACGTCTCGACGAGAAAATATGACGAACGTAAACTTATGTGTGTGAAAGATGAATCAGGAATCGTTTCGTCCACATTCCATTCTCATTTTCAGTTTTAAACTGCAAAATTGTCAACCTGATGAGGAGATTTCAAAGAATAAATTGCATGATTACTGCAGCTTATTGTCTCAGCTACAACATACTTTAGTTTCAGAGGAAACGAAGCAAAATCAGCTGAGATAAAGGTGCTTAAACGTTGTCAAGTCAATGCATGGTTTAAAAGAAAAATCACCTCCCATAGACATAACACGTAAACTTGTCCGATTTTGCGTCTTTACCTCTAATCACAATTTTCAGTGTGATGACGTCATCAAAGTACAAAACAATGACATGGTCTTGAAAGACAATTGTTCAAAGTACAACACCTCCGTAGTCGTCATTACTTATACTATAATCGGTTTGATAAAGTCAGCCTGCAAAATTTTGCAGCAATCGAAGCAATGTGGTCTCCAACACAAGAAAGAGGGATATTGTGTGTGTATGTGTATAGGTGCGTTTCTATACGAACGTGATTTCTACATGGACGAATATGTAATACACCACTGAAGAAAAAAAAAGTAAAATGGCTAAGTATTTTGTTTCGTGATCTTGTGGGGTTCGAACCCGCATGTGTCATGGTATACCCTACTGTAAAGTCATGTAATGTCGTTGTGTTTCTACTGTCTTGTTCTCTCCTGTCTTTGTAAAAAAAAAAAAAAAAAAAAAAAAAAGTTTAATGTATTCACAAGAATCCTTTTGAGTGGTTCACAATTTACAAGCATGCTTTTCAGTGAACCTCTCAGTTCTTTCTTTTTTTTTTATCCTCCAAACATAACTTTGTATTTTGCCGGTATGCATGTATAATTTCGTATTTGTTAACCATTATCTACCATGTAAAGTCGAATACATGCCTATGTTATATCTTCTGATACATTTCGTGTTATGTTTGACGAAAAAGAAAGAAGGAATGAAATAAATGAAATGAAAATGAATGAATGAATGAATGTGTGCAACCTCACGTCTCTGAGACGTCGCCTTTAACCACTCGGCCATACGTCTCGACGAGAAAATATGAGGAACGTAAACTTATGTATGTGAAAGATGAATCAGGAATCGTTTCGTCCACCTTCCATTCTCATTTTCAGTTTTAAGCTGCAAAATTGTCAACCTGATGAGAAGATTTGAAAAAAAATAAAATGTATGATTACTGCAGCTTATTGTCTCAGCTACAACATACTTAAGTTTCAGAGGAAATGAAGCAAAATCAAGTGAAGTGCTTGAGCGTTATCGTCTATGCATGGTTAAAAAAAAAAAATCCCCCCATAGACATAACACATAATCTTCGCTGATTTTGATATCTTGCCTTTAATCACAACTTCTAGTATGATGACGTCATCAAATTAGAAAACATCGACATGGACTTGATAGACAATTGTTCAAAGTATAACATATTCAACGTATGTCGTCAGTTTGGTATTGACTGGACGATCAAACACAGGAACATGAGGCAGCGATTAGTAATCTTCGCTGATTTTGATATCTTGCCTTTAATCACAACTTCTAGTATGATGACGTCATCAAATTAGAAAACATCGACATGAACTTGATAGACAATTGAAGGGGTCGATGCAATATAGTGCTAACCCACACAATGTTCATTTTGAGATAATCGCTGTTGAATGTTTGGAAAGTCCATACATTGTATATTGATAAAACATGAATGCATGCATTTTTTACCATCTTACTGGTTGAATTCAAATATGATATTTTCACGGAGGTTAGAGTGAAGGATAAGGATTATGAAAATGCTTAATCGTGTCATTAATTCCCAATCAATGACATCCCTACTATAGGCATATCATAATTTCTCATCTAAAATCAATGGTCTATAGGATTCATGCACCATTACTTGTATAGTGCATAAACTTTGCTTTTTAAGCTTTGAGTGAAACGTGTCATAGCATAATTCTGTAATTCCATCAGCAGTGATTGACATAATGAAGAAGAAATATATATCACATTGAACGCTTAGAACCTAACGGGGGGGGGGGGGGTATTATAGCATGATACTCGGTTTTTTACTGCCCAGCTAGATGCCAACAACATCCATCACTCACGGCTACGCATAGAGAAACAGCCATGGCGAAAATAAAACTTTGCTTTCTCATAGGCACAATGACACAGAACCCCGTCAAACACACTTTTCTTGGCAGGGATGGACATGAAAAAGTTCATTACTAATACTAAACAGCGTATGCATTCCATTCATGTGGAGCTAGATACCTCTATAGCAACATAAAGCCTGTCTTCAACTCCGTTGATAGAACAATGACAACCTGAAATTTCAAAGAGATGAGCGAGACGCTATATACACCTGGCCTAGAGTTAATTTATTCAGTTCTCATTCCTACTTCAAGTTGGGTTATGTTATTGTAATCATTCCCATCTGCAGTATAACAAAACCAAAGTGAGGGAAAAGGGGAGAGAAAAACGAGAGGTGGCAAAAGGAAAACTGCATGCACAACTGCAATCCATAGCATTGCGTGTGACAAGTGAAACAAATGTTTTAGTTGTTATAGCAGTGTTTTATGAGCATAAACAGACAAATAGACAGACAATGTCAAATTTAAAAACCATCAATTTAATGTCAGAGAAGATGGTAAACAAGATGCATTGAAACCGTAACTAAATCGAACATATTCAGATATAACATTCTTGAATTAAAAACAAGATAAAGAAAAATAATGTCCACGTCATGATTAAAAAAAAAAACGCCGCACGAACATGCATTATATTCTTGATGCAAAGTTCCAAGGATTGTCTCATTAATTTAAAAGCAATGATTCCCTTACCACCACCAGCACCACACCACAATGACGTCTCTAAAATCAATGGTAGCACATATCATTGTATCTTGCATTGAATTAGCTCCCTTTTCCTAAACTACCAGTGAAACGTGCCATATTATATGGTGTAATTCGATCAGTAGTGATTGACTTTAAAGAAGAAAGATAATGCAACAAATTGAATGCTTACCACATTGCTTATAGGGCTATTCCAGTTTGGTACTGATCTGTTCTATTCTCCCAGATGCCAACAACACATATCACCTATGGCTAAACTAGTGAAACAGCCATGACGAAAATAAACGACAGAGAACCCTGTCAAAATCACTACACTAATTGGAAAGGTATTGCCCGAAATTCCTCATATAATATGAAGCAATATCAAGTCACTTCCTTCCCTGCCTGTCTTTAACTCCGTTTTTGTCAAACAATAACAACCTGGAATTCTAAACAGATAAGCGAGACGCCATACACCTGGACTAGAGTTAATTAATTCAGTTCCCATTCCTGTTAGTTATGTAAACGTACACGTTCCTAAATATCCTGCTACAGTATAACAAGAACAAAATCTAAATGAAGAGAAAAGGAAAGAGAAAAAGAATGGTAGCAAGCGTGGCACTGTTTCAAGGGGCAATTTACAACATTACGCGTGACAAAATTAATGAAGCAAACCCAACCTCCAAACTCCAATACAAAACAAGGGAAATAGAGTAGCTGTGTTCATGACATCAGAGTGAAGCTGAACTGCTGAAAAAAAGAAAAGAAAAAAGAAATAAAAGGAAAAAGTCCTGCGGGACTCGATTAACTTCTCTCCTTCCGGTCGGGCATTATAAACACGCAGCGTGCTAAGCGATTCTGCCACACGGAAGATCCGAAGATCCTGTGCGAAACTTAAATCTATCTATGTATGCTATACACAACACAAATTTACATTGATATTCAGTTTTTTTGGCGATATACGTCAAGTGACTGATAGCGCTGTTCAACTTCCCACGAGTGGCCGCGTGGATTCGATCAATATACAGTTACAAAGATAAATCGGGAATCGTTTCGACCAGATTCCATTCTCATTTTCAGTGATCGACAACGAAAATAATGTTAAGTAGCGACTTGAAGTATAATATAATATTGAGAAATATTCGTGAAGTCCAATTCTTTATGCAGTCCTACATAATTCAGATGAAATTGTTTCTGTCATGCAACCAATTGAAAATTTCGTGTGGTGTCGGCGTGTCCAAGTAAGTTGATTGGAAAGGATATGTGAATGAATATTTACCAATAGGTCTTTATATTGTAAAAAAAAAAAAAAATCAAACATGGCCATGCGGTCTTTTAAGAGCCATCTTCACTTTAACATTTGTAATTTCAAGTCCAAGTTGCCAGTCAAAGCAATGTGGTCTCCAACACAAAACAAAGGGATATTGTGTGTGTGTGTGTGTGTGTGTGTGTGTGTGTGTACGTTTACATGAAAACGTGATTTCTACATGGACGAAGGTGAATACTCCATAAAAGAAAAAAAGCAAAAGATGTAAGTATTTTGTTTCGTGTTCTTATGGGGTTCGAACCCGTACGTGTGCAACCTCACGTATCTTGTGACGTCGCCTTTATCCTCTCGGCCATACGTCTCGACGAGAAAATATGAGGAATGTAAACTTATGTATGTGAAAGATGAATCAGGAATCGTTTCGTCCACATTCCATTCGCATTTTCAGTTTTTAGCTGCAAAATTATCAACCTGATGAGGAGATTTGAAAAAATAAAATGCATGATTACTGCAGCTTATTGTCTGAGCTACCACATACTTAAGTTTCAGAGGAAATGGAGCAAAATCAGCTGAAATAAAGGTGGTGAAACGTTGTCAAGTCAATGCATGGTTAAAAAAAAAAAATCACCTCCCTTAGACATAACACGTCAACTTGTCTGATTTTGAGTCTTTACCTTTAATCACAATTTGAAGTATGATGGTAAGTCTTCTCGAACTAAGAGTGTGGAACGGAAGCTTCTACGTGAAAGATGAATCATGACGATCACCCGTGACCGACACATCTTTAAAGGGATCAGTTATTAGAGGTGGAAGACCTCGTGCCAAGATATTGTTTCAGCAATTCCAAAGCAATGATACCCTTACATTTAGGTATACCATAATTTCCCTCTGAAATCATTGGTATTATACATGTACAATTGCTTGCCTTGTCCATAAACTTTGCTTTATAAACTTTCAGTGCAAGGTGTTATAACATAATTCTGTAACGCCATTAGCAGTGATTGACTACATAAATAAAGATATATCAAATTGAACGCTTAGCGCGTATAAAAGGGGGATTTTAGCCTGATGTTGTGTTATTCACTGCTCAGATACCAACAACACTCATCACCTACGGTTACGTATAGAGAAATAGCCATGGCGAAAATAAGGTTTTCCTTTTCTTTGGCAGATAGACACACAACCCCTTTGAACACACTATAATTGACATGGAGGGACATGAAAAAGTTCATTACTACTACTAAACAGTGATGCCTTCTACTCATGTGGCACAAGATACCTCTATAGCAGCATAAAACCTGTCTACAATTCCGTTATTGGGTCAAACAATAGCAACCTGGAATTTCAAAGAGACGAGCGAGACGCCATACACCTGTCCTAGAGTTAATTTATTCAGTTGCCATTCCTGCTCCAGTTGAGTTATGTAAATTATTTTCCGACCTGTCTTGTGCAGTGTAACAGGAACAAACGTAGAGAAAAGGAAAGAGAAAACGAAAGGTGGCAAGCGGGGCACTGTATATCAAGGGCAATTTACAACATTACGTATGATAAATGAAGCAAATCCAACCTCCAGCCTCCGACAAAAAAAAAAAAAAAAGGGAACTTGAGTGACTGTGTGTCGTGGGGTAATGACATCGGAATGAGGCTGAACTGCCAAAAGAAAAACAAAGAAAGAGAGAGAGAAAAAAAAAATAATAGCGTCCTGCGGGTCCCGAACATCTCGTCCTAAGGTAGTGCATAATGACCATGCAGCGCGCTAAGCGACTATAAAGCCACACGGCTGTCCCGACGATTGGATGTGAAATTCATATCTTTATATCATTTACAACATGAAAAAGTTCATTACTACTACTAAACAGTGATGCCTTCCATTCATGTGGCAGAAGATACCTCTATAGCAACATAAAACCTGTCTACAACTCCGTTATTGGGTCAAACAATAACAACCTGGAATTTCAAAGAGATGAGCGAGACGCCATACACCTGGACTAGAGTTAATCAATTCAGCTCCCATTCCTGCCAGTTATCTAAACGTACATGTTCCTACCTATCCTGTTACAATATTACAAGAACCAATGAAGAGAAAAGGAAAGAGCAAACGAAAGGTGGCAAGCGGGACACTGTAACAAGGGGCAATTTACAACATTAAGTGTGACAAAATTAAAAGCAAACCCAATCTCCAAACTCCAATACAAAACGAGGGAAATAGAGCAGCCGTGTTCACGGGTTACGTATACTTGGTAAAATAATACGATAAATGACATCGGAGTAAAGCTGAATTGCCGGAAAAAAAAAAAAAAAAAGAGAAAACTTCCGCGGGAGTCGAACTTCTCGCCTTCCGGTATGGCGTTATGAACACCCAGCGCGCAAAGCGATTACGCCATATGGCTGTCCTGGAGATTCTAAGCGAAACTTAAATGTATGATTATACTGTCGTGACAGTGCTGACTGAGATGGCGCTATTCAACTTCCCACAAGTGGCCGCGTGGATTCGACCAATATACAGTTGCAAAGAACAATCGGGAATCATTCCGTACAGATTGCATTCTCATTTTCAGTTTTTAACTACAAAATTGTCGACCTGATGAGGAGATTTAAAAATATAAAATGCATGATGACTGCAGCTTATTGTCTCAGCTACAACATATTTATGTTTCAGAGGAAATGGAGCAAAATCAGATGAGGTAAAGGTGCTTAAACGTTGTCAAGTCAATGCATGGTTTGAAAAAAAATCACCTCCCATAGACATAACACGTAAACTTGTCTGATTTTGAGTCTTTACCTTTAATCACAATTTCTAGTATGATGACGTCATCATATATCAAAACCATCACATGGACTTGAGAGGCAAATGTTCAAAGTACAACATATCTGAATTTGGGATAATATTGAGCTTAAACAACAGAGATACGAGCAAATGAATGTCAGAAACAGTACCTCAAAAAAAATCAATTCCACTTTTTTTATATAAAATGACGATTTGATGACGTCATCGCGTTTCTCTGGCAATATTGATACTTGGAATGTTATTTACAATTCATATGCTTTTGTAATATGCAATAGAAATATAGGGTCAACGGACGATTTAAAGAGCTATGACGAAATAAACAAAGACATGTTTTTTCACTATATTTGCAGAAAGACGCGCGTGCGGAATTTCAACTTTGACGCCTGTGCATTCCTTTGTTATGGGTCGAAATCGATCGGAAATCAATGGATACTGTTACTCAAAGTATCAGGAATCCAAATCAGTCAAAAAAATTGCATTTCCATGTTTCTTAAGCGCTCTGCTCGCGAAATTGCGCGGACGGACGCGCACGCGAGAAAATGTTTGAAACGCTTATAATTGTCTGAAACTTCGAGATTTCCCATTGGGAAGTCGTTTTGAGCCTTTTAAAATTTTGACGCGCGCTTACGCGCGCCTAATGATGACCTGGGTAACTAGCGTTAGAAAGTAAGATAGAGCGTGACCTGAACTTTATGTCCAGCGAAAATGATACAGAAATGGCATCTAGTTATGAAGTTATGATTGATCATGTGACAAGGTCCGAAAATCACAAAATGGCGCCTAGATGACGTCATAGATATGTTACTGTCATGAAAACCTTATTGTGGCTAGATATTGTTATGAGACATGTTGACTGAAAATGTCATGTCATTCCGTGATGTCATTGTTGAGATATTGACGACACAAAATGTGGCAGAAAGAAAGAAGAACGAGATATGAAACTCGTCACAATGAAGACGAGTTAGGTGATACGCTTCGGTTCATCAGATGTCGGTCATCCGTGATCGACAAAGAAAAGAATGTAATATAGCACATTGAAGTTATAATGAGATACTTAGTTGAACTTTTTTGGGCCTACATTATTCAGATCACATTTGTTTTTCTGTCACACAAACTAAGTGGAAATTCTGTGCGTGTGCGACTAAGTCGATTTACGGATTTTTTGAGTACGTACAGTGCATAAACTTAGACCCCGTTTACGGTGCGGGGCTGGGCCGAGCCGCGGCCGAGCCGCGGCCAAGGCCAACCTCAATTGCGAGGCCGAGCCCCGCAATTTAGTCCGTTTACACTGCCGGGCTCGGCCGCACTTTTGATTCAAACCTTTCAATATTTTGTCGTAGTGGCGCTCTACTTTTAAACAAACGCAATTTGGTATTGTCTGGTTTTCAGATCCTTTGCCAACTGAATTCCATCGGGCAAAGGCCTTTGCCGAAGGAGAAAATCCTTTGCAGGACAAAACCACCTTAAACTATCCTAGTTTTCGACGTTAAAGTGGTTAATATCCTGAATAGCGAAATAGTACAGGCGAGGGTTTGGAAGCCAGACTAAAATTGGCCGCGCATTTAGCCCACTTTGCGCTTACACTGAGAAAAAGGCCGGGCGCGACCGCGGCTCGACCGCGGCCGAGACCACCTCCAGAGCGTGGCATAATGCGAGGCCAATTTTGGCCCCGCATTTGGCCTTTTGCGCGTTTACACCGAAATGAAGGGGGGCTCGGCGCGGCCGAGCCTCGCACTGTAAACGGGGTCCAAGCGATCCTCGGCACGTACAAATAAAATATGACAATTAAGTGTTTATAACCATCCTGGCATTAACAGTGGCCTTTTAAAACATGACCTTTGACCATTATTTACATAACCAATATGACTCCCTCTAATCTTGCTATTACAATGCTCAGTTCAGAGATCTCTTACAGCTATATACAAGCCTGTGAGATTTACCAGCATTAAAACCAATGAAGCCTCCGATACAAAACAAGGGATATAGAGCAAGGGAGTCTGTTTACATGAGAATGTGATTTATCCTGGACGAAAGTGATACCTCAATTAAAGAGAAAAGGGCAAAAGAAAAATGGGCCAAACGTACGGCTCCAGCGAAAGAGACATCGCCTTTAACCATGTAACTATAGGTCTCCTCTAACTAAGAGTACACTTTGAACGTAAGCTTATACGTGAATGATAATTTATGACGATCTCACGTGATCGACACACATTCAAAGGGGACAGTTAGAAGTGGAAGGAGTGCTTAATCGTTTTATTAATTCCTAATCAATGACACCCCTACTATAGGCATATCATAATTTCTCACCTAAAATCAATGGTCTATAGGACTCATGCACCATTACCTGTATCGTGCATAAACTTTGTTTTTTAAGCTTTCAGTGAAACGTGTCATAACATAATTCTGTAATTCCATCGGCAGTGATTGATATAATAAAGAAGAAAGATATATCACCGTATTGAACGCTTAGAACCTAACGGGGGGGGGGGGGTATTATAGCATGATACTCGGTTCTTTACTGCCCACATGCCAACAACATCCATTACCCACGGCTACGCATAGCGAAACAGCCATGGCGAAAATAAAACTTTGTTTTCTCGTAGGCAGAATGGCACAGAACCTCGTCAAACACACTTTTATTGGCAGGGATGGACATGAAAAAGTTCATTACTAATACTAAACAGCGTATGCATTCCATTCATGTGGCGCGAGATACCTCTATAGCAACATAAAGCCTGTCTTCAACTCCGTTGGTCGAACAATGACAACCTGAAATTTGAAAGATATGAGCGAGACGCTATATACACCTGGCCTAGAGTTAATTTATTCAGTTCTCATTCCTACCTCAAGTTGGGTTATGTTATTGTAATCATTCCCATCTGCAGTATAACAAAACCAAAGTGAGGGAAAGGGGGAGAGAAAAACGAGAGGTGGCAAAAGGAAAACTGCATGCACAACTGCAATCCATATCATTGCGTGTGACAAGTGAAGCAAATGTATTAGTTGTTATAGCAGTGTTTTATGAGCATAAACTGGCAAATAGACAGACCATGTCAAATATAAAAACCATCAATTTAATGTAAGAGAAGATGGTAAACAAGATGCATTGAAACTGTAACTAAATCGCTGCTTTTCTACTCGGTCACGGAACGTCCAACTTTATATTCAACAAAAAAAAAATGTTAGGGGAAAGAAACAAATTTAGATATAACATTCTTGAATTAAAAACAAGAAAAAGAAAATGCCCACGTCAGGATTTAAAAAAAAAACCGCCGCACGAACATGCATTATATTCTAGATGGGAATACGGTCTTGATGCAAAGGTCCAATGATTGTCTCATTACTTTAAAAGCAATCTATGGTTCCCTTACCATCACCAGTACCACACCACAATGACGTCTCTAAAATCAATGGTAGCACATTTATCATTGCATCGTGCAGTAACTCCCTTTTCCTAAACTACCAGTAGAACGTGTCATATTATATTGTGTGTTTCGATCAGTAATGACTGACTTTAAAGAAGAAAGATAATGCAAAAAATTGAACGCTTACCACATTGCTTATAGGGCTATTCCAGTTTGGTACAGATCTGTTCTATTCTCCCAGATGCCAACAACATATGTCACCTATGGCTGAACTAGTGAAACAACCATGACGAAAATAAACGGCAGAGAACGCCGTCATAATCACTACACTTGGAAAGGTGTTGCCCGAAATTCCTCATTATGAAGCAATATCACGTCACTTCCTTCCCTGCCTGTCTTTAACTCCGTCATTTGGTCAAACAATAACAACCTGGAATTCCAAAGAGATAAGCGAGACGCCATGCACCTGGACTAGAGTTAATTAATTCAGTTCCCATTCCTGTTAATTATATAAACGTACACGTTCCTAAACATCCTGCTACAGTATAACAAGAACAAATGAAGAGAAAAGGAAAGAGAAAACGAATGGTGGCAAGCGGGGTACTGTTTTAATTCAAGGGGCAATTTACAACATTACGTGTGACAAAATTAAAGAAGCAAACCCAACCTCCAAACTCCAATACAAAACAAGGGAAATAGAGTAGCTGTGTTCATGACATCAGAGTGAAGCTGAACTGCAGAAAAAAAGAAAGAAAAAAGAAATAAAAGGAAAAAGTCCTGCGGGACTCGATTAACTTCTCTCCTTCCGGTCGGGCATTATAAACACGCAGCGTGCTAAGCAATTCTGCCACATGGAAGATCCGAAGATCTTGTGCGAAACTTAAATATATCTATGTATGCTGTACATTTATATTCAGTTTTTTGTCTATATACGTCAAGTGACTGATAGCGCTATTCAACTTCCTGTGCGAAACTTAAATATATCTATGTATGCTATACATTTATATTCAGTTTTTTGGCTATATACGTCAAGTGACTGATAGCGCTATTCAACTTCCCACGAGTGGCCGTGTGGATTCGATCAATATACAGTTACAAAGATAAATCTTGAATCGTTTCAACCAGATTCCATTCTCATTTTCAGTGATCGACAACGAAAATAATGTAAAGTAGCGACTTGAAGTAATATTGAGAAATGTTCGTGAAGTCCAATTCTTTATACAGTCCTACATAATTCAGATGAAATTGTTTCTGTCATGCAACTAATTGAAAATTTCGTGTAGTGGTGTCGGCGTGTCCAAGTAAGTTGATTGGAAAGGATATGTGAATGAATATTTACCAATAGGTCTTTATATTGTAAAAAAAAATCAAACATGGCCATGCGGTCTTTTAAAAGTCATCTTCACTTTAACATTTGTAATTTCAAGTCCATATTAGTTGCCTGTCAAAGCAATGTGGTCTCCAACAAAAAACAAAGGGATATTGTGTGTGTGTGTGTGTGTGTGTGTGTGTGTGTACGTTTACATGAAAACGTGATTTCTACATGGACGAAGGTGAATACTCCATAAAAGGAAAAAAGCAAAAGATATAAGTATTTTGTTTCGTGCTCTTATGGGGTTCGAACCCGTACGTGTGCAACCTCACGTCTCTTGTGACGTCGCCTTTATCCTCTCGGCCATGACAGTACGTCTTGACGAGAAAATATGAGGAACGTAAGCTTATACGTGAAAGATGATTCAGGAATCGTTTTGTCCACATTCCATTCTCATTTTCAGTTTTTAGCTGCAAAATTATCAACCTGATGAGGAGATTTGAAAAAATAAAATGCATGATTACTGCAGCTTATTGTCTGAGCTACCACATACTTAAGTTTCAGAGGAAATGGAGCAAAATCAGTTGAGATAAAGGTGCTTAAACGTTGTCAAGTCAATGCATGGTTAAAAAAAAATCACCTTCCATAGACATAACACGTCATCTTGTCTGATTTTGAGTCTTTACCTTTAATCACAATTTGAAGTATGATGGTAAGTCTTCTCGAACTAAGAGTGTGGAACGTATACCTTCTACGTGAAAGGTGAATCATGACGATCACCCGTGACTGACACATCTTCAAAGGGATCTGTTATTAGAAGTGGAAGCCCTCGTGCCAAGATAATATTGTCTCAGCAATTCCAAAGCAATGATACCCTTACATTTAGGTATACCATAATTTCCCTCTGAAATCAATGGTATTATTCATGTACAATTGCTTGCCTTGTCCACAAACTTTGCTTTACAAACTTTCAGTGAAAGGTGTCATAACATAATTCTGTAACCGTCCATTAGCAGTGATTGACTACATAAATCAAGATGATAAATATCAATTGAACGCTTAGCGCGTATAACTAAGGGGGATTTCAGCCTGATGTTATGTTATTTACTGCTCAGATACCAACAACACTCATCACCTACGGCTACGTATAGAGAAACAGCCATGACGAAAATAAGTTTTCCTTTTCTTTGGCAGATAGACACACAACCCCTATAGCCCCTATAACTGACATGGAGGGACATGAAAAAGTTCATTACTACTACTAAACAGTGATGCCTTCTACTCATGTGGCACAAGATACCTCTATAGCAACATAAAACCTGTCTACAATTCCGCTATTGGGTCAAACAATAACAATCTGTAATTTCAAAGAGATGAGCTAGACGCCATACACCTGGCCTAGAGTTAATTTATTCAGTTGCCATTCCTGCTCCAGTTGAATTATGTAAATTATTTCCCGACCTGTCTTGTGCAGTGTAACAGGAACAAACGTAGAGAAAAGGAAAGAGAAAACGAAAGGTGGCAAGCGGGGCACTGTATACCAAGGGCAATTTACAACATTACGTATGATAAATGAAGCAAATCCAACCTCCAGCCTCCGACAAAAAAAAAAGGGAACTTGAGTGACTGTGTGTCGTGGGGTAATGACATCGGAATGAAGCTGAACTGCCAAAAGAAAAACAAAGAAAGAGAGAGAAAAAAAAAATAATAGCGTCCTGCGGGTCTCGAACATCTCGTCCTAAGGTGGTGCATAATGACCATGCAGCGCGCTAAGCGACTATAAAGCCACACGGCTGTCCCGAAGACTGGATGTGAAATTCATATCTTTATATCATTTACAACATGAAAAAGTTCATTACTACTACTAAACAGTGATGGCTTCAATTCATGTGGCACAAGATACCTCTATAGCAACATAAAACCTGTCTACATCTCCGTTATTGGGTCAAACAATAACAACCTGGAATTTCAAAGAGATGAGCGAGACGCCATACACCTGGACTAGAGTTAATCAATTCAGCTCCCATTCCTGCCAGTTATTCAAACGTACATGTTCCTACCTATCCTGTTACAGTATAACAATAACCAATGAAGAGAAAAGGAAAGAGCAAACGAAAGGTGGCAAGCGGGACACTGTAACAAGGGGCAATTTACAACATTAAGTGTGACAAAATTAATGAAGCAAACCCAATCCGCCAAACTCCAATACAAAACAAAGGAAATAGAGCAGCCGTGTTCACGGGTTACGTACACTTGATAAAATAATATGATAAATGACATCGGAGTAAAGCTGACCTGCCGGAAAAAAAAAGAAAAGAAAAACAAAAAGAACGGGAAAAGTCCTGCGGGAGTCGAACTTCTCACCTTCCGGTATGGCGTTATGAACACCCAGCGCTAAGCGATTACGCCACACGGATGTCCTGAAGAGTGAATGCGAAACTTAAATATATAATAATACTATCGTGACTAGTTGACTTGTGATGGCGCTATTCAACTTCTCACAAGTGGCAGCGTGGATTCGATCAATATACAGTTGCAAAGAAAAATTGGGAATCGTTCTGTACAGATTGCATTCTCATTTTCAGTTTTAAACTACAAAATTATCAACCTAATGAGGAGATTTGAAAACATAAAATGCACGATTACTAAAGCTTATTGTCTCAGCTACAACATACGTATGTTTCAGAGGAAATGGAGCAAAAACAGATGAGGTAAAGGTGCTTAAACGTTGTCAAGTCAATGCATGGTTTGAAAAAAAATCACCTCCCATAGACATAACACGTAAACTTGTCTGATTTTGAGTCTTTACCTTTAATTACAATTTCTAGTATGATGACGTCATCATATTTCAAAACCATCACATGGACTTGAGAGGCAAATGTTCAAAGTACAACATATCTGAATTTGGGATAATATTGAGCTTAAACAACAGAGATACGAGCAAATGAATGTCTGAAACAGTACCTCAAAAAAATCAATTCCACTTTTTTTATTTAAAATGACGATATGATGACGTCATCGCGTGTTCCTGGCAATATTGATACTTGGAATGTTATTTACAATTCATATACTTTTGTAATATGCAATAGAAATATGGGGTCAACGGACGATTTAAAGAGCTATGGCGAAATAAACAAAGACATGTTTTTTCACTATATTTGCAGAAAGACGCGCACGCGGAATTTCAACTTTGACGCCAGTGCATTCCTTTGTTATAGGTCGAAATCGATCGGAAATCAATGGATATTGTTACTCAGAGTATAAGGAATCCAAATCAGTCAAAAAAATTGCATTTTCATGTTGCTTACGGGCTCTGCGCGCGAAATTGCGCGGACGGACGCGCACGCGAGAAAATGTTTGAAACGCTTAAAATTGTCTGAAACTTCGAGATTTCCCATTGGGAAGTCGTTTTGAGCCTTTTAAAATTTTGACGCGCGCTTACGCGCGCGTAATGATGACCTGTGTAACTAGCGTTAAAAAGTAAGATAGAGCGTGACCTGAACTTCATGTCCACCGAAAATGATACAGAAATGACATCTAGTTATGAAGTTATGATCGATCATGTGACAAAGTCCGAAAATCACAAAATGGCGCCTAGATGACGTCATAGATATGTTACTGTCATGAAAACCTTATTGTGGCTAGATTTTGTCATGAGACATGTTGACTGAAAATGTCATGTTATTTCGTAATGTCATTCTTGAGATATTGACGACACAAAATGTGGCAGAAAGAAAGAAGAATAAAAAAAAAGAGAAATTTTGACAATCACAATAGGTGATACGCTAGCGTATCACCTAATAAAACGAGATATGAAACTCGTCAGACTGACGAGTTAGGTGATACGCTTGGGGTTATCAGATGTCGGTCATCGGTGATCGACAAAGAAAAGAATGTGATATAGGCACCTTGAAGTTATAATTTAGTTTGCATGCAAAACCGTTTCCCTAACCTCTCGGCCACGGGACATCCACGGAAATGGTAAGGCAAAAAAGAAATGTATAGATATTACAGGGAGAAAAGTCAATGCCCACTCAACCAACGTGGCCGCGTGAACATGTATTGCATTGCTAGACGGAAATGCGGTCTTGTAACTACTGATGTCGCTATGCCATTTCTGGCAACTTGGGAAAAATACGTGCCGTAAACATAAAACCTATAATCGGCTGGTTTTGATACCTTGCCTTTAGTCACAATTTTCAGTGTGATGACGTCATCAAAGTACAAAATAATGATGTGGTCTTGAAAGACAATTGTTCAAAGTACAACACCTTCGTCGTCGTCATTACATTATTATGATCAGTTTGACAAAGTCAGCCTGCAAAATTTTGCAGCAGTCGAAGCAATATGGTCTCCAACACAAAAAAGAGGGATATGGTGTGTGTGTGTGTCTGTGTGTGTATAGGTGCGTTTATATACGAATGTGATTTCTACATGGACGAATATATAATACAAAATTGAAGAAAAAAAAGTAAAATAGCTAAGTATTTTGTTTCGTGATCTTGTGGGGTTCGAACCCGCACGTGTGCAACCTCACGTCTCTGAGACGTCGCCTTTAACCACTCGGCCATACGTCTCGACGAGAAAAAAAAAGGAACGTAAACTTATGTATGTGAAAGATGAATCAGGAATCGTTTTGTCCACATTCCATTCTCATTTTCAGTTTTAAACTGCAAAATTGTCAAACTAATGAGGAGATTTCAAAGAATAACATGCATGATTACTGCAGCTTATTGTCTCAGTTACCACACACTTAAGTTACAGAGGAAATGGAGCAAAATCATCTGAGATAAAGGTGCTTAAACGTTGTCAAGTCAATGCACATTAAAAAAAAATCACCTCCCATAGAGATAACACGTAAACTTGTCTGATTTTGAGTCTTTACCTTTAATAACAATTTGAAGTATGATGGTAAGTCTTCTCGAACCAAGAGTGTGGAACGTAAGCTTCTACGTGAAGGATGAATCATGACGATCACCAGTGACCGACACATCTTCAAAGGGATCAGTTATTAGAAGTGGAAGCCCTCGTGCCAAGCATATTGTCTCAGCAATTCCAAAGCAATGATACCCTTACATTTATGCATACCATAATTTCCCTCTGAAATCAATGGTAGGTATATTCATGTACAATTGCTTGCCTTGTCCATAAACTTTGCTTTACAAACTTTCAGTGAAACGTGTCATAACATAATTCTGTAACTCCATTAGCAGGGATTGACTTCATAAAGAAAGATAACGCTTAGCGCGTATAGCTAAGGGGGATTTTAGCCTGCTCTGTTATTCACTGCTCAGATACCAACAACACTCATTACCTACGGCTACGTATAGAGAAACAGCCATGACGAAAATAAGTTATTCCTTTTCTTTGGCAGATAGACACACAACCCCTTTAAACCACACTACAATTGACATGGAGGGACATGAAAAAGTTCATTACTACTACTAAACAGTGATGCCTTCTACTCATGTGGCACAAGATACCTCTATAGCAACATAAAACCTGTCTACAATTCCGTTATTGGGTCAAACAATAACATCCTGGAATTTCAAAGAGATGAGCGAGACGCCATACAGCTGGCCTAGAGTTAATTCATTCAGTTGCCATTCCTGCTCCAGTTGAGTTATGCAAATTATTTTCCGACCTGTCTTGTGACAATATAACAGGAACAAACGTAGAGAAAAGGAAAGGGAAAAGGAAAGGTGGCAAGCGGGGCACTGTACCAAGGGCAATTTAAACAATACGTATGATAAATGAAGCAAATCCAACCTCCAGCCTCCGACAAAAAAAAAAAGGAACTTGAGCGACTGTGTGTCGTGGGGTAGTATAATTGATAAGATAATACGATAAATGACATCGATCGGAATAAAGCTGAACTGCCAAAAGAAACACAAAGAAAGAGAGAGAAAAAAAAAATGATAGCGTCCTGCGGGTCTCGAACATCTCGTCCTAAGGTAGTGCATAATGACCATGCAGCGCGCTAAGTGACTATAAAGCCACACGGCTGTACCGAAGATTGGATGTGAAATTTATCTTTGATCTTTATATATATATATATATATATATATATATATATATATATATTTATCTTAAATATTTATACCATATACAACATGAAAAAGTTCATTACTACTACTAAACAGTGATGCTTTCCATTCATGTGGCACAAGATACCTCTATAGCCGCTGCAACATATAACCTGTCTACAACTCCGTTATTGGGTCAAACAATAACAACCTGGAATTTCAAAGAGATGAGCGAGACGCCATACACCTGGACTAGAGTTAATCAATTCAGCTCCCATTCCTGCAAGTTATTTAAACGTACATGTTCCTACCTATCCTGTTACAGTATAACAATAACCAATGAAGAGAAAAGGAAAGAGCAAACGAAAGGTGGCAAGCGGGAAACTGTAACAAGGGGCAATTTACAACATTAAGTGTGACAAAATTAATGAAGCAAACCCAATCTCCAAACTCCCATACAAAACAAGGGAAATAGAGCAGCCGTGTTCACGGGTTACGTACACTTGATAAAATAATACGATAAATGACATCGGAGTAAAGCTGAACTGCCGAAAAAAAAAAGAGAAAAAAAAAGAAAGAACGGATAAAAGTCCTGCGGGAGTCGAACCTCTCGCCTTCCGGTATGGCGTTATGAACAACCAGCGCGCTAACCGATTATGCTACATGGCTGTCCTGAAGATCGAGTGCGAAACTTAAATCTAAATACTATCGTGACAGTGTTGACTTGTGATGGCGCTATTCAACTTCCCACAAGTGGCAGCGTGGATTCGATCAATATACAGTTGCAAAGAAAAATTGGGAATCGTTCCGTACAGATTGCATTCTCATTTTCAGTTTTAAATTGCAAAATTGTCAACCTGATGAGGAGATTTGAAAACATAAAATGCATGATTACTAAAGCTTATTGTCTCAGCTACAACATATTTATGTTTCAGAGGAAATGGAGTAAAATCAGATGAGGTAAAGGTGCTTAAACGTTGTCAAGTCAATGCATGGTTTTAAAAAAAATCACCTCCCATAGACATAACACGTAAACTTGTCTGATTTTGAGTCTTTACCTTTAATCACAATTTCTAGTATGATGACGTCATCATATTTCAAAACCATCACATGGACTTGAAAGGCAAATGTTCAAAGTGCAACATATCTGAATTTGGGGTAATATTGAGCTTAAACAACAGAGATACGAGCAAATGAATGTCAGAAACAGTACCTCAAAAAAATCAATTCCACTTTTTTGATTTAAAATGACGATATGATGACGTCATCGCGTTTTCCTGCCAATACTGATACTTGGAATGTTATTTACAATTCATATACTTTTGTTATATGCAATAGAAATATAGGGTCAACGGACGATTTAAAGAACTATGGCGAAATAAACAAAGACATGTTTTTTCACTATATTTGCAGAAAGACGCGCACGCGGAATTTCAACTTTGACGCCAGTGCATTCCTTTGTTATGGGTCGAAATCGATCGGAAATCAATGGATATTATTACTCAAAGTATCAGGAATCCAAATCAGTCAAAAATATTGCATTTTCATGTTGCTAACGGGCTCTGCGCGCGAAATTGCGCGGACGGACGCGCACGCGAGAAAATGTTTGAAACGCTTAAAATTGTCTGAAACTTCGAGATTTCCCATTGGGAAGTCGTTTTGAGCCTTTTAAAATTTTGACGCGCGCTTACGCGCGCGTAATGATGACCTGTGTAACTAGCGTTAAAAAGTAAGATAGAGCGTGACCTGAACTTCATGTCCACCGAAAATGATACAGAAATGACATCTGGTTATGAAGTTATGATCGATCGTGTGACAAGGTCCGAAAATCACAAAATGGCGCCTAGATGACGTCATAGATATGTTACTGTCATGAAAACCTTATTGTGGCTAGATTTTGTCATGAGACATGTTGACTGAAAATGTCATGTTATTTCGTAATGTCATTCTTGAGATATTGACGACACAAAATTGTCCAGAAAGAAAGAAGAATAAAAAAAAATAAAGAGAGATTTTGACAATCACAATAGGTGATACGCTGATAGCGTATCACCTAAAAAAAGAGAAATTTTGACAATTACAATAGGTGATACGCTGATAGCGTATCACCTAAAAAATAAAGAGAGATTTTGACAATCACAATAGGTGATACGCTGATAGCGTATCACCTAATAAAGAGGTTAGTGTCCCCCACATACCCCGTTCGAGGGCGGAGTGTAAAAGAAAATCCTCTACGACGTTGCTGTTATCTTGTACAATGCACTTGCTTGTAATGTTCAGAATTGCGCGTCCCGTTATACTTTCAACAAACATTGCAAACCTTTCAAATTTGACTTGATTTGCTATTAATTCTGACTTTTTATCTGCATGATATACGTGTATTGTTTGATTCACTCTCTAGTTAGGTCTATATTATAACTTGATAAGCTGTATGTAATTCATGTACCTGTCATGTTCCATGTATATTTTCATGATGTATAATCAAAGTAAAACTGCAGAGGGTCTTTGGAAAGTACCAACTGATTAATAAGTCAACCATGCAGGATAACATAGAGAAAACAATTTATGATATATCTTAATGCGTAATAATCAGATGTTCAATGACACTAGTACATGTGTCTTCGAAGTAAAATTTGATAGCATGCAATGAAAATATCAGTATTTCCACAGCTTATATTCTTCCGTTTTAGTATTGGCGAGCCATCATTGAATGAAAAACGAATGATGCTGTGATGAAATTACGCATGCATGAAACAAAAAAGTCAGCAAAAACGCGAGGGATCATGTTATCATGAAACAATGTCATTTCTTGTGGTTGTTAGAAAATGTCCACGGTGGCACGACTACCTTTATCAACGATCACTCCTAACTCCTATCCCCCTATAGTCATACATTCATAAGTAGCTGTAACAGGTATATAGGCTGGATAATTTCAATAAGTATAGCCTATAAATACTACTATAACGGTTACAGCTCGTTATTCCGAAGGTTCGTTATTCCGAAGGCTCTTTAATCCGAAGATTCGTTATTCCGAAGGTTCGTTTTTCCGAATTTCATTTTCAGATTAACGAATCTTCGGAATAACGAATCTTCGGAATAACGCCACAAATATTCGGATTAACTAACCTCTGGGTATAGGGAATTTGTGTGTTTCGGATTAACGACCCTTCGGAATAACGAACCTTCGGAATAGCGAACCTTCGGAATAACGAACAGCACCCACTATAAGTATACTAATCACACTACCATTAAAACGATTACTTACCAACAACGATGTTTTGATTAATTTAGCAACGATGGCACCATGGGGTACACACACACACACACACTGGGTCATGCACACACTAAAATCGTTCTGCGGCCCCTGCTGTCATCAAAGAGGCAAGTGATAGTTCTTTATCTTTATCATTCATTATCAGTATAAGGAATCGCCCCGGTAGGTTTATAGATTCGAACTAGAAGTATCGAACTACACAATGGGCTGTGCGTTCCCTAACATTCTCACAGTCATCGCTCTGCTGTGTGTGATTCCCGAATTCCAAAGTCAGGGCATTTTTTTATTTGAGAGATCCCCTGTTCAAGTGCAATAACAGCTCGGAATTCATTTCATCTCGCAAAATATTAGGATCTCGGGTAGCATACTATCCCAATTCGTGTTCAACATTTCAAATTAACCTTTTGATATGTGGAGACATTCATTCAAACCCGGGACCTTTCAGAAAGCTCAATGTTAACTTGGATCCTGGAGTTTGCAACAGAAATCATGATTTTGGAAAAGATAAGAAAAAGAAAACACACCGCGGGAGTAAGGGACGTGGCAGAGCCAATCCAGCAACCAGACATTTTGATCCGTTCTTTGCTTGTCCCATATTTGGCTGCAATGATGGCTTGCCTATCCCCGTGGTCAGTCGTCACAGGAAGTGTGAACAGCGTACCACTAGATCTCGTGCAAGTAGCAGATCTTCCCTGATCAATCTTCGACCACAGCACCAATCGCCAAAATGCTTGCCATCTGTGATGTTGTTCAATGCCCGTTCACTCAGCAAAAAGTTCAATGAATTTGATGCTGTTGTCAATACATCTCACAAGGATTCTCATATATTGGGAGTCACCGAGACTTGGTTCTCAGAAGTGAATCCTGCATGCTCCTGCCAGCTTTCTTCATATAAACTATATCATAAAGACCGTCAAACCCGACAGGGAGGCGGTGTCGCTTTGTACGTTCGCGATGATATCAATAGTGTTCAAGTTTATGATGACATTACACCTCGTCATCTTGAGGCGCTTTGGGTGCATCTCCGATCTTCTAGTACAGTGCGTCTATCCTCAGACATCTATGTTGGTGTGATATACTCGCCACCGCGATCACCTCACAAGGATGAAATGACAGACCATATCATCTCGATTGTGGACAATGCTCGTCTTCAATCTAGTAGTTCGTCCTTCCTCATTCTGGGTGATTTTAATGACTTGGCTACACGTGATCTTGAAATTCAAACCTCGCTTTCCCAAGTTGTTGCCACCCCCACGAGAGGTACAGCCATTCTTGACAAAATTCTAACGGATTTAAGTGATGAGTACAACGAACCTGCTATCTCGGCTCCATCTCTTCAAGTGATCACAATGTTGTCTCTGTTCACCCAAGGACAGCTCCACCTCCTAGAAAAACTACTAAGTTTTCTTTTCGGCCATTTAGGGAATCCTCTGTGCGAGCATTTGGACAGTGGATTACTCAGACGGATTGGTCTGCCCTCCCAGACTCTGCAGATGCCAACACCATAGCTAATGAATTCAATGATCTGCTGAACGTTAAATACAGATTTTATTTTGAACTCAAGACAGTCAAACAACGGCCAAATGATCAGCCCTGGATGTCTGATCTTATTCGAAGGGCAATCGTCAAACGCAACAACAGTTCTGCCAACGGTCTTCGTGATTTCAGGCAACTTAGGAACCTTGTGCAAAGACTCATCAAACGCGCGAAAAGCACCTATCTGCGTAAGGTTCAACACTTGAAGTCTTCAGAACCTGGTAAATGGCATCAGCAAGTGCGTCATCTTGCAGGGCTTCATAAGAAACAGCTTAATCTTTCTTTTGTTAACAAAACTGATGGAGAAGTAGCCGAGGATTTGAACTCACACTTCGTAGCCATCTGCTCGTCGCTTTCTCCTCTTGACCTATCGGCATTATCAACCTATCTTCCAGCAGCGTCCCCTCCGGCTATTGGACGCTTAGAAGTGTATAATAGACTTCGTCGCATCAACACTTCCAAAGCACGCCATCCAAATGAATGTCCGACCCGTTTGCTAAAGGAAGTTGCTCATGAGTTATCTGACCCTTTGACCCGAATTTGTAATTGTTGCCTTCAGGAAAGCTGTTTCCCCGACATCTGGAAAAATGCATCCGTGTGTGCCATTCCCAAAGTTAGTACTATCACTAGTTTTGACCAATTACGTCCCATATTCATTACTCCTACAATAGCACGCATATTTGAAGGTTTTCTTACCGAATGGATAATCGGAGACATCAGTGATAGAATTGATCCCAGACAGTTTGGCAATTTACGCGGTACTTCCATCATGCACTACCTTGTCAGTCTCCTGGACACCGTCCACAGCGGAATTGACAAGTCTGGAACATACGTCAACATGTGTGCAATTGATTTTTAGCAAGGTTTTCGACCACGTCAATCATACGATTGTGATCCAGAAATTGATTGACTTGGAGGTTGACCGTTCTATAATCCCAACGATTGGCAGCTTTCTCTTCAACAGATCACAAACTGTTCGTTACAAGGGCAAAACTTCACAGCAGAAGGCCATTACTTGTGGGGTCCCCCAAGGCACACGAATTGGTCCAATCCTCTTTTTGGCATTGGTTAATGATGCTGCTTCTAATGCACCAGAAAGATGGAAATATGTTGATGTTTTGACTCTGGTCGAAGTAGTAAAGAGGACACAGTCATCTGAAATGCAAGCTCATGTTAATTCACTGGTTACATGGTGTCATGACAATGATGTACTTCCCAATGCCTCCAAATGTAAATCAATGCAGATATCATTCCTGCGGACGGAGCCACAACCTCTTCATCTGGAAATCAACTCATCAAGGCTTGAAAGCGTTTCGTTGGTTAAGTTACTGGGGGTCCTTCTCCAAGATGATTTAAAGTGGGATCAACAAGTGGAGCGGATGATTTCAAATGCTTCCAGGAGACTGTTCATTCTCACCAAACTCAAAAGAAATGGCGTAAGTACTGATGATTTGGTTACCGTCTATCAGCTCTACATTCGGCCGACCCTTGAGTTTGCTGCCCCTGTTTGGACATCCGGCATCACCAATGCGCAGTCTATCAGCATTGAACGCGTGCAGAGGAGGGCTTTGAGAATTATTTCCTACCCAAATTTGAGACCATACAGTGAATTTCTACAGATTGTAGGCATCCCTTTGCTTGAGGAGAGACGGCTTGAGCTAGCTATAAACTTTGCAAGGTCATTGCTGAACTCCAAACATCGTCATTTTCTGCCTGAGAGAAGAGAATCCGCTGCCGGACGTCATCTTCGTAATGCCTCACAACTTGCCATTCCTCGGACGAGAACAGAACGATATAGACAATCTCCCATTCCATATTTCATTCGATTATTGAATAGTTGAATTTTTAGATATTGCCTGTTTTCATCTCACTTCGCTTTGCATTCTTGTACCTGCTACTGTGGTCTATATTTATATTGTCTGATGGGCGTTAATTTTTGTCATAAAGCTGTACATGTGACGTTCTATGGTTTGCAGGTACGGCCACCAGGTTCTTATAACAGGACCAGTGTATCAGTTAGAGATTCCGGTTAAATGTGATTTGTTAATCTTGGTGAATTTCGACTGTTGAAGGCCATACTGGTCAATGATCTTTATTTGTTGGGCAGTGTATACATGTTTTTGTTATTGTATTTGTAATTATCATCCACAGTTTTGGGATTCGAATTTTAATTTTACTCAGCAGGTATAAAACCCAAAGATGTAACTAAGAAATTTGGGGAATTTGGAGAATCTCGAAGGTATAATGTGAATGTGAATGATAATTTACATGTTATATTGTGTGTTTCCAATGTACATGTACTTCACAGCTTTGATTGATGATAATTTACTCACTTTAAATATATAGTGCTGGGTAGGTCTGAATATTGGTAAAGTTGTTGATTTTGATTTAATGTATAATGTGCTTTTTGTGTACTTATGTTTTTGAATGCAATGAGTATTTTTTTTTTCATTGCTCAATAGCTCAGGATGTGTAATTTGCAATGCGTGTGTGGCTATTTTGGAATGCTTGTTTTGATAATCTTAAGGTGTGTCTGTTTTAAGAGTGAGTGAGTGAATGTGTGTGTATGTGTGTGTGTATGTGTGTGTGTGTGTGTATATATGTGGTCTCAACGATCAGTAGGGTTATTGCCTTATTTTATTAAAATGTAAAGTATTTATTGATGAGTATAAGGGCCTGGTAACGTAATTTTTGTGTAAGCTGAAATATTTTTGATAGATACAAACCTGTGGATTAATCTGTGTTATTTGAAATTCGCTGAACATTATCCACTCCACTCCCCTTGGATGTGACTAAAAGGAGAGGCTGATTTTGATATGAAATATAAACTAAGGAAAAATAGATGGAGATACAACTGTATATGTGTACAAAGAGTATTATACAGTGCAATCTACAATGTATGAGGTTGTTGGGGTGCCTGTTTTATTTGTTCGTAGATTTTTGGTAACGATTGTTTCCCATTTTAATCTTTGTTTTGTGATAATAATATTCTTTGCATTCTATATTGTAAAAGGTATCTTCACGTATTTGTGTATAATTTGTTTTGTAAACGGGAATTATAAGTCTTCGGACTTTTCACCCGTCTGTGTGTTTGTTGGATGGCAATAAACCTGATCAATCAATCAATCAATCAATCAATCAATAGAATCTATTGTTGAGTTAACGTATGCTTTACTATATGCAATGCAAATCCGTACCTTGACTTATATTAATCCATAATACACTGGTCATCACTTATGCAGCCAAAATAATATCTACACGTTTATACGCCATAAGTTTCATAATAATTGTCACTATTTTTCGATGTTTTTTCTTCAGATCACTTGAATACGCCCACATAAAACCTTCGAAACCAAGATTGGAATGAGCCTTCCCTATGATGAATGTATACTGAGCATAATATTTAACGTGCATTTTCCCTGCAATGTCTTCTGTTAATCATTATTAGGACTTTAGCAATGATTGACAGAATCCTGGTTTGGAAAGTGTTGTTGTTGTTGTTGTTTTTTTTTTTTTTTGGTTATTGTTTTTGGTTGTTTTTTTGGGGGTATTCAAGTAATCTAAAAAATATTACAAACATATTCACGCGTATTCAGATATTCATTTTGCCACGTAGGTGATGTTCAGGGTATCACGAATCAACACAAGTCAATATGTATTTGCATTGAATAGTTCCTTCATTTTATTCACTTGATTATGCAATCCGTTGTCACTCATTGACGCTGGTTGCAACTGTTATATCTAAAAATGCCAATGAAACATAGCACGTAGAAATACAATCACATTGAATCATGGGGAAAAACTTAATGCTTCACACTTAATGATCAAATGATGATCGTACTATGTTCATTTATTTCATAAATCAGTCAAGATTTTCTTTCCGTCACAAGATTAGCAAGAATGCCAGATGTGCATTATGACCAAAGTTCTTTCATAAAGTATATATTCTGCTATCTTTTCCCTTTGTTATTAAATTTTGTAGAAGGACATCAGAATATCCTGGATAGATTTACCCCTTCGTAATTATACTTGATACTACATATAGCTACAAATCATTGTTGAAACTGTAAGACTGATTAACTAAAAATTGATTGCTTTGTGGTATCCCCTAAAAAACAAAAAAAAAAGTATTTCTCTTTTTCTTTTTTAAGAATGAATCTTAATTTTAATGAGTGTTTCCACAAACACGTGTGCGGACGCACACAGCCATCCACCCCCGCACACAAAAGAAACCAGCGATTTCTCAATGATGTATGACCAAACATTTCATTTGCCAGTTAATTTTATGACAAGTCGACTGATCCATGATTCTCACTGTGATGCCCTATTCTAGATTCATTTTCCACTGTGTTATATTGGCCTTGCATAGGGAAGTTTGTACGTTAAACGATGTGTACTTGCACAGTCGAGAGGACCACAAAGTCCAATGGACAAGAACATACTGTTTCCCTGTCTCGTAGGCACAGGATAAATATAGAGTGGATTTAATAATACGAAAACCAAACAAAAGAACAGGAGCTTGTATTGAACTGAAACCTGTGACGTCAAACTCTTCACCATGACATTGCTCACAATCATCCGTGAAATACAGTCGTCCAGGCACGTTCCTTCAGACTATACTCTGGAAACTTTCCCCCCTCTAATATTTGGAAAGCTGTTTATTGAATAGAGAGAGAACCATTGAACCATGTCAGTCAGCCCGATGCCAGCAGTGGAGGTCTGTACTGTGTATACTGGTACTGTAATAACTTGTTGAGTGTTAATACCATTCGTGTACAAACGCCATCCATCCACTGTTGTGCTGTTGTGCCTTCTCCCGTTGTACCAATAGTGTGGTAAGTCCCATGTTTCCATTTCATTGTGTTACGGTGTTGTGTGACTGATGTTTACATTGAGTCTTCTTGTGTATTTCTGGCATAAATTACAAGTATTGAGACATAGAACTCCGGCGAACTCCAGCTTTGACTGTGGAGGGAGTGCGAAACTACAAAAAATATATGAATTTAGGTACAAAATCGCAGTACATAAGAAAGCAGTGTACAAAAACCTAGAATGACATTTGCGGCTAATGATTAGATGATTCTAGATCTAGATTCTAAGAGAACACTTGACTTGCCTGTTTCGGAGGCAGGGGAAATAACTGGAAAACTATACCCTTTCAGATTTAATATCACTGAGGAGGTGCAAGAGATCAGAGTCGCAACTCTCTTATTCCCATGTTTGAAGCCGCCACAAAAAAAAAAAAAAAATATATATATATATATATATATATATATATATATATATACATATATATACAAATACAAATGAAAAATTATTTGAAGTATGTGCCGAACCAGGTCTGTCTCGCATATAGGAAATAAGAAGATCAGTGTCTCATTACGTAATGACAAGTCACTAAGGAATGTATGTCTTTATGATGGTAATTACTTTTCGCCATCCTTGCATTCGCTCTAGCGTGACGAGGCATTAATACAAGATGAGCGATACATTAAGGAATGGTACAGTTTGGGTTCAGATTCGGGATTCAGATTTTAGCATTTTGTAAGATAATTAGAAACACTTATGAAATATTAAAGGGGTGTACAGTTCTAAAAGGAATTCAATGTTATTTGTTTAAAGTTGGTTTTGAAAAGGCTGAAATATCCAAAAATAAAGTGACACAAAGCGGTCCTAATAAAAGTTGGGTCCCATCTATATTAGAATCTCTTTGTTTTTGGATATCTCGGCCGTTTTAAAATCAATTTTTATCAAATAAACTTTGATTTTCCTTTAGAATTGCATACACTTTGATATCGTATAAGAGGTTTCTCATTATCCTACAAAAATGTTGGAAACCTGAAGCCACACCTCGACCAAAACTAGACCATCTCTTTAATGGTAGACATTGTACACAGAGACAAGGGGACGCGCCCATTATAGCCAACAGAAGTATAAGACCATAGTGTGTGTTATATCAACGTTCATTGGAAGGACTTATGGTATGTCACCAACGGGTATGATTTTCTCTTTGATAACGTCATACATTCAATTCAGATAGATATCAACCAACTAGAGATTAGATTTCGCATTTTGCTTTTTTGCGTTTTTTAACTGGGTGAAATAACACTAATTGGTAAGTAGTTAAAATGTTTAAAGCGAAAGGAAGTTTAATGGAATTGAAAATGATGCACATGTGTTTTGGACGTCACCGGATCGGGTCAATGAAATAATTCCCGCTGAGATCATCTCTGCCTCATGTTGGACGACATGGAAGATTTGAAAAAAAAACAAACAAACAGCATTTTGATCTCTATTGTGTACTGAAGAGTGCATAGTTCCTCCGATTATGTCGCTAGCGCATGAATCAGGGAAGGGGGGGGGGGAGCATTTTGCTGCTATGCTTAATGATCGCTTGTCATATCTAAATTGGCACCAGTGAAGGTCACTGCACTTCCTACACTAGATATCATTATTTCCTTTTTCGATTAAATTCGTTTCCTTGATTAGATTAAAACCTACAAATTTAAGGGAGATATAATTACATCGTCTTTTTATGTGTTGCCAATTCCAATTAATAATGAGTTGTACATTAATAAGCTTTTGAAAATCGGCAACCGAAACAATATAATATATATATATATATACATATATATATATATATATATACACACACACACACACACATATATATATATATATATATAATTTATGAACCACAGAGAACTCCACCCAAAGCGTTATGTCTACTCTATCTTATGAAATATCAACCTTTAATAGTAAAGAAAAAATAATTGATACAGCACGAAACTACAAAATTATGGTTGTTTCAACATGATGGGATATAGACCAGGACCATGCGTTGAAATCTGTTGTGCGCCGAAACTACAAACACCACACAGGGAAGATCTTTCTACCATCAGAAGGGTATCTAATTAATGTTCAACTATGAATTCAGTTGTCATGGCAACATTTACTTGTTCAGGAAAGAACTGTCTGTGAAATGAGCGACATCAAACCCTTGAGGTTCAACAAAGCCACTTCTGTACACGTATAGTTCTACATGAAATGCCGCATATTTACAGCGATTGTAAAAGGTGCCTCATAATGTCAAAAAGGACTAAGGGCTCACGACCTATCCCTTTGTTTTCATAGGCTTTCAGAAAGGGAGCTTACAAAACTATTCCATGCATAATAGTGTTGGTACAGTGATATCGCTATAATATATTACTGTTAAGCACAATAAAGTGATCTTACACTAACAACAGATGTAAACAAAGGCTATACCATTTTCCACATTAACTTGTATAAATCGCTTGTATAATTAAGGAAGCACCACAATTCCGATCCTTATTGTAATCCTAAGGAAAGCAAGACAACGATCTCAAAGTTATTCCATCAAAACATTAGCATTTCTATTTTTTAATGTAATAAAAAGCGAGTTTATCTTGATACAAAATTATGTCATCCACATGTATAACATGTATAGTATGTACGTTTTAAGTGAGAACTGGTGAGAAAAGAGAAGGATACTAATGAGCCTTGAATACTGAACAATGCTCTCTTGTTTGCGCATTCATTTTAGGTCACCTCATTTTTCAAATTTAGATTAGTTACGGTATATTGCCAATGCACAAAGTGAGGCCTTGAAGTGAGGCCACACGAAGGTAAAGTGACTACGACTTGCAAGGTGACAGCAAAGAGTACACCCAGGCGAATAAAGCATAACACAGGAACCCGATTTAGCCCTTCTTTTGACAAATATATCCGATTATTCTGCATTTTAGAACGTAGAGCGTGCAGCGAAGGCCGAAGAAAAGATGGCGGAAGAAAAGATGACTGTTGAAGACCCACCGGCGTACAACGAAGCTAGTCAAGGTTGGTTGTCTACTGAAATAACGGGGACCTCCCTAGTCTCACTTAGTAAATTGTAGAACTACTTTATCGTGTTGATACACTTTATACGCAATTATTTTGAACAAGAAACCTGATTTTGCTTTGTGTGTGTATACAATAGGTTTTCATCTTAAGGTTTGTAAGACGCCATGATCAATGATTAAACGACGATCAATCATAAAGTTAAAATGTGATGTATTATAACAATGTATGTCTTTATTCATATGCGCCAATGTGTAAAACACATGCTCCTGTTTCAATTAATTAAGCACCTTAATTCTCTCTTCCGTTTCCCTTGTTCAGCGTGTAGGCATTCTCTTTCCTTCTTTCCCTTCTTTCCATTTATTCTGTTGTACCTCATTCTTTTCAATGGTATACCCTTCCGCCAAATCATGTCCTGTTGTGTTTCTCCTGTCTTAAATCATTTTTATGCTAAGTATTTGTAAACTAGTATTTTCATAAGAATTCTTTGAGTGGTTCAGAGTATACGAGCATGCTTTTTAGTGGACTTCTCAATTCTTTTTTTTTTTCCTCTAAGCATTACTTTGTATTTTACCGGTATATGCATGTAACTATATCTTTATTTGTCAACAATCATTAAATTACAGTTGAATGTATGCCTACGATACAATTCCTGATTTATTCTGTGTAATATTTTGTTGGGGAAAAAAAAGAATGAAAATAAATGAATTGAATTGAATTGATTTCTATTCCTTCCTCTTTTCAGAGACGCCACCTTCATACCAGTCTCTCTTCGGTCAGATAAAGGATGTGCGCCAGAGCTCGAGTGGTCCTATCGACTTTTGTCGAAAAGTCGGAAGTTTGCTGCTCAACACACGTTAGTCGTTGCCATAAAATGCTCTAATTAATTGAAGATGATATTGCACGTAGAATCCCCCTCTCTCTCCTTCCTGCCTACATGTATCTATATATTACGCAAAATATGCCTTCATGAATTAAATTCATTCAGTTTTAATTAATTTTTTTATTCATTAGCAGTCCCCTCCATTTCTAAACAGCCTATACATAATTACCAAATTTTTGGTACATGCACGTTGATTAATTCCATATGATTTGGTCTAAATTTTGCTACGTTTGGAACAATATTGCACGTACAGATATAAATATTCATTATGTTTATGATTGTATACAACGTTTGTTGGAAGTGGAAAAAGAAAAATGAATGAAATGAAGTGAAGTTGACTATCAACCGGAAACACGTTCTGTCGTTACTGTGTGGCTCATGGCATAAAGCCTTTAACACCTGAACACTGACGCATATTATAATACGCTATACAGTATGTCCCCCCCCCCAAAAAAAAAAAAAAAAAATTACAACGGGGCCCTCTGCAATGATATCTTTATAAATAGTGAATCAATCTAAATACAAATTCAGGGTATGAAACTATAACTCATTGCCCACATCTTACAGAAAACCCCATTCAATTTGCTTCAGTGGTCAAAGATGTCGGGAATCTCTTCTGTCCAGATTCTGTCTATTATTCACACACAAGAGCATTGAATTGCTAAAATTGGAAGAATCAGACTTATGACATGCTTTACAACAATCCGCATTTCTCTGTGACCGCTTAGCCAAATTGAATGGGGTTTTCTGCAAAATAGAGCTAAGATGTTATATTTTAAGACACTGAAGTACCACTTAGACAGGTAGATCATATTGGGTGTTATCAACTCGAAAATCTGATCGTAATTTTTGGGGCGACTTATTGCAGTATGTCCCCCAAAAAATTACAATCAGATTTTCGCGTTGATAACGCCCAATATGATTACATTTTTTAAATGCTACTTCAGGGTCTTAATATATAACATCTTAGCTCTATTTTGCTGAAATCCCCATTCGATTTGGTTAAGCGGTCACAGAGAAATGCGGATTGTTGCAAAGCATGTCATGAATCGGATTCTTCCGAGTTTAGCATTTCGATGATTTTGTGTGTGAATACATAGATAGAACTTGGACAGAAGAGATTCCTGACAACCTCTACAAAATTCCGTATTTCTCTTTGACCACTGAAACAAATCGAGTGGGGTTTTCTGTAAGATGTGGGGAATGAATTATAGTTTCATACCCTGAATTTGTATTTAGATTGATTCACTATCTTTAAAGATATCATTGCGGAGGGCCCCGTTGTAATTTTTTTTGGGGACATACTGTACAATACTCGCAGTCCATAATTCATAATCACTAGACCATCGCTAAATACCCGTTCTGAACCAACAGAAACTTGTCTACAGCCACCACTGGGCCCAGCATGTTCCCACTTGTTAGACTGACGAGTCAAGCTGAAGTTTACATCATTATAGTCGTAAATCGACAATGCTCGACGGAAAGATTAATCGTTGCTCACGAACCAAAATACACGATTAAAAGTTTGCCGGTGGCATGGATCATCCATGCTGAACAACAACAGCAGCAACAACAAAAATCCCTAATACTAAATATTTCTGTGATTTTTTATATGAGAACAACATAGGCGAACAATGAAGAAAACACCTTCTCTTATCTCTAGTTTGCTTTCAAACATTAACGTTTCATTATCTTGCGTCATTGATAGGGGAATTTCCCGCAAGCCGAAAGAAAAAAAAAATCCTCGCCAGAATCGCTTTTGCTTGAAGCCGTGTAAAATCCCGACATAAGTCACGTTAAGGTTCCCTCACGTGGCATGCCGTTTAGAACCGTGTGTGACATTATATACTTGGATTTTGAGAAATTTTAACAGAAAAAAATAAAATCTTAATGAAGTGGGAGAGATAGATACTGAGGAAAGGAAAGAGAAAAAAAAAACCCAAAGGCATGAAACGGTACGACACGAGATGAACTTCATGAAAATAATGACAGTTTGACTATTCGTTAGTAATATACACAATGGCAGATTCTGTAGTATACGCCAGCGCGATCAAGAAAGATGCTCAAGGCACAGTATAGTTAAAGTGTACATTGAGCTCAATGAAAAAAAAAATGAAAAGAGACAGAGAAATAGTCTAAAAAAAAAACAAGATTGATCATGTATGCCATCAGGCAGATCTTGAAAGATTCAACAGATGATTTTTTTTTTTCCTTTAACTGTTGCTATATATAGTTTATCCCAAAGCAACGACCCTACCTCCGCAATGACGACACTCTGAAAACCATGTATGGTTATCATCAATACATTCATCTACTGGCTTTTGGCTGACTGCAAAATTATGAAGCTGCGACATTTTTACCATACGCCTCGCTTACTTCTTTTTTTTTTACACTTTGTGTTTTGAGTTGAAGTGCATGACCACAAACTTTACAAGGTCATATCTAATGCACTTCAGGAGAAATATAGGTGAGAGAAGCCCCATGGAAAACCTACGCACAGATGGTTGCATATTATCATCAGAATGTATGATTATGGTTCGAGGTTGTTACCAACCGTGACCACCAAAAGTTAGGGGATGAAAAGACAGCGGAAATCCATCAAAAAACAAAGAGCCAAACAAGAGCCATAAAGTGTGTATGTGTGTGTGCGTGTGTGTCTGTGTGTGTGTGTGTGTGTGTGTGTGTTTTGTTGTTTGATTTCATTCCATTCCTCCAATTGACGGTAGACACATTAAGGGACTAGACTTACATAGATGAATTTCTAGCGAAATCCGGAAGGTACACAGGTTTATCAGGAAAAAAAAAAACAACAAAACAAACAAGAAAACCTAGAATTATAAAACATTACAGAGGGCTTATGCTTATGTGAAATGAAAATTATGTCCATTATCAAACTTTTTTTTTCAGATGATCCCCATTATCGCAAAAGAAAATATAAAACTGTAAAAAGCTCGGTAGTGACCATTTCCTTAAAAGCATTTCTCGATTCCAAAAGAGAAGATGCATCTAATGTGTGCCAGAGAAAGACTGTTGATGTATAACTCGTTTGATCTAAGTGGAGTTCGTTATCTTGAGAATAAAAATAAAACCATTTCCCCTTTATACTATCCAATGATTGCACTTCTTTATAGTGACGTAAATTACAAAGCAGCCTTATTGCCTTTAACTTACGGCAATAAGAACAGCTTTTGATCGCATTTGCTCTAAACGTTACCCCACAATTTGGCAATTAGCACACTTTTGTATAATAACATTTTTCACGAGCAAGACACTCAACGGGTACTTGATATTTCAAGAGAAATATATTTCTCTCTTGATAAAGCAGTAATATCCTGTCATCATCATCACCATAGAATAATGTATTATTGTGAAGTGTTGTGTGGCGCTCTTGGTTGTAATTACTCCTGTTTAAGAATTACATTTTTTCTACAACCATGATGTCGTTTGCTTAGAAAAGTTGGCTTTTTTTTCTGTTCTACAGAAAATTTTGTAAAGGTCTGTTTATGTAGCTTTTGACACTCTACAAAAGCAATAATGCTAGGACATCATGTTTTGTAATGCATCCAGATAAATCATGCAGGGAAAAAAATATGATCACAACACCAGAGTGACGTCAGCAACATTTTTAAACAAGACAGCGATTCTTGACAGATAGTTTCAAGAGACTTCAAATTCTATACCAGTTGTTGCCTTTACTTCCACGTCGCAAGGAACAACAATTTTTCCTTAAGTACAACAATTTTAATCAGTCTGCCTTTTTGATATGAGTATGATGTTAATGTGTTGTGGTTGAAAGGTATTCTAGTGTCTTTCTTTTATAGAATGATGCATGTTGTCTTGTCTGTTCCGTGCTTACAGTTTTGGTGACAATTCTACTGGCATTGGCGCTGGCAATACCCATCAGTATGATTGTTATCGGTGAGAGCAATCGATAGTATCGCATGCTTACAATAGAAAGGAAAAACTCAACTTCATTTATTACGCACATCAAACTTGGATTTCTTTGAAACGTTATCTTCAGAAATATCTTTTAATTTTAAGTGGAATGATGACCTAACATAACAGTTTTATGCTTTCATGATTTTGTGAAATGTGCCTTTTCTCCTTGGTAAACTATGCTATCTGGAACACATTTGAATAAGTAATGAATTAATTTCAATTTTACTTCTCGCAACTAAAACTCTTAGCAATAATGCTCCGCTCAAGGATGCCTCAACAGAACATGTTGAGAACCGTTGACGTCATGTTAGGTAAAGATAAATGTATCATGAAATTTTACTATGATACAAATCAGCGTGCATTTATTGCACTGTTTGTAAAATGTCGAATCCATAACGGTTCACTTTACTGTATTCCTAATCACCACATGTCGCATCCGAAAATCAAGTAAACTGTTATTGTAAACTTCTAATTTTCCTTCTAATTATTGTTATTGTTATAAGTATTATTATTATTATCATCATCATCATCATTATTATTATCATTGTTATTATCATTATTGTTGTTGTTGTTGATCAAATTGTATTTCCCTTCTGAATATTAAAGGGGCGATCTACAAGGATGACTGCCCAGTGGAGAGGTTCATTCCAATTTTCCTGATCGTAGAGGGCGCCTTTCAGATCGTCAAGATCGTCCTCGACATGAAGGTGCGGATCCAACGCCAGAGGCTGCCCGAGGGAGATCGGAAATCCTTCCAGCCAAGTAAACCGGAGTTAGCCATCGGCCAACTTCTCAACTGCTTCCTCTTTGCCTTTTTCATCGCAGGTACTGTACACCTACGTCGAGGGGTGTCGCTTTTGTTGTTGTTGTTGTTGTTGTTGTTGTTTATGGGGGTTCAAATTTTTCTTACACGCTCCACAGCCTTTGACCAAAATCCAGAGTTTTCTACATTTTAGTTGGTATTAGAAAGTAATGACATGTCATCTGGTAAATGAACCATTTGGGGCCACGTGTTTGTTAGAATTATGCGAAAACAAGTGCAAAATAGGCAAAAGTAGGGTCAAATGGATATCATGCTTAATGACCACAAAAAAACATGCCGCCTCCGTTTGATTTTACAACGTTATGGCGGTATCATAACGCATTCAGAAGCAGTAAATAGTGCAGTTGGAATTCCTTTATTGAATTTTTTACAAGGCCGATTGTGCCCCGTCTATTTTGCGTGTTTTTATTATGTATGGTGTGTAGGGGATGCGTGTGGGTGTGTCTTTGTGGGTATGGTGTTCAAGATGATATCTTAATTGCAATTCCTATCAATCAAACCAACCTCTGCAGGCAATGTGTGGGTATATCAAATCTACTCGCCCAACCTGAGCGACCCAACCTTGCCGGACTACTGCCAGCGCACGTTGTACCTTTACTCCTTCTGGCTCATCACGTCGACGTACATTATTCTGGGCGCCTCCTGCTGTTGCGGCTGCCTTACGGTTGCCTTCGCCTCCTGCGCGTCGGGTTAACTCCTTCGATCCCATCGGAAGCTTCAACGCGTGTGACGTCAATGGTTTTTCTCAGTGATTATGTCGGGAAGGCCATAAAGCAGCATATTAAGAAGTGACACGAATTCGAATGCCCAGGTTATATATAGAGGATATGTATGGGCGTAGACAGATAGAGGATAAAGAATTGAGAAACGCACACATCTACAATATTATAGATCACACGCTCTGGGCATGGTATTTTATGTATGATTATAGATTGTAGAGATAAACATACGCACATAATAGCACGTATATCCATAAATATGCATAATTATAATCATATTGTATTCAAAGAAGGGAAATTGAGAGAGGGGGGGGGATGTGTTATCAAGTAGAAATGACAAAGCTGTCGAGTTTGAAGTCGCAGCTTCTTATTCATCATCATCATTTCAGTTGGCACAAAATTGATAAATACGCACTGCCATCAGTGCCATGTGTGGCATTGATGAGTTCATGCCAACCTTTTGCCCGAAGAGACGCAGCCGAGCAACTCGCAGCCCTGTGATTTTCTTCATGTTTTCTGTCCAAGTTGTCGGTGGTTTCCCTCGCATCTCTTTGCCCTTCACTTTACCTTGAAAAAGAGTCTTTTCCATATCATCAAGTCTCATGATCTATCCAAAAAGTCGGAGATTTTGGTCACTTTCCTCTTACACATGACGAGCTCTGATCCAACCTTCTCTAGTATCCAATCATTTGTCTTGTGTACTTTTCGTGGTATTCCTGGCATTCTGCAGCAACGTCACATTTCAAGTGCATTTAACTTCTTGCAATCAGCCTGTTTCATTGCCCAAGTCTCACATCCATATGTTGCAATGTTCTGTATGTATTTCCATACCTTTGAGTTCTATATGTGCATTAATGTTTAATCCTTTATATCCCGGGTATTATACTTTATGGGAAATTTTTCTCGTACAGTGTCTGGAAGTGTGCATGTTTTCTCAGTTGCATTGCAGTAACAAGCTTGACTATACATTATGAGTAAACTATGCATATTTACAAAGAGATAAACTCATGGCAATGCTATATAGACTGAATACAGCAAGGTAAAAGATATATTATTGAAATTAGCAAAACCCGGGAGTATATGAAAACGAGGAAAGGCACTTGAGAGCAGTTGTTCCGCGCTGCTTATTTCACTGATGTGAACTGACTGCAGCTTAATAGATATGTAGTAGTGCATTTTCCCTGCAAGCAGGCGACGATGTTTCTTTACAAGTTGATCTATCATGTCGATGACTGAAGTGGTATTTTTTTTTTTTGCGAGGTACAGCCTAACATGTACTGAAACGATTTGTGTGTGTGTGTGTGTGTTGTTTGGGCGTAGGCAATTTCTTGCGGTCATCGATTTCTACGTCATGTTTTCTCGTAAGTAGTCATGCTTCATGATTAAACTGTTTACAGTAAGATTTGCGTAGATCTTCACTTAGGAGCCTTGAGACAGAAATTTAAATGGTGGCTCAGACGTTTTCGAGACTGCTTCATCAAAATCTTTGTGTATATTAAGTTCGTGGGCGCGTGAAGATCATCTTGCAGCAACAGATCGCGACATTTTTTAATTGCCGCAATGTAATTGTAGCAACGACACGTCGCACTCTCGTCATCGTATGCAATAACATTTCATCATAATATTAGGCCTATTCATGGTGGAAGCTAATATTAATTATAAATAAGTTTTGTTATGAAGCAACACTAATGAAGAAATGAAGCGATTTCATATTCACCTAGAAATCATCACGGAAAAGCTTTGATAAGTCTGCCCCCCCCCCCACACACAAACACCTTAAGAATGGCCAAAGTAAAGTGGATACGGATTAACACAAAAACAATAAAAACAAACAAACAACCAACCAAACAGGACAAACGATTCATTGCTGGAATTTATATCTAATAACGTTTATATTGTTTTTGAATTTCAGTTTTGTTTACTTTTGTTTATTTACATGTATGTGTTACTTTATAATGGAATCTAGATATGATGGCAAGTAAAAACAATAGAAGTGTGTCACTGATGTAGAAAAGCGTTTTACCTGTGTGGTTGTTATCAAAGTTCAGTTTTATTCTATGGTCAGTTGATTAATAGGCGTTTTCACATCAGCCCGATAAAAATCCAAGCTCGAAATATTTTCCGCGATTGCGAATTATAAAGAGCGCTATTTCATTTCTTATTCACATCAGCCCGAAGAGGAGGTAGCCCGAATAGTTAAAGATTTTTAATAGCTAATTCGACAGCTGAGTATGTGCAAACAGCATCAGTAATGTGTGTGTCCTCTCAAAAATTCTTCATGACTTGTGTGCAGTTTGCCTCGATCGATCGGGTCACACACGCTAAGCATAATGGGATTCACCGCGCTAATTTCTCGAGTCGTTTTCACATTATCAAATAGCGCGCTACTATCCCGCTATTTCAGAAATTTCCCGAGTTGGAGTCGAGAAATTTTCTCGATCAGAGCGATACAATTAGCGCGGTAATTTGTGTTCACATTATCAAATAGCGCGCTATTTCGCTATCAGGAAAATTTCCCAAGTCAGAAAATAGCGCGCTATTTGGAGACATCGGGCTGATATGAAAACGCCTATTGTGTCCGACGCTCGTTTCAATCTTTCCATTTTATCAAGCAATTTTGAGGTGAAATATAGAAATGTTACAGAAAATTTTTCTCAGGCAATCGTTCCAGACATAGTCTATATTCTTCGTTGTATTCTTTTCAAGCATGCAGGTAACTTGCTGTGTTTATGAGTTGTACGTTATGTTGACATGTGGTGAAGTTATTACGCAAAGTAAGATTGTCAGTGCAGTTTCTTGTATACTAATATACTTCAGATTTATCAAAACTTTTATACTGTATTTTCTATACTTTTCCATTAAATTTGAGAAAATATATGCACGGGCTGTGATCATTTGCTGTCATAGTTTCAGGGGAAATTAAAACACAAGTCAAAACCAGAGAGAGAGAGAGAGAGAGAGAAAGAGAAAGATACAGAGAAAATGTATGAATGTATGAAATGAAGAAGAATGTAATGGATAATACAGTAACGAGTTTCTTTATTTGTGCATTTTTCTAGCATGCCGTATACCAAAACATAAACTAATTTATACCATTTTATTATTTCACCTTGGATAAAAGTGCCCATTAAAGGGGATGGCTAGTAACTGATCAGTGGAATCAGTGGGAATGCTGGGGGATGATTGTTCCAATCCTTGTGGGATTCATTTAAGAGTACATTATATATCTATTGTTGTGTGGAAATTATTTGCTTCAGATTGGTCTCATATTCACGTAATGTGCAGTGCAATGTTTCCAGGTTAGCATGCCTGTACAGTGTCGGGGCGATCGTTAACGGCCCGACATATAGGCTTAGCCTACATCCTATAACTACAATGTAGTTACTAACAGGGATGTCACAGTATACAAATAATGACTTCTATGAGGGGCACAGTTAAATTTGTGGGCCCAAGGTGATGTGAAAACCATAACTATGTATGCCCGAAGCGAAGCTGAGGGCATAGTTATGGTTTTCACATCACCGAGGGAATACATAATTTTAACTGTGCCCCGAATATCAAGCTATCATTATTTGTTTTATATACCGAACATGTAGATTCCGAAATATAGATACCGAAAATATAGATTCTAGTCTCTTTTACAGCACTCGTAATCAACTCTGATCGGCGGTCGTATCATTGGTGCGTACATATGAGTGATCTATGTATACGGGGTTGCGACTGTCTCCAGACCTATTTACAGGGCACAGTTGATTCTATGCCCCTGGCACAGTAAATCATGAGTAATTTTGATCAAAAAATGGGGCACAGCTATTTTCATGACTCCACTTTTAACCAATCAGATGAGAGGAATCTATATATGAGGTATATAATGATTTATATAGGGGCATTTAGTTGAAATGCTTTAAGTCATCATGGTTACCAATTGGATTACACTTTTATTATAAAAATATGAAAATATCTCGTCAAAGGTACAAGCTGAAATTGTGAATATCACGGCAATAATATTGAATGAATTTCTTATACATTTCAGAGTTTATTGCAATCATGTAAACATTGAATTTAACCATCTTTTATCTATTTTCACGAATAGAATTTGAATAGCGTATGAATATTCATGAGCAATAGAACCAGTAGAAAACAACAGAAACCAACTGGAATCAACTGGCATAACAATTCCAATGTTAGTTACTGGGTTTAAATCTGGAATGAAATGGTAAGCAAGTCCAGTCAGGTACTTGGTACATGGGTTTCAAGTGTCAACTCATTGTTTGCACACAAATTGATTACACACATGCACACATACAAACACGCATAAACTGGTCTAAATACAGTTTGTCAGTTGAAATGTCAGCTGATTTCAATTGGTACCAGTTGAATTTGATTAAAATCATTGAGTCCAAATTTAATCATTTATTTTTGTTTTGTTTTGTTTTGTTTTGTTTATTTTTAAAACGACACCAGCTAGTATGAAATTCCCCAGCTTGGTCCAAAGTGTTTTAACTGGAGTCAACTACAATTCCCAAGTTTGGTCCAAGCTCGTTTCAGCGTGGTTCAAAATGTTTTAACTGGAGGCAACTGCAGTGTAGTATGCTTTTAGGGCAGCTTGCATGCCAGTTTATTCCACTTCTTCAAACTGGAGTCAACTGGAGGCAAATGGCACGTACTACCAGATTCGTGAACTGAATTCAAAAAGTAGACTTCAACTGGTATCAACTGGCATCAAGTAAGACCCGAACTGGCATCAGCTGGTACCAGTAAAACCTCAACTGGTATCAACAGGCAAACATTAAGACTTGAACTGGTATCATCTGGCACCTATAAGACTTCAACCGGTATCAACTGGTACCAATAAAACTTCAACTGGTATCGACTTATACCAGTAGACTTCAATTGATATCTACTAGTACACAGTGAGACTTGAACTGGAATCAACTGGCCACCAGTAGACTTTTACTGGTGTCAACTGGCAAGCAGTCAACTGGCAGCAACTGTTACCAACTGGTACAGAGTGAGACTTGATCTGGTATGATTTGGCCACCAGTAGACTTACTGGTGGCAGCTGGCAAGCAGTCAACTTCAACTGGCATAAACTGGTACCAGTATAACTTCAACTGGTATCAGTTGGCCACCAGTAGACTTTTACTGGTGTCAACTGGTAAGCAGTTAACTTCACAACTGGTATAAACTGTTACCAGTATAACTTCAACTGGTATCAACTGGCCACCAGTAGACTTGTACTGGTGTCAACTGGTAAGCAGTGCAACTTCAACTGGTATAAACTGGTACCAGTATAACTTCAACTGGTACCAGTTGTAACCGGTTAAGACCAGTTCAAACAAGTAAAGACCACTTAAAAATGTCAACTGGTTTCTACTGGTTTGTACTGGTTTTTCGACGTGGGATATATAGATACCTAATGTGCAAAATCAGCCATGAATAATGATGATGAGAATGATGAATCATAAATCATGTAACATGTATTAGTAAATGCCTATACATATGTATATACATACTTACGATAGATAGTGATATGTCAGTCTGCTTCTTTTTTCTAACAATATCTCTGAGAGATTAGCTCCAGTAGAACAGAGACATAGGTTCATCACTGAGGATGAAATAGTTTTCCTGCAAAGACACAAGTGGCGCCATATTGATCACAATCGCTGCCAGGTTCTATCGAGTATGCAGCTGTCCATGTACCGAGATAACATTCTTACATGATTATCATTATTATTAGACCCAGTTGTGCATTTGATGTCGGTGTGTAGGGGCCACTAAACAGGGGGGCTGGGGAATGCAGCCCCACCCCATCTACACACACACACACACACACACACACACAAACTACAGTAATTACACTTTTTGGGGTCTGTTGAAAAAATTGGGTGAAAAAGTCGGGGAAAAATCGGATAAACAAACCCCCTCTTTTTCAGAAAGATCCATCCTTATATTCTTCCCGTACATGCCGTATAAGCATGCGGGGAGGGGGGGGGGGGGGGGCTAGGAGGTAGAATTTACCTGCAGCCCTCACCTTGAAACACGGCATCTACACGGATCAACACGGCAACTACACGGCATCCACACGGACCATCCCGGATTGCTCTGCCAACACGCCAATCCCCGGATGACGCCGGATGTTTTTGACCTCCAAAAGTTGCCGTGTTGGCCTCCCGGCGTCAACACGGATCTCTTCCCGGATCATGCCCCAGTCACATAGACATCCCGGATCACCCGGACCACCCCGGATCTGATCCTGGGAGAGATCCGTGTTGACGCCGGGAGGCCAACACGGCAACTTTTGGAGGTCAAAAACATCCGGCGTCATCCGGGGATTGCCGTGTTGGCAGAGCAATCTGGGGTGGTCCGTGTGGCTGCCGTGTAGCTGCCGTGTTGATCCGTGTAGATGCTGTGTTTGTCCGTGTAGACGCCGCGCTCTTCCGGCCTTATCCGTGTAGCTGCCGTGTTGATGCCGTGTGTACAGTCATACCAAAATCCCGGATATCCCCGGATATCCCCAGACGTCCCCGGATCACCGTGTAGATCCTTGAGCATCCGTGTTTATATGTGACTGGGGCATAAGGAGGTCAAAAACATCCGGCGTCATCCGGGGAATGCCGTGAAGGCAGAGCAATCCGGGGTGGTCCGTGTGGCTGCCGTGTAGCTGCCGTGTTGATCCGTGTAGATGCCGTGTTTGTCCGTGTAGACACCGCGCTCTTCCGGCCTTATCCGTGTAGCTGCCGTGTTGATACCGTGTGTACAATCATACCAAAATCCCGGATCTCCCCGGATCTCCCCGGATCACCGTGTAGATCCTTGAGCATCCGTGTTTATATGTGACTGGGGCATGAGTTTCGTTATTCAGAAACTCAACATTTCCCCATACCAGAAGTACGTTATTCGAAAGATTAATGAACGGGTTCGTCAGTGAAATATTTGGGGTGTTTTTCCAAATGTTCGTTACTCCAAAAATGAAAAGAAGGTGCATGCTAGCAAACCTTCGGAATTACAAACCTTTCGTTTTCTGATTAGCAAACCTTCGAAATAACAATCTTTTTTGTTTGTTTTCGCTGCCGGATTAGTGAACCTTCGGAATAATGAACCTCCGGATTAACGAACCTTCGAAATAACATACTTTCGGAATAACGAACCTTCGAAATAAGAAACCTTGGGAGCAACGAACTGTAACCGCACAAACAGTGTGCATGATTTTCTTATCACATGATTTCAAAGAAACTGTTTTAAAGTGACATAACATACTGTAGTAGTTATAGTTGTATGTGTACGTAGAATAGCAATACGTCCACTTCGATGCACCAACAATGCTCACACCGTCTTCTGCAAAATCCAATGACGCCTTTACGTTGGCAGTTAATATACATTGATTTCCTTAGCCATGACTCTCACTGCTAGGTTTATCTTACAAAAAAACAAGAGAACCTAATGCATTACTTGCGGGATTCATTGCAAGTATATGGATGAAAATAAAACTGTGTTGTCTCTTATACGGGCCTTCCTCCTATCAAGTATCCTACTTGGGGATGCATGTGTTAAAAATCAGCGTGATTACCTTTAAATTGTCCCTTGTAATGAGTGTCTGCGGCATGGCGAAACACAATTAGTCACAATTATATCGAGAACTTCCACGGCTAGATCGTTTGTAACAATTAGACGGGAAGCGATATATCACTGTTCTTCCCTGAATCAAACAGGAAAAGAGAGGCCGACATGGCGTTGCTTATGGTGGTGAATGGTAAATGACAGCATGGGCACGAACCCACAAGGCTTTAAAGATCCCTCTCTCGTCTTGTTGGTTAAAGGGATAGCGTGATCATCACGGAAAGTTGTCTCCATTTTCACAAACATAATTTTATCTATAGTAAATCGACAAGTCCTCATGTAGTTTTGATTGATAAAACGTACGCACACACACACACACACACACACACACACACACACACACACGCACACACATACACAGCGCTCACTGTTTGTTACAGTATTCTTCGATACCAGAAATTCGGAGGAGATGGTATGACATCACCGCCTCATAACCCTCTTACTGGTTTACACACACACATACACTCACATACGCACACACACACACACACACACACACACGCACACACACACACACAAACACGCACGCACATACACACACACATGTACAAAACAAATTAAAATGTTTTGAGTCAATGCTACAGCAACTTTATAACCCCTTTCCCTAAAGACAGCATTGTTGGGTCATTACAGAATACTATAGTGTAGTATGATTTGATAAAAATATGCCGGAATTTATATTCTTTTGAATACAAACCTATAAGGAAAGACAAATTGTGAAGATGTGTGCGTGGGTCAACTCCTCTAACCTTCTGAATTTGTTGTTTGAAGCTGATTAAGCTTCCGTGCTCCATTCTCTATGTCAGAGTTTATTCTATCTATTAAAGTCGACTTGAATGGAGTAGATAGATACTAGGATTGTACTTTAACCCGAAATAATCATATCCTTCAGGTAAGGTTACCATCATTAAAATATTACCCTATTTACTTGAATAATAACGCCATCTTCACGCTTCCGGCCAAGCAAGACAGGCATGTCTGAAGTTTCCTTTTAAACCTTTCCCCCATGCGACCGACGAGATTTTCTTCTTCTCGGCTTTCGTTTCGAAATTAGGTCAATGAATTAATCATTCAAAATAATTTAGGTGGCTTGACGTGGGTGTTCTTATTGGGGTGACGTTATACCACTTTCACAAAATGCATCCCTCACTTATCCACATAAGAGAAATGCGGCAAGTTCAATAAGAGTTGCATTCACAAAATGTGCTATATTTTTAAGAGCGCCTACAAAAAAAAAATCCTAGAAAAGGCCGATCACATCCACAAACTCCAAAACTATTGTCACATAGATATTATGCGGTTCATTAGCATCGTCAAAAATGTGTTTATTACGTTGGTTCCCCTCCAATTTCATGACTAAATAATGCTGATATCATCCGCACAAGTGAGTTTGTAAAAGTCGTATGTATATTCGGGCACTTCATGTTTCTAGATTTCGACCTTGCGTTGACTGTGATTTGAATGCATTTTCTCTGGAATATTTAGGCTAAATTAATCAAATTAATAGGAATCAACATAAACTAAAAGGAGCAACATGTAAAAATATTAATTTTTTAAATTCTGCTTTTGTATTTCACTTTCTGGATTTTCATCTTTATTTTTGGGCTGATATTGATAATTTCTCCTCAAAATAATTGAAAGGACAAATAGATTTTGAGAAATGGGATCTCAGGCTTAAAGCAGACTTTCGGTGCATTTAGCCATTTGACAGTAAACTGTTGTTGTTGTTGTTGTTGTTGTTTGACGTGGGGCTTAATGTTTCATAATTTAATGAATGTTTTAAAATGATTAGCGTCACTTGAGTTGCAATACAGGGATTTATGTACCAAACTATAGTATTCTTTTGTAATGTAAAGCCTAATTCAAAATAAAAACATTTGTTTTCAATAATCACAGATTGGTATCAATTTGTTAGAAAGAAAAAGTTCTGAAGAACCGGATTTACGTCTGGCAAATGATTTAAAGCAGTAGGGATGTCCTTCCATCGTGGAAACCCCATTCAGAATTTTGCCCTTTTTGAACTTATAGAAGTTGAAATACAAGGTGAGCCAACAGGTGAAACAAGCTCGCTAATCCGATTAAGATTGCTCATTGTCGGCTAAATCCTTTCTGAGCCATTATAAATGTAGAAAGAAAACCTCTTAAGATATATTAGGGTGGTCATCACATTATATCCATCGACATAATGTTATCGTTTCTATCAGTTTGGTCATCAACGTGTTGCATGTCTATACACGTACTGCGCATATTGTGTAGAGTTTGAGTTGTAGAATGATTATAGCGCTGCATTATATACGATCAGTATAGTTCTGCCCAACTGATGTCCCTTCTCCCTCATCTCTGCTTTCATGCCGACAGTCAATGTTAAGTTGGGAAGCCCCCTCACAGATGTTTAGACGTGTAAGAGATTCGATTGATGTGCTATACATTAGTTGTTTCTTGAAAGTGCGAATAACCAATCCGTTTTGCCACACTTGAAAAGAACCCGAAGCCCAAATATAAATGTGAATTGATTGAAAGCAGCAATTTTAGTAGAATCATCAGTGAAAGTTTGAGAAAATCATACAATTAATTCAAAAGTTTATAATTTTTTAAATTTCGGTGCCATCATCGCTGTATTAGGAAACTACTATACTTAATGACGTCATAGTGGACAACAATATAAGGAAGACTTGAAGAAACGCAACAGTTAACTTTTCTAACATAATGAAAGAGCACTCGACTTACCTCAATCGGCATTCGAGACGCAGGGAGAATGATATTACCCTCATTACATGTTAGTAACAAGATGATGGAATGTGCACATTTTATGAAAAAATGAAATTTTGTGGAATTCTCCTTGTGTCTTTTCTTTATTGTTGCCCATAATGATGTCATGAACTCTAGTAGTCTTCTGTCAAATTCAATTTAAATGATTTTATTTCCATAATTACGAAGTAATACAAAGTAATATGCTTAACGCTTGCATGAGTACAAAATATCTTCAGGTATTTTGAATCACAAGCTTCAACAAAACATCGATTAAATTAGAGTACATGTAATATCAACTTTGTATTTCGATAAATAAACAAGTAAGCAAATACAGTTTTGTCTTTTAACTCTATTATAGAAAAGAGTTCACAAGAGAAGCATAGCGTGTAAATTTGTGAATTACTCCGGGAGATCTCAAGATCCGTCTTTTCCAGCAAGGATGGCGTCGAGACTTTTGAATTGATTGACCGATTTTCCTCAAACTTTCATTAATAATGTGTTCTATTAATAACTTTAATTCAATCCATATTTTTATTTGAGCTCCGGTTTCCTTTAACCCTAAGTATAATGGCCCCTCACAGGTCATTGCAAATGTCAGCGACCTTTTCACACTAAGCTCTTGAACGACAGGTGGCTCTTGGTTCTGCGCGGAATGTTGTTTCTGGGGGCGCTCTCCCAGTGGAATTCCGGGAAACTCGTAAAGTTGCTGTTTAGCTGTTGTTGTTGGGTTTTTTTTCCAAAATAAAATCTGTTAGGTTGATGCTCTGACGGTATCCGCTCACAAGTCCACGAGATAATAAAACATTAAAAAATGGCGATGATATATCAACGTCTCTACAGGAGACAGAATAATATGTTTCTCGAGGGTTCGTAATTGCTCTTTATTTTTTGCTTTGGGAGGTTTATTGAAACAATATGTTATTTATCTAGATTGAAATTCTGCATAACATTTACGGAGCTTCCAATTGCAAGTTTTGCTCCCTCCTTTCTCGACATATCATAAGGACACGGTTTCTTTCCAGAAATCTATAGAATAAAGGCAAAAAGCATGAGACCTTTTGCCTGCATGCTCTACAAGTGAAGATAATTCACTAAAGTAACATACGACAATAATATTCGTCCAGATGGTATCAGGGCAATTACCCCCCCCCCCCCCCCCTGCTAAATACTGGTTAGTGATAAGTTTGGAGAGTTAAAATTAGGTTTAGGGTTAGGTTTAGGGTTAGAGTTTAGGTTGGGGTCAGGATTAGGATTAGGATTAGGGTTAGGGTTAGGGGAAGGGTCTGGGGTAATTGTCCAGGGGGTAATTGCCCTAGAAACCTCCAGAGAGGTATGCCTTGTCAAAAAGTACGATTCCATTCCATGTTCAAACTGACTTTCATATATAGACTATGGTCAGGGAATGAGATTGGTAAGGAGTTCTATCCATCGAGCACAGAATAAGAGAGTCATGAAATCTCCAACGATCTCACATGCTTTCACTGAACAGTGATGTAATCACCACGCAAATCATTTTGCACACACTAATATGTCAAGATAGTGGTTTGTTGGTCGATGATTCAGCTATTGCATGGAACCTATACATTCAAACAATGGGAGCCGGACTTTACTCGTCAGACTTTAACAAGAAAAGTTTTCCACGATAATTATTTCCGTCAGAAAAAAATAGCCATTTAACCGGAAATTCCTGAATTTTACCATCTGCCAGATTTGTCGAATTCATCTACCCATGGATAGATGCTTCTGACTTCCAGATGAACGCTAAATGGTTATCCCTTTAATGTCCACTTTTCAGTTTTCAGGCTGTTTTAGACGCACTGCCAACCAGCTATTTAATTGTTTGCTTGTTTGTTTGTTTGTTTGTTTGTTTGTTTGTTTGTTTGTTTGAAGGTGTTTTTTTTTTCTCCAGACGAGGAAGGGGGAGATAGTCGCTTTAAATACCTATTTCTTGTTGCTCTTTTTGTTTATTTTTAATACATCACTTGACTGAAGTAATATGCACTTCATGGCAGCTTCAGTATTACTTCCGTAGAGTGATAACCAAGCTTACTGTTACATGGCGCGTAAGTCGCCTTGCTGGTTCCATATCCTCTGGATAGCACTTGACAACCAACCGCTACTGCACTTATTATCTAATGGTCGCGACTGTATCAAAGACAAGAATGATGGATGTCTTCGTAGCGTCTAGGACGAGAATTGATTAATAAAAAGAGGAAAAGAAGAAAACGGTGTGAAAAGAAATTGGTCATTCGAGAGATTCAACAACAGAAGTAGAGAAGCATACTGGATTTATAGGAAACGTGTTCAGAAAAAAGAATCAGGTTCATGACCAAAAAAAAAAAAAAAATGGAGATTACCTAAATTTATATATATATATATATATCTATATCTATATATCTATATATATATATATATATATATATATATATATATATATATATATATATATATATGTATATATATATACCCGTAATCAATTCTCGTCCTAGACGCTACGAATACATCCATCATTCTTGTTCTTTATATATATTATATATGAATTGAAGAAAATATTTGGTGTACCTGCGCACATGCGTGTGAGCGTCCCTGCGCTCTTTTGAGAGCAAAATATTAAGTATGGAAGGAGTGGGGTAAATTGAGAGAAAAGGCGGTTTAGGCCTTGTAAAGTACTGACATACCTGACTCAAATGAACAAGTTATAATTTTTTTCCACCTTGCTGTGGAACCCCAACTTTGCCCTATGTGCTAAAAAATACCCACACATTTGTGTTTGTGTGTGTGTTTGTGTGTATGTGTTCTTTTCGTTTTATTCGTTGAACTTTTATTCCATTCGCCACAGTCAAATTCCCCCCCCCCCAAAAAAAAAGAGCAAAACCTAATTTATCCATGAAAATAAAAAAAAGGAAACGGAATCACCATTGAAATCGAGACATTTATAGTGACAAACCCTCGGTGTGCTCATCCTGTCTTACATTAATTTTTCCATTTACTGGATTCTCAAAACTAATAACTAAGAGATTAAAAGACCTATATGAGTACAGTTTATAGAATCGTCTTCAGGAGGGTATCAGCGGGACCTCGTTATATAATAGAGGTCAGATACAACAATACCATCTCATATAACAAGTGATTTTTGCAGATCTTATCACTAATAATTATAATAACTTATTGAGTGTAGATGTACTTTTTTGAAATCATTGCAAAAAAGAGAAGAAGTAATTGTATGAAAGAATTACCGGTGATTTTTTTTTCCCCAACTGTCTTTCTACTTGATCAAAAAAACTGATTTTTCCGCTTCTCAGAACGTTCGCTGGGCTTTCAGTACGCAGTCAGTCGTAAAGACGTGCCTCACGCCATTTTTCTCCGTTTTTTTCAACGACAAGTGGCTTCGGATATCGGTTTGTGGTCACACGTCTTCCGTGAAATTCAATGTGCATCCATGGGAGTATGGCAGGGGACTCCCGATGGCAACTAAATGTCAAAGATATCGGCAAATATTTGAGAATAAACCTTATTAAACCATCTATAACACACACACACGCACACACATAACCTCAAAACTTTTATACAATCACTTATTTAGACATAAACATATTTTAAAACTCTTTCAGAGCCGTTATTAATCTGACAAACATTTGCATTCAGACCAGTATACAAACACATCGCACCCAACACGAATTTGACCCATATAATTATGCATCAATATTTCTTCCAATGCTATGTATCTCTGACATTGATATTGATACCATTAGTGTAATTATCTCTTGTATATCATGTGTATCTATGCTACACATGTATTCTGTCTGTACGTATGCGTTCTACGTATGTACCAGTTTTATGTGTATACATAAAAACTATACAAATATCCAGGAATGGACAATAAAATTGGATTGAATTGAACTGAATAAAACTGGGAACTGATATCCATGATTAACAGTGCAGGCCAAGTGAAATGACGTTCAACGTATGACAAAAAGAACAAAATCCACTTGACCCCCCCCCCCCCCCGAGGGGGGGGGGGGGGGTCAAGTGGGAGCCTCCTGGGGTACGACCTCTGCCCAGGGTCTCCGTTACTAACATTTGATTTTCACCTGTGAAGTACCGAGACACCGAATAGCAAGTTCTGGCGATCCCAGGTTCAGATGAAAAATGTGTATGCGCTCTTTTTTGTCCCCTTTAACATCTCGAGATTCCTAGCTCTATTAACATGATTAAGATATCATCCTGGTATATGGTTGCTTGTATCCGCCAGTGTGTTTTCAGAAAGAAGGCAATGACTGCTATTCCTGGCTTACAACAATGATCTTCGTAGGTCCTCAGACAAGTTCTCATTCAAATCTTTTGCTGATGACTTGACCATTTTTGTTCTCATCATGACACCGATATCTTGATAAAAACAACAAATGATGAATCAAAAAAAAAAAAATAAGACGGATAAGTAATCACAGAATACTACCAAGACAAGGTATGTGCTTTTTAGCAAATCCTTAGGCAGCCTTCCGGGCAATATCGTAGGATACCACTCCCTCAAAGTAATATCTTCCCTTGATTTTTAGGGGTTTGTTTAGACAATAAGCTTTCATGGAAGTGTCATATTGATGATATTTGCAAAACTATAATGTAGGCGTAGAAAATATACTATATTGTCTTTCCTCATTTTCATTCATGATGCCATATTCAGGTTTCACATTATCACATTTTTTTGATCTATGGGATCTTAGCTTTGGGTAATACTTATCAGACAATTACCAGATAAACTTCTTTTATTGCAGATTGAGATTTACCATAAAATTCTGGTTATACTCTCTTTTTTTTTAATGCATTTCAACTTTCATGTTTAATTATAACAGTAATCAACTTCCAAAAGTATTTCATGATTCATTTCATCGAAATAGCTACGTGCATAATTATCCCACGCGAGGATCCAACGAATTTCATTTTCCCATGTTGAGCACAGTTTATACTCAATGTTTATATACACAGGGCCCAAACTTTGGAATACCTCAGATTACAGTTTAAACAGGGAGGTGGGAAAGATCCTCTAAATTCATTACATTAAAATAGAAATTGAGAAAACATTTGCTTTTGGCTTTATATAGACATTGGATAATCAAATGGTTTATTGGCACTTGGTCTACTATCAATTTTGTTTAATTCCCGTTTGGTCCAATTCTCACTTGGTTTAAAGCCCAGTTTGCCTAATTATCATTTCGTCTAATGACCAGATGATCTATCTGCATTTTCTCTCCTTGGACTTTTTCGAATTATTTGTCTTATAAACTGTGGGTATTAGACAAAATAGGCAGACTCCATCCAAAAGTAGATCAACTGGTAATGAGCCTATTTAAGTGGCAATTGGACTAAATGGTCATTAGACGAACTGGTAGTAGACGAAACGGGATTAGACCATGTGGGTTGAGACTAAATGGCTACTGGACGAAGTGGGCATGGTGGGAGTAGACCAAGTGATAGATCACCTAATCAAATCAATAATGTAATAACATTCTGTTTTCACATGTCCTGACGATAGAGTGACATGTTCTATCATACAGACCTCTCTACACTAGGCTCTGCTCTTTCTCCTCTTTCTTCTTGTTCTTCTTTGTTTTGTAATGCCATTGTGCTCTCTTCCTTGTATAATGTCGTGTCTTTTTCTGTGTAATAATAATGTATGCATGTGGGTTTTTTATGCGTGTATGCACGAGCGTATGTGTGTATGTGTGTGTGTGTGTGTATATATATATATGTATTATGGTGTTGTTTTTTCTCGGTACACACTGTTCAATTCCTATAGTGTCTGTAGGTTGTAACACTGTTTGCATTGTCTTAATTTGTTTTTCCTTGTACTTTGAAATAGTTACTGCTTATAATGATGACGTCCTTATAGTGCTTGCTGTACATGAATCTGGATGATTATTTTGATAGTTACATATTACATGTTGAGTGATCCACGTTTTACAAGCCTTACTTTTCAGTGGACCATTTATCCATTGTAATACATTTATACTTATTGTCATTCTTGCAAAGTGTGTCTTGCTATTCTTGGTTGTTTTAAGTAATTGTACACTCTAAAAACAGATTGGTAAAAAAATCAACCAATCTCATTGGTTAACCCGATATTGGTTGTTTCAGCCATTATAATGGTTATAAACTAACCAATTCGTTGGTCAACCAGTAACCAATGTAATTGGTTAGGCTATATTGGTTGTTTCAGCCATTATATTGGTTATAAACTAACCAATTCGTTGGTCAATCAGTAACCAATGTAATCGGTTAGGCTACCTATTCGGGTATAGGGTCTGCAACCAATCCACATTGGTTGCCGCGCTCACAGTCATGCAGTTATCTTATTTCTTTATTATTATTTTTTTTTTTTTTTTAGTTGTAAGCGACATTTTCTGTTGTTTTGCAGAGTTTGTTTTAAATAGTTTAACCATAAGGCCGGTTTATGCATCTCACAGTAAAAAAAAAAAAAAAAAGAACAACAGCAACAACAACACTCTCAGTAAGTTTTGCATAAAACCTTGTCTCGCGGGAAGTGAGGAAGTGGGTCACCTGACTGGACCCACGCGGTCGGCCATTCCTGAATAGCCTATACGAGCGCGATATCAAAAGATACTTCATACTTGACCTACTTCGATTTTCTTACAGAAAATTGTAAGAAAGTTGTGAAAATAAGACGCTACTATTAAAAAATGGTTAAACATATCAACTTAATCGGAACTTAATTCATTCATACGAGAATTTAGTGCAGATCGATAATGAGACAATGCATTAATTAGTTACATATTATGCATGATTGCACTGACAAAATACAATTATAGGCCGAAAATGAAATTAAATGAATAAAATGAACTTGTGTATGTGTGTCTCTCTGTGTGTGTGTGTGTGTGCGCGCGCGCGCATTTGTGTGCGGGAATAAAGGGCGTTTTTTTTTTCAGTTTGAACATAATTTCTGTTGGTTCTTATATCGATCATGCATCTCCATTACGAGACCATGTAAAAATAACAAAATGTTATTCCAGTTGGAGCTTGATTGTTGTCGGTTTTTTTTTTATTATTATATCAATCATGCATTTTCATTTAGAGAGTATATGTACAAAATAACTTAAACATCGAATATCAAAGCCTATAATTTTTTCAATTTTCATGTTTCCATATACGACATAAATTTTGCTTGTCTAAATATGTGTGTTTTGGTCATAAAGAGGCCTTTAAGACGTCATAAAGTCGTCAAAAGTCGACATACGCTTTGCTTCTATATCGATCATGAATATTCATGAGAGATGATCTGATATGCAAAAGCTAATGGCAAAAAGTAAATACATTAATCTATAAGGCATTCATATTGACTTCGATCTTAAAATGTGTAGAAAAATTGTATACTTTATTGAGATATTCATTATTCAAATTTCAACTTGTGTTTCAGGAAATATTTTCATATTTCAGCTGGCCTGATAAGAATGGAATATAGTTCAGTAACCATGCCTTCAATCATTAAAATTTTTCGTGGGTATATAAACCATTGGTTGCATTGTGATTGTAGTTAGGAATAGGACATAGACATAGCTTCTAGTGTACTAGGGTGTGTAGGATAGGTCATTTATTTTCAATAGGCTAACATTACGTCATCGTTGGTTGTGTACTATAATCTAGCTAAAGAGTACGATATGAAATTAGCCGTAAATGTGACGTGCGGCACTCACCAGTCGTATTTTTTTATTCATGAAATGTGGTTAAATCCCAACCAATATCACTGGTCCCTTCAACCAATGTGGACTGGTTACATCATATATATATAGCCCACACTAGATTAACCAATCTATGGTTAAACTAACCAATCCATGTTGGTTAAATGTGCAACCAATGTAGATTGGTTGATATTTGAACCAAACGAGATTGGTTACTGTAACCAAGAGATAGGTTGGACACATATCTACCAACGAGATTGGTTAAATTTAACCAATATATTGGTTATTCCAACCAATCTGTTTTTAGAGTGTATATAATCTTATTATGCTTTCTGATCCTTACATTGTGTGTTTCATAATGATGATTTGTGCAATGTATGGTTAGTATTTTGTGACAACTTTTGTCGGATGGAAATAAAATGATTTATTGAATTCAGCTGAATTAAATTGAATTGAACTGAATTGAGTTGAATTGAATTGAATTGAATTGAATTGAATTGAAGTGAATTGCATTGAATTGAATTGAATGATACAAAATTGAAGAAACAAAGGCAACAACACACTTTGCGCAGATGATGATAAAAGATCTTATATCTGGATCTGGATGGACATCAGGCAGCGCTATGGATGGCTCATGCTTAGATTCAGGCGAGCATAAAAAGAAGAAGAAGAAAATTTTTTTTTCAGGAATAAAAAAAAGAGTTGACAGAATCTAAAGTCCTAAAGGCGAAGTGTCTATGCTCTACTGTCTTTCAGGAAGGAGTGGCATTTGCAATGAGAAATATCGGTTTCCATGAAACAAAAAAAAAAAGTATATAACCGGGAGAAAGAGACAGGTGGGCTATGGTAATCTATCATTCCAATGTGGGCAAGGATCGCATTTCTATCTTTCCATTATAGCATGAAATTTTGAGTGAAATGAATTACAGGAATGCATCACTTTCGTGGTAAATAGATTGCCATCGTCACAATTAAATCTTCCTGAGACCCATGGGAGGACAAATGCTTTCCTTAAAATCAAGAGAACCTGCTGGCGTTTAGCAAGACAGGAATTCCCTTGGTATCATTCGTTCCATTTCTTTTCCTCACTCCCAGTCTATCCTTTTGTCTGATTTGTTTGTCCGTTTGGGTGTCTATCCCTCCATCTTTCTCACTTTTTTTCATAATACACATGCACAAACATACTTTCTGTCAATCACATTGTATGTCTCTTGATACACCAGTCCTGTCTGCGAATGTACTTTTTTGTTTTTGTTTGTTTGTGTGTGTGTGTGTTTGTGTGTGTGTGTGTGTGTGTGTTCATGTCTAGGAATTTGCATTTATTTTGTGTAGCATTTCCTTCCACATTTCCATCTCACTCATTGTACGCCCCCAATCTCTTCTTCACAAACTCCATGAAGATTAAGATAAGACAAGTAATGGTGAAATCCGAAGCGCGTCTCGGTTATCGTACCAAGACGATTATGATGTGCGCCTGGAGATACGGGCTCTTGGGTATTATGGAAACAAGCACGTCGAAGTAATGCGATTTGTGGTGGAACTTGTACCTGCGAGTGAAACAGCATACCAAATTTCTGTGATCTCCTTCTTGTGAGAAGAAAGTGAGGAGTGAAGAATAGGGTGAACGACCTCGTAATTTGCAATGCCCATGCACAAAGAAAAAAAAAAGGAAGCAAAAAGTAGAGTCGATAAGACTCAAACAGCAAAAGAGTATAACGTCATTGGTGACGTACAATTCGAACGTAACTTCCTTTCTGAACTCTTTGAAACTTACTTTCTACTAGGGCAACTTTCACTGATGGTTATCAGTATGACCAAAAGCTTTCTGACTGATTTTATCTTTACAGTTTAAAGGACAATTCCGGATGAGTGACAGAGTAAAATCTTACTTGCACAACAGGGAAAATTTGATCAATTATAAAATCGGATAAAAATTAGGAAAGTTATGAAATTATGACGTATCGCTAATTAAAAAGAAAAAACAGTTCTTCAACAGATATGAATATGCAATTGAGTGAGTTGATGATGTCACTGCCTTACAACTTACCCGATAATTTGTATACAAAATCTTGAAATTCTCAGTTTCCTTTTGTTCAAACGCAATTATGCTCCAGGCTCAAATCCTAATATGTCTGACTAATAATATTACGAAGAAGTTACTCAGTTGTTAATAAGAAGAAGAAGACTTTAATTTTCTTTTTTTTTTCTTGTGTGTATGTGTTCACGAACAATGGAATTTTGAAGTGATGACGTTATTAGCTCACTCACTTGCACATCCATACACTGCAAAAAGTCCGGTGTTAGATATGAAATACCGAGCTGGTGTTAAATTTCCGGTGCTCATATCATGGTGTTAGATTAATACCTCCGGGTGTCATTTCAAAATTTAAAATTGTTTTTTGAATAGTTTCTTCGTTACTGCACTTCTTGTTAATTTTGAACTTCAACAAGACGATAAAGAATTTTCCGATAAAGTACTCGATTTTTGAAAAAAAATCTGTAAATACATTTACACCACAGTAACACCAGTTGATGTGGTCCCCTATTGAAGCTGGACGGGTCGGAAATTAACATCACTAATATCAAATCAACACCATGCGGTGTCATTATTGAATTAACTCTAGCGCACTGTCAAAAATATCACCAGCCACAGTGTCAAATTAACACCACGAAGTGCCAGGCGAACACTTTTTAACACCGTCACAATACATTTTCTACACCTGTGGGTGTGGTCCTCTATTGAAGTTTGATGGGTGTTAGATTTAACACCCATGGTGTTAACTCTAACACCGATGTTTTTACAGTGTATCACCTACTTATTGTTAAAAAACTGTTGTCAAAAAAAAAAAAAAACCCTGGAGAATGTATACAAATTCTTAACGTCCTTATTTTTAACCTGATTTTGATTTTTTTTAATCGTTTTAAATCGTTGCTCGTGTTTTCTTTATCTAGTTATTTCTGGTCAAGAATTATCCTCTGCATTGTAAATCAGTTCAATTGTGTGACGTTCATTCATCTCTATGTACACACGCACAATCTTTATAATGGTTTTGTTCGGATGGGAGAGTTTAGGAAAATAAAGGCTAACAATAATTTTATAGTCATATTAGTAACACATGAAATCGGCATTATGACATTATAGGGCCTAACTACGTCTCAATGAGGCATGTTTAGAATGCTCCCCTTCTTGCAACTATATATACTGACAACTCAAATGACGAAGGCAAAAACGTACGTCAGTATATCAACAAATTTGAATTCGAGCATTTCTGGCTTTCAGTTGTCTTTCAATCGAACTGTTTAATCACACTTCTCTGCAGCCAGCTAGCATTTTAAAATAGATACACAGAAATCCGGAAAACAGCCGACCCCAAAAAAGTACAACTAGACCTGAAAATTTGTCAAGACTGACAAAATAAGTGATCCGTTTGATCCGTGATTGGGTGCGATTGGCCGTGAATTTTTGTGATGTTCATCTGAGAACAGGAATTCGAACTTGGCATCTTGCGGAAGATAAGCTATACAGGCTCTGCCCATAATGCATATTTCACAAATCTCACTGATTCGAAGCCTATAAGCTTTAATTTCAATCAAGATATTATACATAATCCTGACATGCAGTCAAAATAAGCAAAATCATAAGGTTAAGTAAAGTCGACGTTTTCATAGTGACGATGTAATCAAATTGAAATATTATAACTGTAACTTCGATAGAAAATGAGATAAGCTCTACAACAAATTGAAATCTTGGTGAAAATTAAACAAGGATAAGTGACATACACTCAAATGAATTCTAAATCTGCATGATGACGTCATTTTGAAATTCACATTTCTATTTTCATACAGAAACTTGAAATCATTCTACCAGCCTTGTCGACCCATCAGATGAAATTTACAGTTCATCAGCTTTTAGAATATGAAATACAAAAGGAGGGGGGGGGGGGGTCACTGTCCTCTTAGCGAGATGTAATTGATTCAAAATATGCTTTTTTTACGCACATTTGCACTGTATATGGATATTGGCCTGCACACGGAATTCCATTGCTAGCGGGCCCGTATGCCGTCATATCAGGTCAGATAAAAATTAGACGGAACTATTCCCGTGATATTAGAAACCTATTCTATGCGAAGAAAAAAAAAATGATTTCTAGCTCGGTTGGAGCCTCTGAAATGTTGATACGTGTTGGCTGTGTCATGACAATATTCTGTATTGGAGACATAGATAATTGCATTAAATATCTGTCTACCAAGTTTCATTGCAAAATGAAATATGGAAATTGAGATAAGATGTTTTAGAAAATGACGTCTTACTGACGTCACAGGTGCTTGCTCACATGGGGAAAAGACAGACTAGATAAGAGCTTGAATTTATTGAAGTAATCGATACACAAGATTGTACAGAGAAACATAAAGCATTCGTACAAGAACAATATGTGATCCGTGATTTCACACGGATCACCTCCATAATGAGACTAGTCACTCTCCGGATTCCAAACAAGTCTACTATCACATTGTATTTTGTAACAGTCGGAATATAACCTCATTTATGTAAGTCTGGGTGCGAGCTTGTGTCTCACCCCCCCCCCCTTCTTTCCCTCTCTCCCTCTCTCCCCTTCACACACCCACACACACACACACACACACACTCTCTCTCTCTCTCTCTCTTTCTCTCTCTGTAGTGCTTGTTGCATCTTGGACCAATAAAAAAATCGTGTAGTAGTTTAAGTTATCGAGATGAAAGTTTTTTCAGGTGGGTAAAAGGAATTACCACATTATCTACACAATATTATCCAGTGTGGTTGACGAAGTTGAACGCGATTCTCATAAGGATATTCCCTCCCTTTTGTTACGCAAAAGGTGAATTTCCTTTTTTTATGGCCGGGGTCTTTAATCGTGTTTTTCGCCTGATAGCAGTTGTGGCTGACGTTTCCAACAGGTTCCACCAAATGATGAATTGCCCCTATCGTTACATTAACCATATGATGAAAACATATCAGTATCATCAGCAACAGCAGCTAAACAAGTGAGAAAGACGATGGACGATTCCTCTTGTTCCGGAAAGCATCCAAGGATAATTCACTTATTTTGACAAAACCCCCTAAAATATTCTCTTTCACACAAGATTGATTCATTGCCCCTGGGGAAAAAAAGTCAAAGTGAAACTACTAACACGTAGGGGTATAATCTGAAAGACGTTCTCTTGCTTTGCTAGAACAATCGATTGGGAAATTCCTTCCAGGTATCAAATATATCAGTTCTATCCTGATTCAATTATGGCCTTGAAATCATGTAGCTTTGTTTGCGCGAGGACGTTATAGAAGATATTTCGGTCCTTCTGTCCGTTTATGTCATTTGCCCGTGTTCATGGTTGCCGTCAAGGTATAATTAATTTGAAGAATCGTACATCTAAAATGTTTGATCACACAAGAACCCAACGCATTAACTATTTTCAACTTTGATCAACATGGTGTTAATTTTATTCTGCGACTACAGATTGAAAAAGTCGCATTCAAATATTGATATAACTTATTAATGTGGGCTCTTTTAGAAACCCCAATGTTCTGATTATCAAACTACAGGGTAAACGTAGCAGAAAGACAGGTGAAACATATTGCGACATTGGCAAGATATCGCCTATTTCAGTGAAATGCGACAGATGATGAAGTGTGCCAGAACAGCTTGAATATCTCGAATTTATCTATGTTGATGCTTAACAGGAGCTTCGGGCTAGCCATATACTATTAGCCGTCTGGCCATGATGCTATGTGCGCCCTACTTCTAATGGCATTTGATCTTGAAGATGGAAGATCTTCGCTGATTTTCCCTGCAGGGAATTGAATTGTTTGAAACCTGGAGGATGAAAGCGAATAACGTCATTCTTAGCGTCTTGCAAGTAGAAAGTAAATAAAAAAGAGAAACGTTTCTAATGCGGATTCAATGAAAATTCCTATTGCAAGGAGTTATCCGCAAGTGGTGAGGTAATCATATAGTCGGTGACCAGAAGGGTATTGATGTCCATGTTTACATGAATGACTGATATCCAGATTGTCAAGTCTCTCTCACTAATCCGAGAAAGGCCGGAAATACTCATGCCTTGTGCTATCTAAAAGTAATTTCGGATAAAGATTGTAACACTCAGTTTACAAAAACAACAACAACAACAACAACAAACAAATGGAACTTTACTCGTTGTGTCCGAAAGAAAGATATTCCTATATGATGTAGAGTTGATTATTAATGATCAAACAAAATAATTGGCATAGGTGCGTGCTGTCAACTGCCTTTTTCATGTTCGATTATTTTTGCTAAACTTGCTTCTTCGAGAAATCGACTCAGATCCATTTTTTTTTGGGGGGGGGGGGGGTTAGACGCAAAAACGAAACAACATGACATAGGAACAAGTGATTCGGGATATTAGCAGTATATATCTCCCTTTCATGTATGTTTGGATAATTCATCTATGAAATAGATAGTCGGAAACGGTGTGACTGGACGTGATAGAATGAATGATACCATCATGTTTTCCGACCACTTTAGAAATATCAAAGGTAAACTGAACCAAACTCACCGGGCATGACATTAACGACAGCAATGTGGCTTTCCAAGGTAACGCAGAATGCAGGAAACAAATCAATGAATTGCCCATTAAATAAGGACAGCGAAGACTGACGGAGAAAGAAAAAGAAAAGGGCGGGAGAATGGGAATCTACAGAATAAGGAAACTAATTGTACTTTCTCCAGCTCGGAGTTAGATAAAGATAGCGAGAGAGCCGCCACGGTGCTTCCTCGTTCTGTTGTCATCGACCTATCTCAAACGTATCAATCGCTTCGCGATGGCATGCTGCTATAGGGGGCGGGAAGCGATCCGAAGCTCGCGGCTCCCCTCATGCAAGACAATCGCAGGAAGCAGGAGGAGAAAGACGAATTAGAAAAGCCTCGAGAAAAGAAACGGCTGATTGCACGGATGAAGAACGCAAAGCGAGACAAAACGGAAGTGACGCGTGAGGAAAGTATAGAGAGAAAGGGAAGAAATATGTACACCCGTGAAAGCTGGAAGATTTGAAGAGGAGAAAATGCAACAGTTGAGAACTGAGAAGCTAAATATATACAATCAGATGTGATTAATGACAAGGACACCTTGATTTCTATTTCTATCTCTATTTCTACCTGAGGACAGCCCAATGTTATAAGCAACGATAAATTATCTCCGAGTGAGTAATTCTATACAACGTGCGAGATCAGAAGAGAGATTTTGGCGCTTTTCGATGAAAATGTATTTTGAATAAACGTTTGCACGGTATATGGGTAAAAAAAAAAGAAGGATAAAATACTCAATGTGGATTAAAAGCATACTATACCCTAATTATATAGGCCTATATGTAATATATACTTACATATGAATATATGAATGTATATAATGTATTATGTGTTTAATATATATATATATATATATATACATATATGTATGTATATAAATGCACATGTATATATATATATATATATATATATATATATATATATATATATATATACATATAGTGTGATAGAGGCACCCAAAGCAACACATGCGCAGAGGTAACTACATTCTACTATAAGTAGGATTGTGTGAATCTATTTCTGCTTGCCGTTATTTAATTCTTTCACTTTTGTTATATTCGTATGATGCCAACCACAATACTTCACTGTCCGCCACAGTGTTATGCCTTGTAATCGCCAAGTATGATTAAAAAACCGTTATGATGAAATCACGTCCAACCCAGTATGTTCATTCTACATTTTTCTATCACATATCATTAAATCTTATGTTCAATGTTTCTATTCGATGAACGCACCGCCGTTCATGTTTATTTCTTTTTCACTCCATGTATGTGTCCAGATAAATAAAGTTCAGGAAAATATCTACAACTTCTACATGTGTAGAAATGTCTAAAGCCTGGCCTCCTGTGACATCCTTCGTCATCATTAAATTTGTCAAGCCTGTGATACGTTCCCAAGATGACAATAGCTATCAGCATCACACCAATATAATACACGTGTAGTAAAGTGTGATTTTCAAAAAGAAAGAAAAAAAGAAGAAAGAATGTGACTGCCAAGCGGCATTTTAGAGTAAAAGGTGGGAACAGGATTTCTTTTTATTTTTTTTATTATTTTTCTTTTTGCATAATTCCAGTATACTGAGTCCCAAAATTCTGTTTGGGTTGGTGCAAGACCATCCGATTTGCATAAACAATTTGTTGATTTCCTCCCATATTTAATCCGCATTGGCTGATTAGGAACGAGAAAATATCTCATGAACCCTGGTGGCCGTCAATAAAAAAAAACTTGATGACACTATATCGTGTACATAAGGAGCCACGTACGGTGTAGACTGTTTTGCATGCATTTTTTGTCTAAAACCGAATTCTGTTATTTAACTGTTTCAGCGACCAGTGAATAACTGGTATATAGAAAGACAATTTTTTTAATACGATTTGCATTATACTTACTCATATGCACGTCGCAGCCAAATATGCGAATACGCGACCTAAATAAGGTACGTAACCCTGTCGTATACCTTATAGGTGTATTAATAATCATACGCAGATTCAGTGAAAGCAGACATACTTGTGAACACTCGGTGAAAGTTTAAGGAAAATCACGTACGCTTTCGCGTTGGCATAATGCATGTTTTCTATGGGGGCGGTAGCTTTGGGCATTTTTGAATGTGCAAAATTTTCACTACTTAGCTGTCGTAGAGAAATTGCTGCTTTATCAATTCCATGATATTTCGTGAAAGTAACAATGTCTTAGCTATACGGTCTGAACGACTTTTTTAAAAGCATAAATTATGCTTGGAACAATGTGGTATTCGGGTCGGTTGAAATGCACGTAATTTTTTAAGGTACTGTACGGGTGGGGATAGTTTTGACACCTCCCATGGGGTTGCGCTGAAATGTGCATTCCTTTCACTGTACAGATATTGTAAAACACTGTGTCATTTATCAGCACCTCGACCATTACATTCCTTGAAAATAAAGGTGTCCTTGCCATAAGGCCGGAACGACTTTTAAAAAGCATGGGTATTATTATGATTGAACAATGACATACACTTTGGTGTATACTGCAAGCTTTCTATTATCCCTTGAGTATGGGGTACCTTTGGGCATTTCACACAGGGTTGCCTTTATTATGTGAACCCTTTTAACCATCTAGATATTGTAGAGCAATGTCTCTTCTATCATTTACATGACATTTAGTGAAAACAAAAGTGTCGTTGCTTTGCGATCGACACACAAGTTTTCAAAGGCATGTACCCGTGGCACATGTATTCGCGTTATGTGTGAGATACGTTCTGTATGTAATTCCGTGGGAATCGAGTAACTTTGGGCACCTCCGACAGGGTTGCCTTTGAATACAATATGCACCCTTTTCACTATGTGAATATTGAAGAACACTGTCTCTTCTTTTATTTTGATGAAATGTTTTGAAAATAAAAGGGACGAACAGAGGGGGCATTTCATGAAGCGTTTTGTCCAACAAATTTGTCCGACAAACTTGCCCTCAGCCAATCAGATGCAAGGATTTCAGTAGCATATAACAATTTGTCAGAAAACATATCTGACAAAATGCTTCATGAAATGCCCCCGGAATGCCTTATAAGATGCATGTCCCATGGATTTGCGTCATACGTGTGCATGCTGCATATTTTCTATATTACCGAGAGAGTGAGGTAATTTTGGGCACTTCGCAAAAGATTGCCCTTACTGTCGACTGTGCACCCTTTTCAATTCATTATACATAGATAATGTCGAACAATGTCTGTACTCTCCTCTATTATATTTATGACTTTTCACGAGAATTAAAGTGTTTGTGCTGTACGTTCGGAACAACTTTATTAAAAGGCATCTATTTAAAGCTTAGAGCATTGTTTTTGTTAACATATACCTAAATGTGTTATTTCTATCAAGGGGGATAGAAACACACTAAAAAAAGATTGAATAGTAGGAAGGGGGAACGTGAAGATGAAGTATCTGGCATAAGAAAGAGGAGAAGAAGGGTTGATAAAAGGGTCGAACGAAAATATTTTAGACCCACGTCATGTTGACATTGTTTAACGATAAAGCCATGTGTTCTTCCTCCTGTGCCATATTTTGCCATAGTTGTAATCTAATGAAAGTATCGGCTGGCAATTTGTCTCAGCCTGTAGCTTCGAGGAAAAACGCAAAGCTACTGACCGAATTGAGCTTTTTTATTTCGATTACAAGTGACAGAAGTACTTTATAAACAGAAACATTACAGAAGAGAGATATGGCTATCTTGACAAAGAAATTAATGATAAATGATATATGTACTATTATGACGTCCGGTAGTTTATAGATTTCACGAACGACAGGAAAGGAAAATTAAAACGACCCTTTCAATTTGTCCCTAAACGCACGATTCTAAACACGTTTTGATAATTCTAAATCGTGGTTTTAAGAGTTCTCGAAATACCAGTACAAATCCATCTACTGCTTTAATAACTATTTGCACTCTCAACGCTGAAAGGAATTTGGAAAGCGTACACTAGTTCACATAATGTTAAAGGGAAATATCAGGTCAGTTACAAAGTCAGTCTGAGAAGCAAAAATAACATGTTACAAGCATACCATTGAAAAGTCGATCAAAATCTGTTTATAAAGTTAGTAATAAGTTGCGAAATTGTAAAGTTTCGTTAATTTTGGCAAAACTGTTCTTAAAAAAAAAGAAGAAAAGATGTGAAAATGTAAATGAGTGAGATGATGATGTCTTCCATAACAATTTCCACTGGTACAGGAAATAAAAGAATTCGTTGTTGTTTTTTGTGCAAAATATTAGGCTATTCCTGGTTGAATGACTTTGAAATAATGATCAGTCAGATATATATTAGGATTTGAGGCTGTGATGGCATGATCGCGTTTAAAACTTTAAATTTTAAGATTGTCTTTTTTGTACAAAAGTATATAATAGGATGTGAGGCGATGACATAATCAACTCATTATTTACATAACGTATATTAACTGTTCAGGAACTGATGTGAAAACAAGTGAAACTACAAAATTTAAGAATTTTTATCGTATTGTGATCAATTTTGCGGTGATCTGTTGTTAAATCTGACTCTTTCTGTTGACACTTCATTTTGACTGATCTCCATTGAAGGGGACTTCTGGACAATTCAAGATTTAGTTTGATTCCTTAAAACAGATTGATCAAGGAATCTTGTCCCCACCAATAAAAAGAAAGAGAGAGAAAAAAAAAACAGACGGATAGTTATTTCTCTCATCGAAGTTCATAAACATACCAACTAACAACACAGACTAGGGAATTTTTCGTATTTACATTTTGAAACAGAGTCGAAATTCACGTGGGATGTAAACACACTCTTTTCTCTCAAAAGAATAGGTCCTACTTAGGGTCCGAGTAGGTCACATTGCGGCGTCTCATGTGCATATTGATCTTGGCTATGGAGGTTTGGAGCTTTGGTCAGAGTTAGACACCTGCCATTTCTCCACCGAAAACGCTCTTGCTGTGAACTAGATATTGGTAACAACAGACATTGCCCCAAACGCACCCATCATTAATCAATAGATAAAGGGAAGAGTGGTGAATATGCAGAGAGAGAAACATCGCTGGAAGAGTAACGGATAAATTGACAATACCATCTGTGTTAAAGGAGTAAGGGAGTAAAGGATTAATTGAGGAAAGAGTAAAGGATTAATTTACAATACTCTAAGGCCGTGGTTTAGGAGTTACCTGCAAAACCGAAAACAATATATATCTCTGAACGAGAATAACTCAAGTTTTAATTTTATTAAATGTGGCGTCCCTTAGGGTAGTATATCAGGTCCTTTACTTTTTATTGTTTATATTAATGACTTCTGTAAATCATCTGACATACTCTCATTTATACTTTTTGCTGACGATTCAAATGTTTTCTTTTCTCTTCAAAACCCATTTACTCTCATACATACCGTCAACTCTGAATTGAAAAAAAAAGTGACTCAGTTAATAAGAGCCGATAAATTATATCTTAATCTTCAGAAAACTAAGTATATGCTTTTTAGTAAATCCTTAGAAATATTAAGCACAGATATTATTTTTTATGATATTCGGTTAGAACGTGTATCCCATATAAAATTTCTTGGTACTACAGTGGATAATAAACTTTCGTGGAGGCCTCATATTATTAATATAAGTAAAATAATTTCACTTAATATTGGTATTATTAACAGATTTAAGTTTCATATTCCATCGGCTTCTTTGTTAACATTGTATTTTTCCTTAATATTACCTTATCTTAATTACGGAATTTTAGCATGGGGCAGGGTCCATCGAATTTTATTAAATGATTATTGCTATTGCAGAAAAAAGTACTTCGTATTATCTGTGGGGTTTCGCCGCGTTCCCACTCAGATTCATTATTCATCAAAATGATATAAGATTTAAAAAATTAAAGATTTGTTTCTTTTTCAACTGAGCCATTTATTCATGTTCAACTACAACACAAATGCTCTCCCCAATATTCTTAATTCGATGTTTCCACGAAATCAATGTTTTCATGTTTATTCTACTAGGCAGTCTAATGAGTTTCATCTATCCCTTTTCAGAAGCTTATTAGCTCAGAATACATTTATATGCACCGGCCCTTAATTTTGGAATTCATTAAATTCTGAAATGAAAAATTCTCCATCGTTATACTCTTTTAAGCGTAAATTGAAATCTTTTTTGCGAAATTCTGGCAGAGATATTTATTTTCATTACCTATATAGGTTACAGAAAACATAAGGTTCATCATTAGTTATTGAATTCATCCTTTCGCAATGAAAAACGGCATTATTAGTCATGATTCGGTATTTTATTTCCTTAATTTTTCCATAGCTGCGTGCAGTCACAAGCTGTCCCAAATACTTCCTCAATCCCCTCTTCCGTTTCTCTTGTCCAGCGTGTAGGCATTCTCTTTTTCTCTTTCTTTCTTTTCTTTCTTCCTTTAATTTTGTTTTTGCTCTATTCCTTTCAATCGTATCCCCCTCTGTCTAGTCATGTCATGTTGTGTCTCTGTTGTTTGTTTCATTTTGTCTTATTTTCTGTATTATGTATTATGTACCTGTAATAATGATAAGTATTTTTGAAGATAATTTAAAGTGGTCCACAATCTAGAAGCAATGCTTTTTAGTGGACCTCTCAGTTCTCATTTTTTACCCTGCAAACATAACTTTGTAATTCCAGTATGTGTGCATATCTTTATAAGTTTGTTGATTACCATTAATTGTCATACTTTGTAATGAATATTTGCTTATGATTGCATTTTTGATTTACTTTGTGTTATGTTTTGTTGAAAGAAAAAATGAGAATGAAATAAATGAAATGAAATGAATGAATGCTATTGATGAATGATGCAGATGCGCACACACGAATCTACACCCTACAAGCAATGCTTCTATTTAGATTCCTCATATTTCACATGTTTTATTGTCTTAGAAGCTGTACTTGACAATTCATCCATGCTTTTGTATGGTGATGTTTATGTTTTATGTATTTGTTGAAATGTGGAATGTGGAACAATAAAAAAACAATAAACAAAACACGTCCTGCGCTGATGAGTAAATTTGATATGGTTTGTTATGTGCTACTACATCTACTCTATGTTCCCGGCTACCACGGCAATTATGCTTCACCCTATACCTTGGACAGAGCGGGATGAAACAATGCGGGGGAAAAAAAGTTGGGCATTCGTGATTGCAGTTGATGTCAAGTCAAGCTAATGCCATCGAAGAAGCAAAGACGTGCGAAGCCCCTCCTCCGTAAAATAAATAAATAAATAAATAAATAAATAAATAAATAAATAAATAAATAAATAAATAAATGTGTGTAATATGTAAGCAGCAAACAGGCACACCTCGGGCATTCATGTTGCCTCGTCGAAGTCTCAGAACGCAATAAATGCCATTGCTTGGCAGGGCTTGTTTTTATGGGTGAAGTTCGGTATTCCGAAGGTCAGTCGATCCGAAAATAGAATAAGGTCCGTTATTCCAAAGGTCTGTTAATGCAAGAATGAGAATGAATCAATTTGGTTGTTTTTTTTTTCCCCGAAGATTCGTTAACCGAAAAATACATGAGGTTCGGTAATCCAAATGAAAAAAAAAAAAAAAAAAAAGATGCGTACTAAAGAAACTTCGGAATTATAGGGAACGCCTTCTTGTTCTCGGATAAACGAATCCTCGGTATAACGAACCATATTTCATTTTCGGTTTTACGAACCTTTGGAAAAATAAACCTAATTTCAATAAAGCTTCCGAATAACAAACCTTTGGAATAATGGGCCTTATTTCACTTTCGAATTAACGAACCTGAGGAATAGCGAGCGATAACCCTTTTATACCGTGACGTAGGCACACATGTGCTCCAGAGATATGGGATTTGGCAGCTGCTTATCCCAATGACCCGTCACGGATATCGTGAGAAATCGTGGGAAATGTTAGCAAGAACTTGCTAACCTTGAATGCGGATAAAAAACGACCCAAATCCTACAGCTAGCTAACTAGGTTTTTGGCGCACGATGCTGCCGAGGTTGCAGAACATAATGACCCGAATTCCCAAACGTTGCCAAGATTTAGTCCATGGATTCATGAAACCACGGACTACCTAGTGCATCGTCCCAAACGGTGGACTAAATAATCCATGGACTGAATGATTTAGACTATAGTTTAATCCACTGAGTAAGTGAACTGAAGCCATCGCAAAAGTTTTTACCCACAAATGTGAACTGAATACGCATGCAGGTATGATGCAGGTATGAAGCCACATGCGTTGAACGAAATAGTGAAAATATAAAGTGCATTTCACAAAATGTTCTTTTCTGAAAAAGGCCAAATTTCTTCGTCTTGCCACTGATGTATGTTAAGGGTAATATCATTCCCCCTGCCTTCTGAAAGAGGCAAATCAAGTGTTTTTTTATCATGCGAGAAAAGTGAAAATATATTGAATTTTCCTTACTTTTTAAAACATATTTCTACTTCAAAAATTCCTAACGTTTGAACGGTTTTGTCCGATTTTCCTCAAACTCTCACTTATGTGTTCTACTAATATTGCTGTATTCACTCAATCCACATGTCTGTGAAGGTGAACATGTCCTTTAAACTTGTTAGGCAAATATCTTCTGCCAAGCGAACAACACTCTGATTATTGAAAGTGTTATTATAGAAGTCATCAACTAGATTCTAACATGCCTCCAGTTTTGAATTTGAAAATTACCTTGGACATTTTAATCTAACCAACCTATTTACCTAACCTACCCATTATTGTGACTCTTTACTTTAGTTCATGTCTTTAGATTTAGGGGGTACTTTTTTGTGCTAATTTGATTTCTTGGGTGTAGAAAAGCAACAAACAGGAAAAAAAAAACTCCAAATAAGTATAATAAAGGTCTGTATCAAAAGATTCTATGGCTAATCTAACGTAGATGTGGACTGTGCCGTTGTAGCGTAGCTTTAAACAAGCAGCATGAAAGTACATGTATGGGACCACACCGTGCGACTCGGTGCTGAAAGGAAAACGATGAAATTGTAGCAAAGAAGTGTAACGTAACTTGGCGTGATAATGTTCATTCGTATGATTATCAGACAAAGAGGAAAAATACAACTTCATGCGAGAAAGGTAACGTCTTCCTGATTTGCGCCACCAGTGCTGAATAACCCTACCTAAGCTAAAACATACTTCAACTAGTTTTTGTTTGTGGTTGTGTGACAGAAAATTCGCACTCTTGGAACGAATCACGCAAATCGTGTTGTGAATGTTAATTATGTGGCACTACCTAGCTGTCAATCGATCGCATTCGAATCTATGGACAAAAACCGTGAACCAGATTTAGTCCACGGTTCAAACCACCTTCTGAGTTGACCAAATCTGTGACGTTACACATGACGCATTTATACCATGGAGTAAATCTGAATTTTTTTTTGGAAAGTAGCCACTTCACCTTTAGTTTTCCCAGGACAAAGTATCGAGTTCATGCGATAAGGATTTTCAGATAAATTACGAAGGACAATTGGTATTGGTATTGGTATTGGTAATTGCATTGGTATTGGTATTGGTATTGGTATTGGTATTGGTATTGGTATTGATATTGGTATTGGTATTGGTATTGGTATTAATATTGATATTGGGATTGGGATTGGGATTGGGATTGGGATTGGGATTGGTATTAATATTGGTATTGGCATTGGTATTGGTATTGGTATTGGTAAATTTTTCGACATGTCTTCTATGTTATGGGAAAATAGGAACAACAAAATCTCAAATAAGAGTAGGCTCATACAAGTAACCACAAAAACCAATTGTCCAAATTATAATGAACAGGACTGTTAGGATAATTGACAGTATTTATTAGTCCAGGGGAACTTCTAAAAACATCATGTGTACAACAACCACCAAAAAAGCTAACGCCTACTAAATTGTCCTCTTGTCACACGTTTCTGCTTTCTGTTACCGAAAAAAGTGGGCTCATCACTTAACTGCTACCACTTCTTGCATTCAGGACGATAGAAGAAATGCATCCAACATTTCTATCATGCACCTTCGATGTAACCGTTTAAAGCTTTTTTTTTTTTTGAACTTCTGGGTGGAGAAAGGTCAATTGTTTCAGTCTTGAACATTCAGAACGATTTTATTGACTGCAGATATTGGTGGACTTGAACGTCGTAGTACACTACACAATTATGCGTTCTCCAGACAATTATGTGACCGTGCATCACAAATCCAACAAAAAGTCGCACTCACTAATTTTGTGGGAGGACTCAAAATAGGTGAAATGGGTTAACCTAGTCAATCTAGAGTTTCCTATCATATTCTGAAAGAGCACTACTCCTTCCACATTATTGTAAAGTCTGAGCTCATAAAACGAACGAAAAATGTGTTTTAGCAGTTTTTCTGGAACACTATTTTTGTAGAAAATTGTGATTAGGTGTGTCTTAGAGTCCTATTTTCATTTCATAAAAACCCTTTACACAGTCTTCACTTTCAACTCGAATAACTTTTGAAAGGAAAATGTTACTGCTTTGAAAGTTGTATTAGTCATGGATAGAATGTGTTAATAGAGCATGCTCAAGTTCAGCTTAGTTTGATACTCCCTTCATTGTTGATATGAGGTTTCACATCCTGGTTTTATGTTTGTTTGTTTGTTTGTTTTTTGTCCCATTCATAGCAGGGAGCACGGCTCAGTTAATCTTAGATTAAGCACTTTGGAGAGTCAGTATACTTCAGAGCCTCTTTTCTCAATACACACTTTTCTATTTTTCTAATAATCGAATTTAGATAGTATTTAGTTATTTAGACTTGAGTTACATATCATATCAAAGCTTAGAGTCTGCTCTTTCAGAATCTGCTCTAAACTAAAAAATCCATGTCTGGTGACTTTTTGTTGTTTTTTGACGCAGGATTACAGGGTCGGGTTAGTTAGGTTAGTTATAGGTCACCATGTCTATATAGTTTTTTTTTGTTTTTCCACTTTTTATGTATATCAGTCAATCAGTCATATGATTTGTTGTATTACGTGTGTGTGTGTGTGGGTGGGGGGGGGGGGGATGCACCCTACAAGCACGACTGCTTTTTACCATTCCTCTCTATTTCCATCATTTCCGTGTACTTACAATGTTTTGTAAACTTATCATTTATTTTGTATTATGATGAAATTTATGTATTCAATTTCTGTAAAATATTGATATGTTTCTGTTGGAATTGGAAAAATAAATGAAATAGATAAATGAATGAACACGTATATAATAAATTGTATATGTATGTATATTTTTATATGTATACATCATTTTATATATATATATATATATATATATATATACATATATATTGTTTTTTGTGTGTGTCGTATTTGTATCGAGACTTATGCAGAATTTTACATCACTTTTGTATACATGGTATGACTTGCGTAATGTTATTGTATATTTAAAAAAAAAGAATCTATTTCGGCAGCACAAGTGAGAAGAAAATAGCCGCTCATGTTTGTTCACACTAGTTTTATTGTTAAAATGATGCTGATGATGAATGAAATTCCAATAAAGAATATCATTTTCAAATTGTTATAGTAATTGCCTAAGATAAGGTTTGATTTATTGTCTTGTTGCTATTTTTGGCCTTCTTCTTCACCATCTCATCTCGTGTAAGAACGTTTCATTTGACATTTTGGTTAGGTGCTAAAGGCATCTACGGATCTCACCTATGTTCCGGGAGGTTATATGCTGTACGGAACATTATTGTTTACACTATACTTAGCATTGCAGCCGCCGGAGGTTTTCACGCTGATTGCCCACGCTGACTCCAAGGCGAGGGACACTCCAGAGTGATTGATGTGGTCAATGTTCAAGCTCAAGGGGATTTATCTTTTTTTTTTTTTTAATGTGGTGTGGGACTGAGTGCGATACCAAGTTTTGATTACATTATAAAATAATTATTATACACACACACACACACACACACACACACACACACACACATGTATATATACATATATATATATATATATATATATATATATATATGCCCATGTATAAATGTAGCAATCCAGAACCCTGGAGGTATGTCCTTCATTCTTAAGACATCCGGTGTAGTTGACAGGGCTTGTTGGAGGGTAACATTTACATAGCTCAGTAATCTGACGTGGTGAGAATGACTGACAGACTGCGGTTGTAGCTAGCTCTGATAAAAGCGGTGGTCTTTAAATCAATACCTAGGGGGACACGGACGTACACCCCATCGGAAGATCATGGAGATGCGAGCGCCAACCATCGATAGTGGCCGACTAGATATATGCCAAGGAGACGTAATTCGAAGAATTTTGCGGCTGTTTGTAGAGACGCCGCAAGATGATTCTAACCTGGAGAAGAGGACATAGTGGTTTTCTTTGTCAAAAGAAGTCTCAAGGCTCGAGTAAAGGAGGATCGGCTTTTAATCCCTTCATAAGGCAAATCGTCTTCCATTTGGAGAAATAACATCTATACACATGTTTCTTCAATGGACAGACAGATTTGACGCAAGAAAAAAAATATCCCCTCTCTCTCTCTCTCTTTATGTTGATTTGAAACCTAACTTCTCGTTCAATTACGTTCCCCCACCTAAGAGCGATTATCTTTCAGATCTTCATGGTCTAAAATCGTTTATTTATCCTCTTTTTCAAAAACTCGGCATTCGAAGAGACTTCAGTAGAGCGGTTAGCATTCTTGTTCCCATAATCCTTCTTAATCTCGTAATAATAGCAGAAAATAGGAAGTTCGAGCTCTGTCAAAGAGGCCGTTGAGGGCAAAAACATTATTCCGCGTAATCTAATCATCTGAAAGAACATCTGATATAGCATCCGGTGCAAACCTTCCAAGATAAGAGCCAGCGATGTTATCCTCAGGGATCTACGCGCGAGCGGGAACAGCAGATCTCAATTGACAATAATTTTCCTCCACCTGATATTCTGTGAACTTCTGTGAACTCACCTCTGAGATAATGCCATGAGGTTACGTACTGTACGACACACCCCTGCAACCCAAAGGGTTACGACTCCATTATAAATGAGTATCATTTTTTTTTTTTTTTTGTGGCGGTCACTGTCTGTCTAATGACATGTTATTTATGTCGCTCAAGATCTCTGGTGGCATGTTTCATTATGTTCACATTTACAAACTGAATATGACTATCATCCATTCGTAATAACACAAAATGTATCTCCTTATACACTGTACAAAATAATACACGTATAGACGTACACATGTATGATTATATATCTACATAATGTCTGTGTATGTTATGTATACATATATATATATATATATATATATATATATATATATATATAATTCAATTCATATCCATTATCTTATATCGTACATATTAGAAATAGGTATGATGCTGATTTTTTTTTTTATCTTTTTCTATTTTACCTTTGGCTCAATTGTCATCGATGCTACTGTATGTATTATAGGTAATGACAAAGGATGTCGCAGGAGGCCAGGGTTGAAACATGGTTGACGAATGCAAAACATAATAAAGATGTGGAGGGAAAATAAACGGATAGAAATGGAGATAATATGTACTAGTGTATGGTTGAACAACAGGGCGTAGCATAGTGCAGTGGAAGAAGTAATGACAGGCCGCATTAAGTAGATATTACATGGCAGAGTATGTGTTTACCTGTTCGGCAGACCCGTATGTCGTATTGGACCGCTTGGTTGACTGTAACGGAATGAGGAAAATCAAATATGACATGCTAGGAAAGAAGGTAACAATAACCTCTAAAGAGGCGATACCTGTATGATATGATATCGATTTCGATTTAAATAGTTAACCCTTGCAGGAACGATATTTCATAAAGTATTCGATATAAAATTATTGTGGACAAACAAGCTAGCGACGGTAACGACAGTATGCAAGAACGTAATGCGGGTTGAAGAGGGAACAATTTATTGCTTTATTCATAGCAAAATAGTAGGAAAAGTGATTCAAGAATTTAGTATTATGGAATAAAAGTTTGAGCATTACATTCAAACATAACTAAAAAAAAGCATGTAAGAGATAAAGACAGCTATATCGCGAAAATTCTGATTGGTAGAAAGAAATATTAAGGCAAAACGAAGTATTTGTTTGGTTAAATCGACAGTTATCATAGGTCACACCATTTGTAAGATTCTTCCCATCGGTCTAATATCAGTAAGATGTCCATCATACTGATAATGAAGCGTAAATACCTATTCTGTTGAATATAGCTGAAGAATTACTGTCTTTATGAGTGTTTTAATGGTCATTACTCCTCTCTTTCTACTTTACGAGTCATATCTATGGTAATTGCAATGAGATAAGTGATTTGCAGTGCAATTAAGGTCTTTTCTTAGTTCCACAATGCCAGTCGGAAACTACTGGGAAATGCTTTCGGGGAAGTCTTGATGAATATTTGCGTCTCGAATAAGGTTAATTAAGGCTGACAGCCACAATTTAAACATCAGTGCACTCACTTGGCAATTTTATGAACCCGTTTCACTGTGAAAATCTTGATCATGGCTGATGAAAATCATTTGTTTCTGTCATTCTTCATCTTCATAGTTTGGTAATATAAGTTTCCAGACTGTAAGACTTGCAATGATACATTGCTTACCCCCCCCCCCCTTGCGTGTTTGCAAGAAGTCTGCAACAAAATCGGTTAGAAAGCCGACCATCATTACAAACATCTTCTAGTTTTGAGACTAAAACATCGTTAAAATATAAAATGATGCAGTAAATCATGCATGAGACAAAAAAAAATACATATAATAGGTCCTTTGAAAACGTTGTAATAACATGCTTGAAGACACCAATGTCAATAATTCATAACAACCAAAGAGTTTTGAGAGTCAGTTTCTTAGAACTTTTGGACATGTGATTTTTACAGCTCGATAGATGTTAATCATTAGACTTGTTATTATATATTTGACAAAAAAAAAAACTCGCGCTTGCTATTTTCTACTCAGATCTCTTTATTTTACATGTTTCTGAGCTGAAAGGGTATCCTAGCGATGAGATTTATAGAATTAAAAAGAACTAAATACGTGTCGATGACATTCTTGTCATCAACGGGATCCAATATCCATAGTCAGACACGGTCTCGCTAATGGCGTTACTCGAAGTACTTAGAGAATTTACGCATATCCGAACAAATCTGTAATATGAGAATACAGTTTTCTGTCAATTTTCATGATTGCTATATAAAGTCGGTGTGACATAAAAATATACAAACCTATTTATCGTATCATATTTGATTTGATGAGGTCATCATTCAATTTATTTCAAGGTCAAAACGATGATTGCGATAATAATGTGATCTGTATGCCCATGTGTTCTATCTACATTATACATAAATCATTTCTTGAATTCTTTGGAGAAAAATGCGTGCAATCATTCAAACCAAGTACAAACAGAAAACAGGTCAATATCATACAAGCTTACAAGAGAGAGAAAGAAGTTAGCCGAAGTTCAGGAAAGTCCGGGAGTATTTGTTGAGTATCACATGAACGCTCTGACACTACATGAACAGCAAGCCTTCGTGTCAAGCAGGGACGATATATAGTGAAGTACTGCAACAGGTGTAGCATTTTGCTCCAGGAGAATCAAGGGCATAGAAAGATCAGCCCAGTGACCTTGATGTTAAAAAGAAAGACATGGCAGAAAGACACCAGATCTCAGAGGCAGACCTGGGACCACTCCACCCTGCACCCGATGCCAGGAAGAACGAGTCAAAGACATAGAATTACAGACGAAATCAAGGTCAAAGTGTAAAGAGAAAGAGGGAGGGGAAAATATCTAGCGTGGGTGGTATGGGAAAAGTGGCGCCTGTGGCGTTTATTTGTAAAATGGCCAACGCATAAAAAATGATTGATACGGGTCGTAAAGGAGAATTATACGCACCTAAACCGGCTCGGTGAACACAAATCCTTTTAGGTAGGATGATGATTCTGAGGAAGCACCGGAGGTACTTTTTGGTATCACACTGCGCTTTCACCTGGTTTTCGTGATGGGTACAGGCTAACGACGACTTGACGACCATACATAGGGTGTATCGTCTGGACTCGAGGGCTGTATATTTGCCATCTGAGATGTGTGCCAAGAATCTTCTGGCGTATGAAGGACTTCGGAGAATCAGAGGCAGTGAAGAAAGACAACAAACAAACAAACAACAACTCTAGAATAGTCTGCTGGTTAGAAGAGACATAAGTCAAGACGACAAGCAAGCATTTGTTAACTTTCTCTCGCTGCGTAGTTATACGAGCCTTTACATAAATGTCTCTGCATTATGCATCACGTTGTATCATTTTGCTGACAATGTTGCATAAGAATGGGACTGGCGATCGCAAATTTCTAGGGGAGAGGAACGATTTTCATGGCCTATCTTTTCTCTTAGAAATCAAGACGACCTTATTAATGACGAGTGCAGCAGTTCAGCAGACGACTGAATATTCTCGTCCTATTTCATTTGATTGTTGTGTCCGTGTATGTTCTTATGTGATGTATAGAAAACTGCATCAATAATTTACACCCACATTGGAAGGTGCCTTAGATGGTGTTTCATACGTATTTCTCTAACAATGACAATTATTAGGGAATTATTGTGTTAACCTGAAGGTTGAGGGCTTACCAACCCCACTGACAGCTGTTTTTTATGATGAATCCGAAACTTTACCTACATTTTGGTTACCTTTACCTACATTTTGGTTATCTATATATCTACTCAGAACTGTCAAGGCTATAACAATCTATATCATAGTGATTTCAACAACAACAGTTTTACAGTCATCTCACTTCCGATTATTCAAATCGACCTCTACTCTAGACTTGAGCTCCCATAACAGCTGCATTAGCATGTGCGCGCCTGTAAAATGGCGATTGGCCATGTTGGCTGGAATGCTCCCCAGGAAGTGGAGAGTGAGCATTGTCTGTGCTGGCGGGAAATAATGTATCCAGAGACCCGTTTCATAAAACTTGACATCAGTGACAACTGCCACATTTCTATTACAAATTTGCTCTCAGCCAATTAGATGCAAGGATTTCAGTAGCTTGTCACATCTATGACAGCTTATCACTGATGACAAGTTTTATGAAACGGGCCTCGGGGTGGTAAAAGCATGTGTGCGCTTTGAGCACTCTTACAGAGTCGATTTGGCGCAATATAAACTCACATTATTATCATCATCATGATTTCTTGAAGATAATGAGATGACACGTAACCCCTATACCGTATGTCAATAAAAAAAAATACAACGGGACCCTCCGCAATGATATCTTTAAAAATAGTGAATCAATCTGAATACAAATTCAGGGTATGAAACTATAACTCATTACCAACATCTTACAGGAAAGCCCCGTTCGATTTGCTTCAGTGGTCAAAGAGAAATGAGGAATTTTATAGAGGAAGTCAGGAATCTCTTCCCTCCAAGTTTTGTCTATTGTATTATCACACAAGAGCATCCAAGTGCTTCACTTAGAAGAATCACACTCATGACATGCTTTACAACAATCCACATTTTTCTGTGACCGCTTAACCAAATTGAACGGGGTTTTCTGCAAAATAGAACTAATATGTTATATCATAAGACCTTGAAGTAGCATCTAGACAGTTTAATCATGTTGGGTATTATCAATGCGAAAATCTGATTGTATTTTTTTTTTGGGGGGGGGACATATTCGTATTGTACAAACTACAGGAGAAGGCCCGCAAATAGAAAACACGTCTAAACTTTGCCTTTGCCAAAGTCAGAGGAGACCGGACGTTTCATCATACTCCTGAAAATAGGTTGCCCTCCACAACAAACAACCAAAAGCCAAACAGAACAAAACAAAACAATTACAAACTACTTGACACTATAATCATCATTCCCAGACGACACGTACTGTCGAGAGGCTTCGGTCTAGTTATATATATAGCTTCTATCAGCCATGCACCCTTCGACAAGAAAAGCTATATTGAAAAATGGTGATCCTATTCCCCATCCGCTCCGCTCACTTCCATTTCAGCTCCTCCCGAAACATTCGGCTTGAGAACTTTAACGAAGGGTGTATCTACAGGTTAGGTTGGGTTTGTTAACCGTTCTATCATCACCCGCAAGAAAAAGAGAAGAGGCTAGGATAATGCCCCCTCAACGGGTCTAGGGCAACTACCCCCTGGGCAATTACTAGTACCCCGGACCCTCCCCCTGACCCTACCCTAATCCTGAACCTAATCCTAACCCTAACTCTATAGCTTTGTAACCCTAATCTTTACTCTAAAGTTATCACTAACAAGTATTTAGCAGGGGGGGGGGGGGGAGAATTGCCCGGGGGGGGGGGGGGAGGGGGAATTGCCTTGATACGCCCTCAACCACAGACAAGATCTTTGATGAAGAGTCTTACAGGTAGATCTTCACACTAGCTTCCAGGGATTGTGGACCCACGATCAGCTAGAAATAGACAAAACAGCAAACATTCTGTTAGTAATCACCATCACCTGTTTGTGAAACTAGAAATCGTTCTACAGGTTCACCCTCAGCGGTGACCTGTCCTTGATTCATGGTGATCAACGAACTCATCCGAAACATTTGGTCGACTTTCAAGTATGAATCTTAAGTTTGGTTTGGTGGTTGTTTTTGTGTTTGTCTTGGTCGATCTAAGGCTTTAATTTCCAATCACTGTGGAAGTTTATAACTATTGTTTCATCAACACATTGATCGATGCCAGCAACATCTTGATGACAACATGGAACTGCGCTTTCGTAGGTAAATCCTTGTCATCAGGTAGCGCGGAAAGGTGCGAAACCCCTGTCATTCACTCGCACCAACCTAGCTTCCGTGAATACGAGAGTTGGATTCTCTGGTACGACAGAAATTGCTTGAAAAAACAAAAAGCACCGGCTTTAGCATGTCAAAGAACATCCTCTACGGCAAATTGCCATCGTGCCCTTATGGCCGCACGCAGACAGATGTGTTCGCCGCTATGACTCTAGGCGCGACATGAAAAAGCTCTGAAAGTCAACACTGATTACAGCTCGTTATTCCGAAGGTTCGCTATTCAGAAGGCTCTTTATTCCTAAGATTCGTTATTCCGAAGGTTCATTGTTCCGAATTTCATTTTCGGATTAACCGATCTTCGGAATAACGGACCTTCGGAATAACGCCACAAATTTGCGGATTAACGAACCCCTTTTCATTTTCGGATTAACGAACCTCTAGTTATAGGGAATTTGCGTGTTTCGAATTAACGACCCTTCGGAACAACGAACCTTCGGAATAGCGAACCTTCGGAATAACGAACAGCACCCGTTCAGTCGCTGCCAAGCTCTAACGTCATCACTGACCTACGCGGTTAACGAGGACAAATCATGATAATGGTTGACATGGGATATACTACAAAAAAAATACGAACAGCACAGATAAAGCTAAATCTCTCAGGCTCATCTGAAGGTCACTGAACAGTTTAGTAGAGGGATGGTGTTGTATCATGACATCCTCGGGGCACTATAGCATATTGAATACTACCCTCGGTTTATCCATGGATAAACACCAGATCCTGCCTCTAATTTAGCCCTATAAACTCACATCCTCACATCCAACTATTAGCACTCGATTTCAGTACATAAATGGTCTCATGATTTCCTTGTCTTTTTTTTTTCCCACCAATATTGAGGCCCGTGAGGATGAGGTCTGCTTGAAGTTAGAATGCTACCCTGGATATTTAAGGTCGTCACATCATCATCATTATGAAAGTCTTGTATAACATGGGATGTGCAATATGACTCATTACAGACATGAAGCTTTCTACCTTTTGTGAAGTGATGAACTTGATGTTGTCAATGTTATTGCGATTTTAAAATCATCATCGCTAAATCATACGATATTCTCTCTAGTGTAGATTTTGAGGATTACAATACGAATTACCACCAACCAACCCCCCCCCCGCATGTTAAACACACACACACACACACACGCACGCACGCTCGCACACCCATGCACTTTCATCGCCATATTAAATCTCTCGCCTTTATGCAAAGTATAAAACATTTCTGTTCTGTTCGAGGACATCAATATGTATTTTGCAGCAAAACTGTTAGGGTATGTTTACATTTAATCTACTGATGTCGATGTGTCAAGTACCCAAGAACCAAAATTGAGATTTTGCGCATATTTCATCATTTGAACCAGAGGGCCATATTACATTCGTCAGTCAGTTCCATTCCCCCGAGTGACTATACATTATCTCGTATTCAATGAAGAGGACAATATAGTTTGAACGCGTCAACCACTTTTCAAAAGCAGTTATCGTTGTATCTGGGCATATCGTCACCTTTGATGTTTAATCCATAATCTTAAACCCCCCCCAAAAAAAAAACAACAACAACAACAACAACAACAACAAAAAAAAAAGGTGAAATAACACTTCCCATTTTCCTCCAAATCTCGCAGGACATCAACCCTAGAAAAAAGGGTAAGATAATTATACTGCAAGGGTGTTGCGCAGCGGCAATAATTGAGTTGAGGAGACAAAGTTGCGGTCTACATTTATGATATCATTATTCGTTGTAATGAGAAAAAGAACGCCTGTTCCAATAATTCATAGTATTCTGCAAGAAGGCGTCAAGTCTCAAATTTCGACCGATGCTTCTCCATTCCCAGAGTGTATGCATTAATTGACTTACTGGCTTTCATGCGAATGACCTACAGATCGTGGGAATGTCAGAAACTACTGTCAGAGACAGTAAGCCCGAATCTAGTCACAAACATTGAAGAGCGCCATCTAAAGGCCTTTGCGCTGACGAAGCTGGACATAGTCACTACTAGTAGTAGGGTATGCCTAATTGATAAGCAAGCAATCAATCAATCAAACAAACAAACAAACAGATGACTGTTAAATATTCTGTTATATTTCCTTCAAATCGATGACAAAAAAAATCGACGAAAAAGTTGGCCATCTGACCAACACAGGTTGGAGAAGAGATCAGCTTTGAAGTTTGGATGAAGTCAAGTATTTATTAGAGGCGAGTATACGCACGACAGGATGCATTTGGACAGCGGATGATGAAGAAATTAACTGTTCATCGTATAATGTTATTTCTACCCAAGTCAAATTTCTTTCATATCTAATCGTTTTTGGAAGATTTCTCGGCTACCATGCCTGATCCATAAGCTGAGCAACATGAAGTGAGGTGTAATACATGGAAATATACGTACCTAGCTACCAACAGGTATCAGTAAGATTGTACAATGTAGTTTCGAAATGCGTACCATTTATTTTCGTCCTGCTCAAAGAATAATTCAGACAAGGTTTCAGAGCTGACCATGATTGCCAACAACCAAAAAGACAGATGTAGCAATACTATTAGCAAACTCTCACCACCCCCATAACATGTTCGCACCTGCCTAAACCGTGGTCGAGTTTCACTGAATTCCTCTACAAGGATTGCCCGGTCTCATATTATGTAGGGCAAAGATAACCATTCGCGATATGGGGTGATCTGCTTTAGCTATGGCCTATAATTATGTATTAAAATCTGTGTGATACAATATATCTATTACTAAAAGCGACTGCTTCATCGACTGAAGAGTGAAATCTTCGTATTCTTGCATTCTTTCTTTTTTATATATCTCAGATACTTTTTAATACTCTTTAATAGTGTTACCTCGTAACACTTCACCCCTGGCATATTTAAATCTGACATTTTTATCTTTTGTATCTATACCTCTGGTTTTGCTTGCATAATCAGCGCTGACATCTAGACCCCCAGCATTTTTATCTTGACATTTTCACCTCTTACATTTTTCTCTTTTTTTCTTTTTTTTTTTTGGGGGGGGGGGAGTATTGATGCCTGGCATGTTTTATTCTTTTATTTACAATTGCGTTTTCCCTGGCCCAACAACTACAACTGTTTTGAGGAAAACAAAAATGTAAAAGTTAGGCAAAGAATATGATGAAAGCAATGCCAGAGCCAGGATGTCGAAATCATGAAATGATCTCTCTCCCCCCACCCCGTCCGAAAATCACCAGCAAGGAAAGGCACGAATGGGACTATAGCTCACGTTTGTCAAATACATTTCTATTAGAGCACAACATTACTAGCTACAGTGAGTTTAATTACCAGTGCGCAAAAAAGGGAGGAACATAATTTTTCTCAAAATCAGAAATCAAATTAGAAAAAAACAAACAGGTTCTGAAATTCCAAATTTTCACATAGTTTCATACCATTATTATTTTAGTGTCACTACATTTGCCAATGCCATGAAAGTGCATTACCTTTAAGATATCCTGTTAACCTTATATGCACAAATTTTTACTATTTTGTGTGTGTGTGTGTGTGTGTGTGTGTGTGTGTGTGTGTGTGTGTGTGTGTGTGAAAGGCAGTGAATTAGAAAGAGTTGTACCTTGTCAATAAGTATTAGTTAATTACCATGACTGTTGTGTTGCAAAAATTTAGAGGTAATGGTTTAGGAAGATGCAGTATCAGTCGCTATAAGTTTATTGTCCCCAAAACATGATTTTTAAGGGTTTGTATGTGTCTGAGTGTGTGGTAACTATCAACCAATTTTATTTGCACTGGACATTTGCGACCAATATGACTGCACCATCGAAAATGGTAACCATCAACCACTTTTATGTTTAAAGGACATTTTCTACCAATATGACCTATGGTATATGACTGCAAGTTCGAAGACGTGAAATGTTACAATTTTTCGTCTTTGATTGAACTTCTGCCATTCTGCATATAGTATGTGTGATCTTCTTCTACAATCAAAGCAACCTGGTTATGGAAAGGAATAAGTACTGTAGTTATCTGAAGCGTGGCCTGTCGACTGCCTCCATCCGTAAGAAAACGGGGTCCTTTTCCATGCAAATAAGTAAGCATTGATCAAACATTTTACAACATTTCATGCTTGCAATTGTTGCAGTAACCATGACAACAACTAAAGTGCGTACATGCTATCAGGCCACCACCTAACTGTACTTTCTTCATGGCAAAATGAAATCACTTGCGACTATTGCTATTAATTTCACGAAACGGACACAATGTGTGTTTCAAGTACTATTACAAAATGGAGATTTACACGTCCCACAGGAGCATCCAATAACTGAACTTTGGCGTCAACGTGGTGGCGCACACCTTTCTGGGCCACTGAATGGCGTGTGTGTCAGTGCGGGCTCAGAATACGTGCAAGCTGGTAGGTGGAAAGCGAGTCTCTGAATGGGCGGGTACGCGTAGCGCGGAATCGAGTAAATACGCCTCGCTTTGGTAGGCGGCTTGTGTCAGTATCAGCGTTAGCTCAAGCTTCACAACGGCCGGCTCATCCCGAGGATAAACATCGTAGACCAACCGCTCTCTCTCTCCGATCTCCTTCGTTCTGGGGAAGAGAGTTTCTCTCAGCGGGTACAGTCTCACTACTGGACTCACTACTTTACCCCCTTCCTGTCTCAAGGTAGCTTGCTGTTGGATCCATACCTGTCGAATTTTCGGCAGAGATTTTTGTTTTCTGTCTATTCGATCAGAGTTTATCAGGGAATGACAACAATTCATCATTGACAGCAAACTTTACGCTAAGGTGAGTTGTTTTTTTTTTCTTCTGCTTGTTTGAAAATGATAGTATTAATTTCTCAGCGAGCAACTCCCATGTGCCTTGTCGTTATTATGAGGCAGAGACTCAGTATGCCTATACAGTGGAAAGCTAAAGAAAGGTTTTGCAAAGGTCCTGTCGATTTGCACTTCCTGAATGATCCTTTTCTTGTGATTACTATTTAACTGATCATGCCTCGGATGTGTAAGCATTTTTTTTTTTTGGGGGGGGGGGGGGGGCGTGGACTTTGGGGAACTTTCTCGCACTTGCATTTCCTCCTATCCTTTTCTTCCATATAGCTGAAGTCTAAACTTTTTACCAATTAATGTTTATATGTAAAACCGAATTAAAAACGACAACAAATTTTCAAACAAATTTTCGACAGTGATTCGCATATTCAGATCAGGCTCTCTTTAGGCATACTGTAGCTTTCAAATTATCTTACCAGGCCCGTAGCCAGGATTTTTCAAGGGGGGGGGGTGCGGTCACTAAAAAAATGGACCTTCGGTACCAATACCAATGATGACACACACACACACACACACACACAATTACATATATGTATGTATATATATATATATATATATATATATATATATATATGTATATATATATATATATATATTCTTTGGACGACCGAACTACAAAAGTTGTATAAGAATTTGCGCGCGAAGCGCGCTGCAAATTTTGAATTTTGACTGTTTTAATGACGTTTTAAAGTCTCGAGGAAATTTGTATTTTTGTCTGTTGCATGCAATCGCGTTACGGTATTTCATCTATATAGGAAATAGTAAAAACTCATTTTGCCAGGAAGTTGCAAAGTTTAATCGTGTTCGAGACTCTGCGCGCGTAGCGCGCCGCAAAATTGAGAAAAGTGATTTTCCTGGCGTTGTTTTAACTTTTATTTTTTCTGTTGTATACCCGCGTTAGCAGGCCTGAAGCCAGGATTTTTAAAGGAAGGGGGGATTGCGTTAATTAACAAAACGGTCCTTTGATACTGTTCCGGGAGGGGTAGCGACAATTAAAAGGTGGACACCATGCTCATACATGGACTTTCAAAATGGCCCCTAAACGAGTAATGATCATATGATTTTTTCGGGCCTTAAACAAGTATTCCTTAAATGTCTGCACCCTAAAGAAGTACTTCATTATGATTGAACAATATATCATTTTCCCAAATTTCGGCCTTTTTGATACCCTTTGATTATATACGCTCGTACATCACACTTTCCAGCTAATCCGTGAGAAACAACGACCTCTATTACGCGTTTTCTTTAGCGAGTATGGTCACGGTGTCCACCTTTCAGTTGGAGTTTTCCATCCCATTGGATGCTGTTTGGAAGATGAAACATTCACTTTACTATACAGTATATCAGCCGTTGGTATGCGAGTTTGTCAAAAACGAAAGTAAATAAGAACATTTTTAAAACAAAATGAATTGCAAATGTGAACCATTTAGATTTTGCCTCCTTGTGGTAGGATATTTCCAGCATTTCCGAACTTTCAAATAATCATTTTAGATTTAATAATATTAAAGGTAGTAGATCCGATTCGCAAACATCTCCAATATCAGTCAAATGTCATATTAACCATCATGCTAAGAAGGTTTTCTTTGTGAAATTTGGAGGTCAGTGAAATTCAAAAATTAAACATCCGTTAGCCATTGGAAGAAGTTGAGTGCAAATTCAGACCTCAGGCTTAGTGCTCAGATGTTTTCCTACTTGATTTGATCTGTCTTACTGTGCACACTAAGATACATACTGGAATGGTTATTTCGTATTTATTAAATTATAGTAGCATATTTGGTTACTAGCTGTCTCTAGGCATTTTCGAATTTGGGCTGCAAAGAGATCGACTACCTTTAAGTTAGAAGAGAGATAAGTAAATAATGATAAAATAAACAAACAAAAAAGAATGAGTTTCTTTTGTAATACTATCTGACAAACTTTTTACTTTACCATTTTACTTCATAGCTCAGCACTTTCCATTCTCTCATACCCTCTTACCCATTACATTTAAATGAAATACAACTAAAATGAGTTTGCGTGCCTGCATAATACTCTTTGGAAATTATAAGTGAGAATGTTCTTAGGTTTTGGCTCACTTTAAAATGAGAACCAATAGAACTGTCACAACATGAGAAAATGTATAAGTAATAATCAACAGTACATTTCCGAATTTGGCCTGCAAAGAAATCCGCTACCTGTAAGTTAGAAAAGAGATTAGTAAATAATGATAAAATAAACAACAAAAAAGAATGAGTTTCTACCGCCGTATCCAGAACAGAGCCTGAAACGGTGCAGGCTCAAGAAATCGTTTGTACTAATACGTCTTGAAGTACTGTGTGATACTGTTGACTCAGACTTCTACAAAGCTGTAAGTGAGAATTTTAACCCAATCCGGCTCATTACCTGTGTTTTTTATGAAAAATATGAATAAAGAATGTAAATTAAATAACGACGCGTCACAATGCAGTCTAAAGCTCTCACAATGTTATCATACATAGGGTTTTCCCTGACTGTTTTTACTCCGGAGCTCTTGCAATATTCAGGCTTTTCTAATACTATCTGACAAACTTTTTACTTTACCATTTTATTTCATAGCTCAGCATTCTCTCTCATACCCTCTTACCCATTACATTTAAATGAAATACAACAAAATTGAGTTTGCGTGCCTGCATAATACTCTTTGGAAATTATAAGTGAGAATGTTCTTAGGTTTTGGCTCACTTCAAAATGAGAACCAATCGAACTGTCACAACATGAGAAAATGTATAACTAATAATCAACAATATATTGAGACAGGCAAGTAATCATCCAAAATAGAAAATGATGATTACATAACAGGAGTTAGAGGGGAGCATTTGCCGGTCCTTTGAATGTGCACTTGTGCAGTGTGATCTTCGCTTAGTCTTTTTCTAGTCTTTAAGCATTGTTTGAAGTTCCAGTCTTCTGGGATGCTTTCTGGCGAACAATTTCACCACCCTCTCGTTATCAACGTCAAAGTTGTAATGGATATGCATGAGTGCCAAAGCAGACAGCCTGTCTTGTGTCATGCTGGCCCTCAGATAGGTGTGCAGTCTGCGTAAGGCACTGGCGCTTCTCTCGCATTCGCAGCTGGTTGTGGGGATGGTGCAGCATATTTTTAGCAATGTAAAAACATTTGGAAACATGTCTGCATCACACTGTTTTATTGTTTCCGCTGCAGTAGACGGACGTTCATGGGGGAGGGGGTTTGTTTGGTACTTGTGTTTCCATCGGAACAACTCCTGCGGAAACACTTCCGCTGATGGCATAATGTGTGTGTAGGCGACAGAAATCGGGTTAAATCTACAGTTGAAATGATATAGTCTATGACCTAATCATTCCTTTACAACATTATTTCAGTTGATTACCTGTGTACAACACGTGTATATAAGCGCCCGATTGCAGACAGCAGGTGGCAAGGTGACCTTTGCAACTACTTACATTATTACCACCTCCGAAGGAAATGCACCAGTCCGACTATACAGCCATCATCGAAAAATGAGATGGAATGTGGAATGTATTTGGTCGTTTTTGCTCCCAAACTTAACAGTTATGTTGTCAATAAGGCTGCTACACTAGATAATGTCTCACATACAACTGTATGTGGATATTGCGTTGAAAATGATATTTGGCGAGAAACAAAAGCTTGAAATCACGGGAATTCACACTGCTGACAACGGCAGACAGTGAAGGTCAACGGCTCAAATTTTCGTTGGTAGTCTCGTCACGTGATAGTTCTGTATGGATTGTACACGTTCCCTATGACAGCAATTGTGAATGGGTAGTCTAGCTTTACTGTAAATTTGCGTCAGGACTGCTCAACCAATGGACAAGATTCTTATGTCACAAAAATGGGCAGAACCTCTACTTTCTGAAACCGTGCGCCCCAAGTTTGTGCGATCTTCCGTTCTCGAGATATCCAGTCTGGAAGAATTGCAAGACGGCAAAATATGCTCAAATTCGTCAAATTTGGACTGTTCGCCATAGACAATTCTACTCATAAGGTACTTTTCTGATCTAATTTGGGTCACTGCTACAAATGTTACAATAAAGATATATACACATAAATAATCCCTAAGGTGTCCACTTTCAGAATCCGGGCGCCCCAAGTTTGCTTCTTAAACAGTTTAAAAGTTATGGCAGATTTTGTGGAAAATGCGTCGATTTTTGACCCGTTTTACGTGTTGTAGCGTTCGCGCGGAAGCGCGGCTTCGCAGATGACCGAAAGTTTTCAATATGTAATAGCTCGCACAAATTGATACATAACATTTGTGTTTGTGTGCATGGGGACGATCCGATGGTTCATACAACAAAAGGGTTTCGTACAATTATTTTTAACATTGTTAAACGTACTCTTCCACATTTACGTAGCATATAATGTGTCTTTATATTTATTTGGATTGTTATCTTGAGAATTGCTAAAAACCGTTATTATGAAAAAGTGGACCTTTCAGAATTTGGGGGGGGGGGGGGGTGCGTACGGACCCGACGCACCCCCCCCCCCCCACCCCCTGGCTACGGGCCTGCTTACCCAGCTGTTGAAAAACTATAGTTCAACATATTTTCAGTGTATAATCCCTATGGTTGAAGTTTTCTATTTTATAGTGTTTATCCGAAACGTCATTAATGGAGGGTCATTGATTTCGTAGTTCTTTTATTATACGTCTATACAACCTATTTTTGTTCGTATGATTGTTCAAAGTCCGGACATGGTTGAATGGCTACATTTTTCCATTCTTCCCCCCCCCCCCCAAAAAAAAAAAAAAAAAAAAAACCACAAAGAAACAAACAAAACAAATCTATTCTCGGGGAATGCAGGTAGAGCAGGATTTTACGAGACAGATTGTGTAAACGTCTTATTCGTTCTCTCTCTCTCTCTCTCTCTCTCTCTCTGTTTGCGTCATGATTTTTTTTTTTGGGGGGGGGGTCAGGAGAGTCACGTGCTAATACTAAATTGAAAAAAAAAAAGTTTAGAATCCCTACCATTTATTGACTATATGCATCTTTCGTTTCAATCGGGTCGGGTGATTTAAAGGTACTGTCTACTATTGGGAGCCGAGATTTGACAAATTTTCGAGTTATTACATGGGAAGCATATGTGTAGGTCAGTTGCATCACAAAACACCATTCTATATAGATATTTTGCAATAAAGCCTAAAATATAAGGAGATATCACTTTTCTTCTCACTAAACCATAACTGTAGACGGTTTAGTCTAGAGACTAGACTCTTATTATAGCTGTTTTTCACATTTTGCATATTTGACAATACCCAGCATTGATTATACTGATAATTTTTTATACTTGTTTCTATCTTCAACTCAAACTTTAGAACTATTTTGCAGCACTAAAGCTAGGTTTATGATTCATCTGCACATGGTGAATAATGTCTTTCGCAATCTTCCGTGATAGCAGATCAAATCTCCGCGAGCTCTCATTTTTCACAAAATAAACTTGCTACAAGCATGAGATTCCATTAACTTTACAAAGTGCATCTCGTTTTGTTTCCTAGTTGGAATGTTTGCTCGATGCTTTCTAACGGACGATTTGCAAGAGGGAAGGAGAAGAGATTTGAACTGTGATCCACTAAAAAGAAAGAAAAGAAAATCCGAACTGAAAAAAAAAACCACCGAATTTACGAGTTTCAAAATAGGCCTACCGTCAGACAATAGCATCTCATTGTATCGCCTCAAGCTATATGATACAAACATTAACTTCACGACGAGAAACCAATAATTCTCCCCTGTCCCTGCCTTCAAAAGCTGCAGCAAAATTTGTGTAGTTCATCTTGTTTATTGACTGTGCATGCTGCATATTGTCCCAAAGCAGCTCACTGTAAAAGTCCTAGGTGAGAACATTCTCTCACTTTGTTCTAAAAGGATTTATCATGACATTGTGTAACTACATATTGGCATCGATGGATAAAAACTCGTTCAATTATTTCCCTGTACAGTGTACAACCTTCAAACCTCAATATTAGAGCTTTGTTTTGTATCAAATTAAAGTGGTCATGTAACGTTGTAAGAATATTGGTGATACATTCATGCTTATTATGCTTCTGAGCTGTTTACGAGCTGTTGTATTTGTTTTGTTTGATTTGATATGAATTTTTGCTGGTGGTGTCTCTTGACAGAGCAACGCAGTTTTGTAACTTGTGTGATGTTCCCAAGATACCAATTCACAATATATTCTACTCAACGACTGCCACATTTTTTTTTCTCTCTCTCTTCTTCTTTTTTTTTTTTTTTTTGGGGGGGGGGGGGCATGGAAAATCGAATTCATCTCGTTACCGTCTATTATGAGTGCGCCTACCTAAATATAGGAGTGGATACAAGAGCAACAAGTGTTCAAGAACCAAACATTCTATTATGTTTTTGTATACACGCACAGTACAAACACCAGTACTTTGAAATTCTGGTAACGGCACAAAATACAAAATTGCCCTCTATCAAAAGAAGATCGGAATTGCTCCTGGACCCAACATGATAATGAAGAGAAGATTGATAATACACGCAAATAATGACAGCTGACTTTATTACTGATGAGGTCGGGCCAAGTCTCAACGTTCTTCGTATGTTTTATCGTTGTTGACTGAACAGCTCTCCAGTTTGCTCGCTCAGTCACCTGTGTCGTCTGACCTTGTCTTCCCTTTTCATATACGTCTCTTTACCAATGTTCACAGAAGACGGTTTACATAAGACAGCTTTTCCGCGCTTGACTTCTCGACAGAAAATAACCCTGAATAGTCGGTTGTACCAGGAACAGACAACTGAACAGTCACCAACAATTGTTTGCGTGCAGTGTATAGGTCTACGTCTTGCCGTGTTAAAACAAATCAGTGGGAGGAAAACAGCGAAGGTGTTGTGTTTCCGTTCTTCATGTAGAAGTACAATGTCGATACTTGGTATTTTCACGAGTGTTTTGGACCCTTTTTCATTTGTGTCATTTTCTCTGCTGATACCCTCTCCTGACTGCATCTGTGTTTGGTGTCTCTTCAAGAATCTACTAAACCGGTCATGCACAAACCTCCAAATAGTTCCAAGTGCAATTTCTCTGCATTCGCAATACTATTGTTGCACCCTAAACAGAAGCTGCGTACGCTAGGCGTTGTTGTTGTTGTTGTTGTTTTTACAATAACAAAACAGAAGAAAGTGAAATAAGTACTGGTAGGTATTTAAAAACGCATAAAGTGTAGTCCTTTGGTCGATCGAGGAAGAAAAAACAGACACATAAAACGACCACAAAAAATTCAATCGTAAACACAAAATAATGTCATTTACATATTTTGCAACAATGCTTAAATAGTCAGGGCATTATTGTTTAAAGCCTCATAAACCAGTTCAATTTCATATTCACGTCTTCTGCATCCAGTAACCTGGAAACCTCAAATCAGTTTTAGAGAGCATTGCTCTTTCACTTTTGTTCGGATGATCATAGAACTCAAGTCAAACGACTGTCCCCGTCCTTTTTAAGTGAGAAAGCCGGCGTCGTCATTCCGATTGTTACACTGCATCTTTTCTTATTTCGGTTTCCATTACCATCGCCGTATCTCCTTAACAGAATGCTTAAGGCGTTGCATCTGTGGTTCGCTTTGCTTTTTATGTTCACTGATGTGATGAACTCGTTTGGTTAGTTATAAGACAGGAATACCTTAGTCAGAGCATAGTCAGAGTGAGTATATTACACGCTTGATGTATAAGTGTGTGATGGTGCACGCGTGTGTGTGTCTGTGCTTGTGTGTGCTTGTGTGTGTGTGTGTGTGAGTGTGTGTTTGTGAGTGTATGCAGGTGTTTGTGGGTGAATGTGTGCTTCTCAACTTTTTTTTTTCAACCTGAGGCCTACTTCGGATACTACGATTTTTTCACTTTGATGGCAAGTTAAATCAGATGTCAAATTTTGTTTAAACCTTTCATGTTTGGCCGACATTGCGCCCCATACGGGTTAAGAAGCATGGTTTTATAGATAATCCTCATTTTGACTTCACTGATTTCACCATCGCTTTTTCTGGCTACCATAGTGCACGTACTCGGCATAGTTTTCTCTTGCGTAGAAATTTGTCTCTAGTGTGAACATGTTCGCTCTGTTTTGAGTTTGTTTTGTTTTATGTTAAGACGGACCAACTTTTGTAAAGTTAGCTTGATCTTCACTCGGGTGCGTTCACTCTAATGCTGCATCCGCTGGCATTCCCCTTGCAACATGCAGGTGTTGTCGTTGGGAAGGCCATAGATACTCAGTAGTTCGTCAGGGTCGGCGAGGGCAGGGAATCTGTTCTCTTACTCTGTAACTGGGCCCCAAGTCAATTTATATACTATCGCTTTGCTCTATGCACACTGTTTCTTACGCGAATACGTAACTAACTGTCTTTTGAGTCCAACCTCCCGAGCCTACAAACATTGCTATCAAACCTGTTGTCCTATATAACATACATGCCAGGAAGAGAATAGTATAGCAAACTTTGCGGTTATCAACGTTTTTCAGGAATATTCATTTCGATTAAGGTCCCTCACCAGGGGCGTCGAACTTTGGGGGCGGAGGGGTAAACATATTGTCCCCCATAATTCCATGGATGTGAACAAAATTCACGTAGACTGATAAAACATGTAAATAATTACAAGTTAAATAAGAGGTAATAAGGTATCATGACATAGCCATTCAATTTTTTCGACACTTTTGATTGATCATTTTCCAAATATTTCGGCAAAAATAGAATTTCAATTCTAAAAATGGAAAAGCTTCATCGTGTTGGAGGGGGATATCCCCTCCGACACCCTGAGGCGGGGTAGGGGGGTGGGGAGGTGAGAATCAACCCTCCCACACCCTTCCCCCGCTCGTTCCACCCCCGGAGACGTTGTACACAGTGAAGACGCACAGCTGAACAAGTGATAGATACCACCACACAGCCCTTCAAAATGTTCCTATTTCATTTTCTTAACGTTTAATCATGTACAAATTTCCACAACATTTCAGGAACAGTGTGTATCAGATCGTTAGATTTCAATTTTAAAAATGCAAAAGCTCCTTCGTATGGGAAGGAGATCGCCCCTCCCACGCCCTCTCCACCTCGGTCGCTTCGCTCCCTCGCATAATTGCATTTTGAACAGCATATGTTTGAACAATAAGGGTATTTGACTTTCTTTCGGGGAACCTATACTCTCACAAGCATCTGCTTCTATGTAGGTTCCCACCACACACAATTTTATTTATCCGCCATAAATGAAATGTACTTGAGGATGATTTCGATTGATTTTGTGCCATGTAAATGTTATTTGTATATACTGAACTTATAACATAATATAATTTATAGGTTACTTTACATTGTCCTGGATTATGTTGTAAACACAACACTGTTTAGTTTGTGTTGAAACTTAAATGAAATAAGGAAATAAAAATATTAAATATAATTTTCCCAAAATGGAACACCACAAATGGAGGGCAGCATATCTGTTTGCATTTTTCCTCTTACAAGAGCAAAATGATACGTATATTCTTATTGAGAGTAGAAAAGGGTAGCAAGTTTAATGCAAAAATAGTTCCACGATCCTTGAAGGGGTGATTAAAAACGTAAATAGGCCTACGTCGATACAATGACATTTCTTTAAGTCCTTCTGTTACTCTGACATCGCAAATCATTGTAGAGTTCATATCCAGAGAGATAATATAGCATGTGATGGGTTCAACCAATACCTTACAATGAAGTTTGGAATGGAATGTCTCATTTTCACACAACCGCAATTTTGCTATATCCATTAAATTCTGTTACATGTTGGGGGAATTTGAATGTTCAATTCGATCTATTCATAATCTATTCAGTAATAAAAATCGTTTGGTTTTGTACAGTATGAAATGTTTACAAGATGTAACAGGTACAGTTCAGAGAAAGCCAGAAGCTTGTTAAAATAAAATGTACCGTCAAAACCAGATCATAAACATATATGAATATTGCAATTTAAACATTAAAATTCCAAATGATAAAAATTACCAACAATATAAGGGGAGCACAGAGAGAATAGAACAAATAGAAATAGACACGAAATTACAATTGATAAAAGTTACCGATAATATCAAAGGAACATGGAGAGAATGAAACATACTAGAACAGAGTACAAATAAGCAAATGAATACATAAAACAAAGTAAACAAAACGATAGTTTACGTGTTTATAGTACGAGAAAACATTACTGATTGAAGCACATGTGAAGTACATAGTAATGATGATTTAAAAGTAATTCAAATTAGAGAAGTCTGACTATATTGAAGAAAAGGCAAGAAAATATTGAAATTTTGTCTTATAATTGTGCAAAGGCAGCTTTTTAAGATTTTCAGGAATTCCGGAGTTCCAAATGTTGGATCCATGAAACTTTATCGACTGTTTTGGGGCACGAGTTGTTCGGAAACCAAATGGATGAATAATAGATTTATGCCATGTGTTTTTTAAGTGAATTTCTTTACAACATTTGAAACAAAGAGCAAAAACATAAAATATACCCTTTAATTTTAACCCTTGTAAATTTACACCTTTAAATTCACATGCAAAACTTGGCTGTCCATAAATACTGACAACTACAAGCCGCTGAAATTTCTATTTACAATGCACGTGTGTAGGAATTAAATCATGTGGACTAAAAACTGGAGCTGTAATACAGCCGATCGAAACCAAACTGTCATTTTACACACAGCTCACAAATTGCCATTTAGGTCACGGGACTACGAGGTCTTAACAGCAATACCCCTCCAGGAGCTCCGTGATTAAAATTTAATTTTGTAAAAGAAAAAAAAAAAAACACAGTGCCCTAAAGGATGTGAAAGAGTGTGTCGAGGAATGAAAAAGGCAAAACAAAAATTTCTACACTGTAAGGTTTATACAAACAATTTACTTAAAACTTTTCAGGCAACGACAACACGATGCAGTAGTACAAGTTTTTGCCATTTTTTTTTTCTCGGTTTCCGAGTTTTGAGCGAAATGTGCGTCTCAATTGCAGAAAAATTGTGCAACGGAATACGAGGCATCTGTTGAATGGATAAGCTGTTACTAGTATCACAAGGCGACATGGATAATTTTCGGAAGGTTCGTTAATCCAAAATAAGGTTCCTTTTCAGAAAGGACTTTAATCCGGAAACGAAATAAGGTTCGTAATTCCGAAGGTTCGTTAGTAAGCCTACGCACCTTCTTTGCATTTTCGGATTAAGGAAACTTTTACGAATATTTGGAATAACTAACCTTATTTCATTTTCAGATGAACGAAGCTGCGGAATAATGAACACCACCCGTTTGCCACAGCAAGGTGAATAATTGAAGCGTGCAGGCACACTGAACACACAGTCTTACTCTGCACTGAATGCGTAGAAATGGTATGCTTACAGTATTGTCCAATTATAGGTTATTTGCAAATATATCACATTTTCATTCATATTTCGAAGACAGATTTTATTATTCCATTTAGGTTTGTTTACTGTTTGGTCTCACTCTCCATGATGATTTAGGATGGCAATGCATTTACATCATAATGACATGCATGATGCTGTGTTACAGTGTCGTTACGAAAACAAAATTACGACCCAGTAAAAAGGATGATAGAGTGTCAGTGGGAAATTTGTATTCATGATAATCAGTAATAATTGCACTGTACATAATTCACTTCACTCCCCATCCCCCTCTACCGCCCCTCTTCAATTCCATTCCATAAGATTGGATAATTGACCAGCATCACGAGTAGTTCGTTTCTCGTTGCATGCTATCTCTGTCGCGCCCATAATTATTACTACTCTATCATGTCACGCACCAGCTCTGCTCTCGAGGTTCTCTATCCTCATGACTGATTAACTGTCATTATTTCTTTAAGTTTGTGAGAAGAAAATGTGATCCGTCAACGCGGAACCTTAATAAACTCGATGAATATCGATTTGTAATTATGATGTTTTTAAATACTCCATGCAGACTGTAAGGTTTCCACGGTAAAGCAAAATGTCCCCTAATACTAAGACGAACTACCGGAGGAAAAATAAAATCCTCAGTAGCGGTGAGGAAGTCGCCATCAGTAAAACACAGTTATTAAGAAAACCGGCTTTGAAGTTCGGATGCCGTTAGGGTGGAAGATATTGGACGTTCAAACGCAATATGTTGATCCAGAAATCCGTATGAATATGCTGGAGAAACACTGACGTGATCTAACTTACATACACACACACAAAAAAAAAAATCACCAACTGCGATAACAATATTACATATTGAAATCTAGAAAGCCTGGGGAAAAAAAACCAAACCATTTCATCAGCCTATTCCTTTGTGCATGGCATGCAATGTGCAAAGTAATTTCTCCGGAAACTGATGACCATAATTGTTATACGCTAATCAAATGATTTTTTTAATGCACATTTTATTCCTTATTACCGGCTTGTGAAATCTAATTTGATTGTCAGAACCATACCTTGCATGCCAAAGCTTTTCACAAGGGGAATTTGTCGAAAAGTACATGGCTCCATGAATATTAAAAGTACAACTACCCATTGCTATAAACCTATCATTGTATGCACTTGAGCATTTTCCCACCAAAAATTTCATGAACAGGACCGTCTACACAACTTATTCAATTTAGGGACCTGTGACTCCTTTTCATGGTAGAACTGTTTCAGTTTTAAAAGTTTTAACTCTTACCCTCACAACTCTTCAGCCATGCTGCGAAAAAAGGAATAAACCATACCTAATGTCCTCCCCCAGCCTTTCGCGCTGTGCTATTAAGAAGCTGTTGACATTAAATAACACTGACGTGTATTTTTTTTTCTTTTCACATGTAGTGGCAAACACAGGGGGAACAAATTTGTTCATAGATGCCGCAACCCATCAGGTAAAATTTATCTAACTTTATCTCTCCTTCACTGAGTGCGCGAGTTGAATTCACAAGTACTATCCCATCTGTCGAGAATGTTGAATGAAGTATACCTCCTGTAACAGTCGTAGTAATTGCGTTTGTGACACACGCACAAGACTAATTTCCCCCATTTGCACACTATAATTGATCTCAAACTCGATTTTTTTAGCGTTTCTCATGCACCCGGAACTCGGGAGTGTGTACTTGCGTGTGTGGGAATGAGAAAGAAAGCAGAACACGTTTGCTTTTTAAAGGGTTTAAAAAAAAACCCGAACAGGTTTCAGCGACATCAGACGCTGTGTGTTATGTAGGATAAGAAGATCCAAGTCGCATAGATTGAGTATGGGTACCAATCGCTATTGCTAAGTACAGTTTCAATATATCCTAACATTTTTTCATACAACATGCGCCGAGACTGTTTTTTTTTTTTCATTTCCAATGAGTATACTCTTTTTGCAGAGAGTATTCTAAAAACAGCATAAAAAGAAAATACAAAAGAAATTAAAGTGTATAATTAGTCCTATATTATAATTATGCCTAATACCTGGGCGACTTCATGTTGATTAACTTCTCTATCATGGACAGATAGAACTTCCATTAATTGAAATTAAAGTCCCTAATTGTTTTGTTTTGTTTTGTTTTTGTTTGTTGGTTGTTTTTTTTTTGGGGGGGGGATCACTTTGAAAACATATCATACCATCGTTGATGCAAGCTGAAATACTACCTGATATTATCAGTGTCATACATAATTACACTGTATATCACATTTTAATTTCATCTCTAAGCCAATTAGACGCTGTTAGAGTGAAGCCCTGGGCGATTCTCAAAAAATCCCTCCAATTCCATTCGTTACACAAACAGCTTCCGATGCAAGCAAAATATTGGTGAGTGTGACTCTCAACTTAACCTAAAGAGAAACCAGCCCCGGTCTGTATTAAGTGCTTGATGTGTACATGACTTAGAGAAGTGAAAATTGAATAGAGATTAAACAAACTATATATCATCATTGATCATCCGGACGATAATAGTGTCCAGGAAAAGAAATCACCACGACAGGCCTTCGTATACGTCTTTTTTTCGAGGAGAAGTAACGCTATATATATATCACTGGCCTTGTGTGCAAATAACCTATATTTTTCAAAGTGACAACGGTAATCTCGTCTGCTTGTATATTCATCTGAATCCAGGCCCAAGGGCGGCAAAGCATTATGTGTAATTAATATTATGGCAGACTGTGCAGTCTATACCATTGCCAGCAGTGCTTTTACCGAGAAAATCATTCCAGTGCCGCTAGCCTTGAATGACATAACCGGACAAAATCTTTTTTCTTCTTTTTCTGTACACAACATCATGAAGGTGTTGATGGTGGCTATAAGCTGTAGGCTTACGCTGTAACAGCGTAAGCACGACTATCTTATCACCCTAATTAAGATGACTTTGGAGAATTTTTAAAGGCCAAACCTCCAGGAAACTAACTGCTGCGGGATTTGTATGCGGTGCAACTTTTTGTGCCATTTAGAATGAATTAGATAATTTCGGCCAAAGCGTTTGAAGGGGCGAAGCATACTAATCAGTAGAAGAAGAATGTTGGTGCTGCCTCAAGGAAAATATAAAGACAGCATTGACTTCTACATCACCTCAGAATGTAAAAGATATGAAAATACTCCCATGAATAAGAGGCCTTTAAACACATTTGAAAGGGAAGCAGAGCCTCCCGCACAACCAGAGCTAAATGATCATTCAGAGAATCTGTTCGTTAATGGCAATTAATCTACTAATGATTCCAGGATTAAATAATCTACTAAAAGATTCCAGGAGCTGGGCCAAGCCTGCGTCATGCTTCTCCATTTGATATCGTTGAAGTAGACTCACAGAAATGTCGAACATGCATTTAAAACAGGATATGGCTAATGCAAGAGAGATTTTATACTATATCCTTTATACTCTCGAGCCCCAATCCACCTAGCCGAAGGAAGGAAAAGAGAACCAGGAACGAAACAGTTTTGGAACCTTTATTATGTCTACTACTGCGACGTATGACAAAACTGGGTATCAGTAAAACAGCTAGTCTGGCTGATCACTGAGTATAATCTCTGCACCGATGAGACAATCATCCCAACGATCATTATTTTCGGATCACCATCTCCAAAACCATTTACAGAAATCAGCCTGTCGTGTTAAGACGATCCACTTCTTTTACGTATCTGGGCTTGTCATTTCGGCTGTCGATGAAACCACTTCATTCATTTCGAGGGAAAGGAACGATGGGGCGAGGATGGAACCGGTACATGAATTGAACACCAGACCGGGGGCCTGTTTCATAAAGAGTTGCGATGATATTACGTTCGATTTATTGAGCGTAACTCGGTGAATCGAGCGTAAGTTCAATATTTAGCGTAAGTCCTGTTTCATAAAGACACTTACGCTTGATTTCAAGAAAAATCAAGCATAACTTTAAGTAGATTGAGCGTTCTTGCGATCAATCGCAAAGTTGTTTATGAAACGCAATTTGCGATTGATCGCAACTCACCCTCAAATTGGTATTTCGTCATGCCTCTTTTTACAGAAAACGCGATGTTTAATTATGTATTCTTTCATATTTCCCCCATAGTAATGATATGAAAAAATGACGGAAACGTCCGATGGTATTTTGCGTACATCTCGCTAAAATTGAAATATAAGTCTACGGCACTCACGTCTAATTGCAAAAAATACATGCATTATACATAGACGATAGCGTATAAAGTGCGTTTATCACGTTGTGTAGCAACTATAGCATACCGTATAGCTGGGTTTGTTGCCAGCATGATTTTCGTTTGCAGATAATGTTTCCAACGTATTTTTTTTTTTTTATCATGCATTCCACACGGCGGTATAGGAGACATCATAGTGTGTCAGTGTGTGTATGGCATTTGTGTATAGCGAGTTAGAAGTAGAGATTACTGGATTATTTTGAAGTAAGCAAATACAACCTGATCGATACAAACTCTAGATATATGACGTTGAATTCAAAGATGACACAATTCGGATGAACGAAACAGCAGGAACTGTTTCAGAGTGTCGATAGAATTACCCTACATAATCGTATTATTTTACAGGAAGAAACCTACTGAAAAGCTAAGCTTTAAAATGACAAACAGGTCCCTCGGAGAAGAGAGAGAAGAAAATAGAGGTAAATTAACAGAAACATGAAAGCAGAACACAGAAACACACAAAATAGTGACCGAGTGTCAGCAGAATAATCCTGCTACATGAACCAATGCACCGTTGCCATGTGAAACTGCTCGTCCCAATCTGCTATGGTTTTCGCCATCCGTTGAGATTACCAAGGTAGCGATATTGGACCCTGTAGATTGCGGAATTGCCCTGGGCACTTCTAAATTATCATTACATTTCGTTTCATTTCATTACGTTTATTTAATCTCCAACAAAGTGTAAATACAATGAAACATTACAATACGCTACAATGACACCAAATCAGTACAACAATGTAATCAAAAAAGAAAAACTGTGAACTAAGATGCAGTAATGTTGTAAGTTTTATGACGAACGCCGAAACAAAGTTGAATAGCTGGCAGTGGGCAAGGATGAATATCCCTAGTTGCAATCAGCCAACGAATGATGCCAGTTTGCCCAAATATCTGTTGACCACTTTTAAGTGAAAAAAAAAAAGTATCAGAAATTCAGATAGCAATCCACAAAACTTTTCGAAAATGATTCTTATAAGAACTGCTGACTGGAAATGTCTACAGCATTATCTTTGCCGTGTGGTTATTCGACAGTCAACGGCATTAAGTACAATACACTCCCGCACTGTGTAGTTGTCACTGTTAGAATGGTATTGAAGCGATTTGTATATACTGGGCAATACTTCAGGCTTGACAATGTTACCACTATCCATAGCGTGTGATTAATAATAATCATGATAATGGCAGGATGCTCTGATAGAACTATGATAACACTTTAAGATGAAACAAAAACCCGGCATTTAGTGCTTTAAAATAGTTCTAAAATGTTAGTTATGGATAGAAACCAACCACTGTAAAAATTTGAATCAGTAAAATTGATGTTAAGTATTGTTAAATATACAACATGTGAACAATAGTTATTATAAAAATGTTTCCTTACTAAACTGTCTACAGTTATGGTTTATTGAGAAAAATACTGATATCTCCGTATACTTTAGGCTTTATTGCAAAAATTGTATATGGTAGGATGTTTTGTGATACAACAGACCTACTCATATACATCAAATGTGATATCTTGAACATTTTCTATCACTGTTCCCAAAGGTAAACAGGACCTTTAAGGGACTATCCCGATTTGCTTTACAACATTATTTTCAGTATCCTAGGTATTAACATCATCAACATAGGAATAAAAGCAATAATACAAATGAAGCAAAATACAAGCAAACAAACAAACAAACATAGAAATAAACAAACAAACCCGACGTGAGTTTAAAGATATCCGTCTATGATTGTATGATGCAGCTTGTAGCAGCTGACCATGGTTTTTAGAGACTCTAATGATTATAAAACACTAAAAGAATCACTATACCAGTAGAAGCGAGGCAACAGTAACTATAAACGGTAGACATGGGGTAAGCCAGTTTCGAAGTTGAGCCAGATTTAGCCTTCAGAAATATTAATTCCCTATATCATTACATTCACGATATATGCGCCATCGAATGGTAGGGAATACACACCAGCTTTGAAGTCGTTTTGCAAATGTATTAGAATGTATTAGTTTTCCCGTTACTTTCTCTTTCTTTCTTTTTTTTATCTCTCTTTTACTCTATGTATCTGTACACTCTCGGTTTACAAGCCATAATCATGATATTACAACTTTTCAGATTTTCGTGAAAGCTTAATGCTGTGACATAACCAAAAGGGCCTAAATTTGTACTTTGAATGATCGTTTGTTTACTTACATTTCAATTGAATTAAGTGGGGAGGAGTTTCCTTAAACAGGTAAGATATTGGGCGCTTTGCTTTACGAAAAGGCTTTTCATCCTGTTGAAATGATATTGATGCAAGCTTACGTCGTATCAGTGATAAGAATGTGATTTACGTAGTGTGATTTCTGTCCATTTCGTAAATGACGCACAACATGTGATTATGACGTCACATTATGTTGAAACAAACGACCGAAACAATTCTATGAATACGCAGGGGTAAACACATTTTTCTTATACATCATTTGTAGACATGTGGACATGCGGGTACCTTCACTAATCACGACATATCAGTTCGTACAGCTGTAAATGCCAACACGTTGTCGCAGCAATCGATTCTCATGTTCCAAGGTTGTAATCTCGACCCCCCCCCCCCCACAAAAGAAATCTTATAATGTATGCATCAAACAAACAAAAAACAAACACCCACTGCACACCAAGCAATTAAAAAAAAAGAAAAGAAAAGAAATTCCTTGGTTTTGTAGTCATGGATGGGAATTCAAAGGCTCACATTTATCAAACTTATATTCAATAACTTATTTTTATTGTTTTTGTAGGAGTTGGTTTATTTAAAAAAAAAAAAAAACAACTTCTAAATTGTATGGAGTTTGACTGTGAAAACAGATGCCGTAATTCAAAGTTTTCTAAACAAGGTCGTCATCAGATAGAGAAAATTGAATCTTCTTAATGACGATGACAGCTTAATCTCAGATATTTGAACTTGATAGTATTTTGCACTTAGGATGTTCATGCGTATAATTTGTATTTATGTCTTATTTGATGATTGTACACATTTCATTCATTTCATTTCATTTCATTTTACTTCATTTCCGTCGACAGTATACAATATGACTATTGCATATGAACAAAGTAAAGTACAATGTTACATTTTAGGTAGACATGTAAGCGGAGGAGACACAGTCTTGTATAACCCGCAAAATAGATATGCAGTTATAACATGGTGGAGTTTAGTTTTACTTGGAATTTTACAAATGTTTCATTCCCTCAACAACAAAAAATGAAATAAAGAGGTCCACGTTCACGAAGAAAAACAAAGATTCAAAATAAATGAAAAGTTCATGCCGTAAAACATTCTGATAAGCTTTTTTTTTCCCAATAAAGTAACAAAAACCAGGTGATTCTCATTTACGAAGTACAGGAAAGATAATTCAGTATAAACCTAGCATAAATATCTTTAATCTCTTTTAGACCAACTGAGAGAGTGACCAAAACAGATAAGACCTACCTTACTGTGGACCTTCGCTGTCAGGTGTGCTGGATTGTGTTCAGATTTATCGACGCCACACATCCATATCATTTTGAAAGCAACGAATGGGGTACTGTCACTGATAGGAGGAGGATGGCTAGCTGAAAACAGCAGCATATGCCTCAGCATGGATTAATTGGCAGAGAATAAATTACAGCCCCACATAATTAACATTATTATTCGTTGATGTGGGGACGTGCACCTGGGTAAGCATGGTAAGCAAGTCTTGACAAGACGAATGAGGATGACATTTTTATCGATGAATTCCGAGTAGGCACATCGATCAAAATGTGCGTCGATTGTTTTCATGAAGTTCTCATCCAGAACACACCGCGGCAGCCACCCCCCCCCCCCCCCCCCCCCATTTCACATTTCTCTTGTCAGGTATGTGTACGCACAGAATGAATGCCTTGGATTAAATCAGAACATTTCGACTCCATGTTCACATTGCTTTGTAGCTTTCCGTCGGTGACGTATATAGCACACGGACGTTGTTTTCTTCCACACCGTAGATAGTGGCAAAGGCTGCGGCGATTTTAGCGACATTACATTAAGCTATTTCACAGTTCCACCGTCTACAGTTACGGTTTATTGAGAAAAATAGTGATATCTCCATATCTTTTAGGCTTTATTGCAAAATTTGTGTATGGCACGATGTTTTGTGATACAACTGACCTACACATATGCATCAAATGTGATAACTCGAACATGTTTTTTTTTTTTTTTTTTTTAAATCACTGCTCCCAATGGTGAATAATACCTGTAGTTGACGGGCCTTTCTGGTCTGTTTCACTAAAGCTCTAAGATCTGAAGATTAACCCCAAGTTCAGTTCAGTAAATATATGCGCATGAGCTAACTACAGATTGGCTTTATGTGACAAAGAAGGTGTAATACTACGTTATAGTAACCTTTTACACGTACAGCAGGATGAATTTCCTTCAACACAATGTGTTAGCCAGCCTCGCAATATTTACAGGGCTGTTAGAGGGTAGTGATCATTAGTAACTAGTGACGTTTGTTAGTATTGATGTCACCGACATTTTAAAGCTCGTCGGTGTATACAATGTATAAAAATGTACGAGGGAAGTGCAGGTTACGGCGACCTAAACGTAAAGTATTGTCATGGTTGTGGCATGTTGTACCATGATGTCAATATAAAATTTGTATTCCATGCATGTCTCTAAATGAAACCTGTCCATTTTTTTTTTTTTTTTTGGGGGGGGGAGGTATTTGGTTTTTCCAAAATATTTGGTTGTGTTTTTTAAGCGATAGGTGCGAAGGGAATACCAACAACATTTAGATTAACTTTCATTAGGGAAATGTTTAAGATATTCACCTTTACTGTGTGCGTGATATGATGTTCGAAAAGATTGAACGCATACCAGTCTGATCAAACTCAACAGGAGAAGCTGTACAAGAAAAGAATTGATTGAGCCATAATAAAACTCCATCAAAAAGTTTTTTCTTCTAGATGCTGTGATTTAATTTCCGAAGCTATAGTGTATTAGTTTCACTTTTTTGAAGAGTTACATGAACCTGAACATTTCTGAATTGTAAGAGTATCTGCAATTCAGTTTTGCACAAAGATAACAAATGAAGGAGGGTAAAGGTAAGAGCATAACCAAAAAAAAAGAACATTTTCTTTTTTTTTTTCTTTTTAACGGTCACTGCATCATTGTCCATAGTTCAACGTCACGCTGTGAATGGCACGCTTCTGTAGGACACCGTTCTTTAACCCTTTGCCGAAAGGAGCACAGTTGATAGCACAAAGAATAAGAAATTGTGCTGGTACTTCCCTTCAGTTAGATTTCGTCAGAAAAAAAAAGGCCCCTTGTCATCCGTGGAAAGCAACCGAAGATTTAAATTTGATTTATGTTCTGCCATCAAAAGTCGCATGGGGATGATGTTTCTTTATACTGATGACTGAAAACAATCTGGACTGTAATATGAAATACATCCTCTGGAAGCTGATTAAAGGTCAACTTTCACTCATTCTTTTCCCCGGGCCGTCTTCGAAATGTCATTTTCACAATTTGCATAATTTTGAATATTTAATGGTCACGTGATGAAGGACAAGTCTCACCTGTGAAAACCATCAAATGCATTTACTGCTGGACTGTCAGCAAATTTTATAAGAAAACATATTTCCACTGCCTCTGTCCTCAAAAACAACAAACAAACATACATATAATGAACATGTGTTCTCAGACGGCATGTTTCCTTTTTTTTTTTTGGTTTCTTATATCGATTTTTTTTTTTTTGCATGAATTCCGACATTACGCTTGATGTCAAATTGTACAGGTTGTCATGAATAATTCAATAAATGGGTTAGCCCGTTCTCCCACTCTGGTAAGCGACTACGCCGATTTGCCGGTAGATTGCTTGGTGATAAATCGAAATCCATTCTCTGGCTTTTTGCTCCTCTCACCATATTATACAGAATCACCTAAAATGGCTCAATTTTCCTCTTTTCATGCCTTTTGTTGTACAACAAGTCAGTGATTTTTATGTGAACAGTTTTTTTAAATTCTACGCTAGTTAGAGATCTTTTATGGAAATGAGTCATGTTTCTTGTCACCACTAATGGAAATAGGCTCATAAAGAAGAAAACTCAGAAAACTTTCACTGTCATCAGGACAGATCTTGCCATAAATCTCACCGTTGGGTCGATTTTGATACCATGGGCGTCACCAGTGGGGGTGCGTTGGGTGCGAACGCACCCCCCTTCAGACTCCACCCCCCCCCCCCCAAAAAAAAAAAGAAAAGAAAAGAAAAAAAGAAAATCACCACTTCAGTTTGCGAGCGACCTCAACGCCGGACGCTAATACTTATTATTTTTTTTTTTTGTTATTTCTTTCTTATTTTGTACCAGGGACAAAAAAATTCGTGGGCAAAAACAATAAATCTCAATTCGCACCCCGGGCTCTGGCAGCACTGATTTTATATATATCTACAGTGCTTACTATTTATCTACCGTACTGTACATCCGTACGGAGAACTGAGACCTAGGCCAGGAGGTGTTACAGAGATGGAAAGGCAACTCTTCGTAATTCATGCAAACACATGTTTGGGTTCAAGGCGTTACAATGGGATGTCTAGCATTCCATTACGCTTTGAAGTCATGCTCGGCACCGCTCTAGTTGCAAGACGAAGTTCGGAGACGAAGAACGCATTTCACCTTTCGTTGAATTACAAGCTTTATTTCACCGCAAAATTTTAAATGAAATACTCGAATTGATTTAGAATAGTTTAGGAAAGAATTCAATAATATTAAGATGTATTTCTAGTTTCTTCGTAATTCGCAAATCGAAAGGAAATGAAAATGAGGCCCTCTTAAAAACCTAATTTTTTTCTATAATGCGCACATTTCCGCATGTTAATTTTCTATCTGTTAATAAGGGGATATTTTGATCTTTCAAATAAAGTACTCCTTTAAAGCGTGTTCCAGCGTGTTTTTAAACTATTTGCTGTTAAAATTGTGAGTTTTACACTGCATTTTGATTCGCTGTTCCAATTCAAGATACACAAATTCATTGTTGCCATCAAATTGAAAGAGAGAGCGAATTGGAGTAGGAGCAAATATTTTCAAGATGTGAGAGCGCTAGTCCCGATTATTGATGCTCTCTTTTGTCAAAGCACATGGGTAACACCTGTAGTTGAACGCATAACTTCTCGGCGGTGCCGCGCATGACTTCAAAGGAGAGCTTTAGTTGCCTCTCCTTCTCTAGCACCTCCCTGCCTAGGCTATTTTCTAACTTTTCCATGTATATTAAACACACACACACATACACACACACACACACACGCACACACACACGCACACACAAACAATTAAAGTTCAGATGTTGGACATCTTTCCCCCGCTTGGTCACTTCGACGCCCCCTCGCTGGTCATACCTCCCCCAATCATGAACATAAACCGACACCCTTGACTACCCGTGGCGGATCGGGGGGGGGGGTGCGCACCGGGCGCCCCCCCCCCCTCCTTCTTAATTTCAAAAGCGAAAAAATATAGCTACAAACGGCAGTTTTGGGATTGTAAAATGTCAAAATTTTCAAGCTTGCTCGCTTCGCTCGCTCGCATTTAATCGTTATGCCATTTTCCTGATGTTGCTGCCAATTGCCAGCAGTTTCGCCCGGTGCGCCCCCTTACTTTCCAAATGAAAAGAAATATATATAGCTACAAACGGCAGTTTTGAGACTGTAAAATGTCAAAAATTTCAACCTCGCATTTAATCGTTATGCCATTCTCCTGATGTTGCTGCCAGTAATTGCCCCCCCCCCCGCTAATTTTCAAAACGAAAAAATATAGCCACAAACGGCAGTTTTGGGACTGTAAAATGACAAAAATTTGAAGCTCGCTCGCTTCGCTCGCTCGCATTCAATCGTTATGCCATTCTGCTGATGTTGCTGCCAGTAATTGCCAGCAGTTGCGCCCTATGCGTCCCCCTTAATTTCCAATTGAAAAAATATAACTACAAACGGCAGTTTTGGGACTGCAAAATGTCAAAATTTTCAAGCTCGCTCGCTTCGCTCGGTCGCATTTAATCGTTATGCCATTCTCCTAATGTTGCTGCCAGTAATTGCCAGCAGTTGCGCCCGGTGCGCCCCCCCCCCCCTTAATTTCCGAAGCGAAAAAGTATAGCTACACTGTAAAAAAAAATTGTTTAGCTTCTAAACACCTAACTAAACACTTTTCTGTGACAGTTTTAAAACACTGCGACGCGTTTATATATTGAACATGTTTAGGAGCTTAACACATGCTGTGCTTATTTTCATCACACCCTAGGTGTTTATCACAGACACGTTTATGTTTTGAACGGTTCTGGTGTTTAAAAACTAAACACCTGCTCTGGTTATAGGCTAAACACCAAACGTTGACGCCATAATCACTCACAGTGTTGAAATACTAAACACCGCACAGTCACATAATCACCACACTGTTTAAGATCTAAACACTGAACCAAAAAATGAATATGACGCACTGTTTACGATGTAAACACTGAGACATGTTTATTCGCTGTGACAGATTAAAAACACTGCGACATGTTTATTTGCCATTTTCGTGTATATTCTAAAACACATGTTTGATTTTTTAGATCGATCACAAAATTGCATACACTAAACATGTGTTTACATGTTTACATATTAAACATGGCAATTTCCACGTGTTTATATGAGACATGTTTACACATCATACATTCATACATACTAATTTCTAAGTGTTTACATGAGACATGTTACTCATCATACATGTTAATTCCCATGTGATTATTAATGTAAAGTGGCTTTTTCCACTTTTGCATGGAATGCGATAAACGCATAACATTTTATAGAATTTACTCAGTATGTACCAAATCATCAGCACACTAACATCGCATAGTACCAGGGAAGACCTGGGTTAGCTTTCACAAACATTTTGGCTACAAGAGTCAGAGGCAATTCTCTGAATGCAAGTTATCAAAACATCATTCAATGCTTGGGCAACATTTGATGAATAATAAGATAAATATTACCATGTTTTGCTATATGACACCATTCAGAGTTAAATGCTTAAGAGACCTGGGAGTCACAGGCCTGTACACGAAGACATAAATGAAATTCTCTCCTATACACACAGTAAAATTTGTATATGCAGGAAATTGCACAACTCACTTTGGAAAAAAAAATGCATGCAAAAATTACTTTTCAGTCACATGTAATTCTTGACCTGTATACTTTAAAAAATCGCCTTCTTTCTACTGTATTCAGAACTAATTCTTAGTATTGTAAAACAAACAAACAAACAAACTTGTTGACTGTGAATTACAACTCAACACTTCGGAAGCTTGACACAATGTATGTAACACCTCTAGAAACATAACTGAAATCTGTGAGCAAATCCATGCCAACCTTGAAGATTGCATTAATTATTGGTAAAGTGCTTTGGGATATCCGAACAAGATTAAGCTCACTGCAAATCATACAATGCACAACATATGGGCGTATTGGTACTGATCAGGGAGTGTAGATGATGCACCCCATCATAAACAAACCAAAAAAAAAAACCAAAAAAAAAACAGAAAATGCGCTCCCTGATCAGCACCAATAAAGGAACTTAAATACATGATATTCGCGGATCGTTCTTTTCACTGCGACGATCACTGAAAGTACATGTAGGCTAACAGTACCGTATGGATTTTTTCACTTTTGCTATTTTGAGAGAAATAGGAATGTTAGTGGATTTCAAGGGGGGTGAGTGAGAGAAAACTTCTACTGTGCTAGAGCCTGGGAGAACGAAGTCAAACTCAATGGGTATACATGAATAGTCTATTAGAGTCTAATCAGTCTCATCGTACTCCACATAATCATGGTAAGGAGGGCTAATTTCAATCTCGACACAGCTAGAATTTTGGTAAAGACAAGAAGATATGAACAAAGAAAAAAGAATTCATTGCAACTGGAGGCGGGAGGTTATACAAGGCTGTCATGAATACGCGATGTGATCACCAAGACTCCTCCCTTGTCAATTTGTCAGTCAGTTGCAAGACTTCTCCCTATTCTCCATACATGTTGTACTACATTTTTAATACCTCTCTCCATGTGACCGATTTCAAGAGTGTCTCAGAAAGAAAATAACTACCGAATGCTGCATTTCCTATCAGGCCTACAAGAAAATTACAAACAAATCCAAACAAATACAAGTACTGGCCTCTTATGTGCGTCAAGTATCTGCTGATTTTATAGGAAGCACCTGAAGAAAAAAAAAATGAAATGGCTGATATTTTGATTTGATTTGCTTTGATTTCTACATTCCTTTTTGTACAAGAATATAACAGAAAGACAATGGAACAAAGTTCTTGAGTAATATCTTAACAGTGAATGACATGGAAATTGGCTGATAAATAAAATGAAGTGAATAAAACTGTTTTTCTTAATAGTGCAAAACGATTTCGAGCAAGTGTCTTTACATATTAGATGAAATTACGATTTTACGTATCAGCTGTTAAAAAGACGAATTAAACAAATCTATGAGCAATAAGAATGCAGGTGACCATTATCGTAAGCACATATGACAATGACCTGGCATAAGTAAGATAAAGCGATCTTGAAAAAAAAAGTGGGTCAGATCTTATTAGAATCGCTTTGTTTTGGATATCTCTGCCATTTCAAAACCAATTTTCATCAAATAAACATTGAATTCCTCTTCGAATTATATAGGCCTACCTTCATATTTCTTTAGAGGTTTGTCATTATGTCATACACACACACACAAACCGAAACCTGAAGCTCCATTGCATACAAAACTCTATCATCCCCAACATTATTTACTTTATTCTAGTATACAGGCTTAGAAACACATTGTCAGTAAAGAAAAAAAAAAACACAATAGAAAGGTTGCTCTAACAGGTGGGATGCCTCCCAAGTACATCATGACAATGTGAGACAACATCACATGGCTAGCGGGAAAAAAGATCATTAGCATTCAAAATTATTACCCAAGGTTCATTTCCTTCATTTGGCAAGTATAGATACTGGCAGTATATTTCTCTTGCGATGTCCTTGTAATTCTCAGATGTTTGCACTTTTAGACGGGTTGTATAGAAGTAAGCGCATGCATCTTTCATTCTAATCCAGACAGGTTTGGCGTGATTCCTGATCAATTCTTCCATGACGTACTGGTACTGGTAAAAAGAAGTGGTTACACAAGGAAAACAAATCAGTTGGCGTTGCAATGCAATGTACTTAACTGTTCCCATAGATTCTGAAAATGAATGAATAGCACAGAAGTTGACTGAATCCATAAGCAAGTTCAAATTATAAGGGTAGAACAGAATCCCTTCATCACATTAGCACTTAATGTCCTGCATCAGGTTTTACTTACTTTGCTGAATTTTCTGGAAAAAAATGCAGGTCTTTTTTGTTGTTGTTGTTGTTGTTGTTGCTTCTTTCTTATTCGACATCATTATCAAGCAGAGTTACGACCATTACTGTATTCTTTGTCTCTTGGGTGTAGATATTCACATCTGTAATTTACACTTTCAACAATACTTACAATAAATCAATTTTCCATCATTTTTTTTTTTGTGTGTGTAAAGGATTGGATTATAAATTTTGAGGAAAAAAGTTGGGAGTAGGTCTCCCCCCCCCCCAAAAAAAAAAAAAAAAAACAACAACAACAACAAAAACAAAAAACAGAAGAACTTACAGCATCTAAAATCTGCATTTTACAGAAAATGATTTACATGCCCTTTAAGTACATAATATTCATTGAGTTGGCTCTGCAATTTTGAGTACTAACTTGAGTTCCACTTTCCACATGGGTAGTAGATAGTGGTGTATCACCTGTTGATTTACTCTGCTGAATGGACCATGCCACGTTCTCTGCCAGCAGAGGTCATGTCTTACTCTGGATTTATACAGTCGTCAGGACATCATCGTCATCCACTTTGGTGTCATCGCTTTCCAAGACATCCTAATGGGCTTTGCATTCAATTTTCACCACCTGTTGAGTTATGAATTCAGAATTTGCAGTGAATAAAAGTGAATTTTCACTCAATATATTGTATTCACTAACCCATCTGTCACAGCCGGTGAGAGCGTGTGATTGCTTGTTGGTCCAATGTGACTCCTTGAATACAGAACTCAGACAAAGTAAGCACAAAACACCGTAATTCCGGAAATTATAAGCTTTATTTCCGGTCTTTCAATTTAGATACAAATAAGGTGGTGGTACAAGAAACAAAACAACACACAGACACGTCACATACGCCCATGCACACGGTTCAGTCAATGCTTATCATGACACCTCAAATCTCACTCTAACGACGTAATGCTTGAACGCCGGCTTCATATCAATCTCCTAACTATTCATAGCATAGAGAAAACTTAACAAATGCTTCGCAATATGGCCATGAATATTGCCTAAACTTTACTCCAGTTACTGATATGGTTTTGCATAAGCTTCTTTGATTAAACTCAACACTTGCGATAACTCGTCAGTTTATACTACCTGTGCGCACAGTTTACAATTAGGGGTTTGAATATTAACAGTCCAATGTGTTTCTTTCGGGATAAACAAAACCTGGTATTGTCATGCTGAAGTTGTCTCCGTGATCGTCGAAGTCGAACGCGACAACAGTTCGCTGCGAATACGGAGTGCAAGACCTCGTCGAAGGGACGGTTTCCAACTGGATGTGTAGTACACGGCGGGTTCCTTCCTTGTCCGAAGTGGCCCGAACACATTGTCACGAGCTGGGGTTATCTTTGCACGGCGTGCACGGGTTGTCTACGTACACCCGAATCACCCAAGTTAACGCCATCTACAGAGTACAGTAAAGAAATTACCACAACATAAAAACTACTTACTCTCTTACCATTTATATCAGTAAACACCTATCCAAATGGATTTAACACCGCAGCTATCACGTCGGTGCCTACAGAAAAGAGTTAAACATTTTCTCATGTCTATAGTCTACATTGTATGAACACAACCATTTTGAGGTTGGGCATTTATCTTGCTTCATAATGCTCCCTTCCGGATATCAAATATCAACATAAAAGCACTTCGTCAGCACTCTGCTGGAAAGTAATCATTACGCCAGTAACCACCATGTATAATCTATTATCCTCTTACATATGCAACGGTGTTATTAAAAAGGTGGGGGGGGGGGAATAACTTCTCTGCATTACACATTATCACAGACGGTATATAATTCAACCTGCTTTCAACTAGCTTGCTCTATACCAGAGACTACAAAAGCTGTGCACATAATATAACACGTGGTCGGTTTACCAAAACCACTTTTCCTTTGTAGAATACAACTTCAAATAATAACTGATATTTGGAAAAAGGGGATATCGTAATAAAACTATTAACTTACAGTTTGGTGACTAAAAACTGCCGGTATCCGACCTCATATCGTCTGCTCAAGCCTTTTCCAGCAGACCCTGCAGTCTAACTGCTGCCCCTGCAACTGCTGCATAGCCACTGAGGTTGCTTCCATGAAGCCAGTATGACATGTGGTTGTATTGCTCCTATGTATTAAATCAACTAACATTGTTCTATGCAAACACCTGTAGCTTCCCCAGCACAGTGCTGCTCCTCACTGGCAGCCAGACACTGTATGATTTCAGCAATGTATTGTTGCTAGGCCAGATTTCTATACACAGGAATGTTCTGTCCAGGTGTTCATAACTCCCTTTTGTCTGTCGGTAGTAGCCCAGATTCTTGAGTAGGGTGTAACAATAGCAATAGGAAAATCAGGGGAGAAATGACTTGTAACATGACCCCCCATTTCTAGAAAATATGAGCAAGCATTTATCCTACCAACAGCCTCTATAAACTCAGACTGATGGCAAAATGTAAACATCAACATCAATGAACCTCAACACATACATTAAGTTGCCATGGTTACGTTTCGATTGTGTTTCACCTTTTCACCGATCGTGTCTTCTTTGGACAGAATCAAATTGCATCCTATCTGGGTACATGGGTAAATGATAAAAAAAAAATCGACTTCATCCTTATAGCCACTTGGCTACTCTACTGAGAAAATCAGCTCCGACATTCTCTGAGCCAGGAATTGCTTCAATTCTGAACCGAAATGGTTGAAGGGCCAACGCCCACCTCATCACTCGACTATTCGTACACTTGGCCTGATTGATGTAGGCAAGTGGGCGGTGGTCAGTCTCAATTGTGAACTCGTTACCTTCTAGGTACACTTGGAATTTGCTAATTCCCCATACTAGAGCTAGGCATTCCCTCTCTATGGTAGAATAAGCTTGTTCACGGGGCAGTAGCTTCCTACTGGCATAGGCTATGGGGAACTTCTCATCATTGTGTTCTTGCAGTAAAACTGCGCCTATTCCCGTCGAAGATGCGTCAGTACGCAGAATGAACGGTTTGGCTAGGTCTGGGAGACTAAGGATAGGGGCGGTACTAAGGCATGCCTTAAGCTTCTGGAAGGCTTCTTCCTCTCGCTAACCCCATGTAAGCTGCCTTGGTTTGCGGTTCTTAGTCAAATCGGTCAACGGGGCTGCAATGGACGCAAAGGCGGGGATAAACTTGCGATAGTAACTCGCAAGCCCAATGAAGGAGCGCATCTCCTTCTTGGTCTCAGGCCTAGGGGCGGTGAGAATTTTCTCTACCATGTCCTGTTGGGGCTTCAACTTGGCCTCCTGTACTACATGGCCTAGAAATTCTACCTGTGTGCATCCTCCTTGGCATTTGCTTGGCCTAGCCGTTAGTCCTGCTGACCTAAGTCATACGAAGAGTTCATGTAGAACTCGCATGTGCTCTCCCCATGTAGGGGTATGGATGAGTACATCATCTAGATAGTTGTGAACATGAGGCAGTCCTCGCAACAGTGTCCTCATAACCCTACTGAACGTAGCGGGCGCATTAACGAGCCCAAAGGGCATGACACGAAATTGATAGAGCCCGCTAGGACTCCGGAATGCAGTCTTCTCTTTAGCGTCTTGGGACAGTGGTATTTGCCAATACCCTTTGGATAGATCCAGTTTAGAGAAGAACATAGAACCTGACAGATTAGCGAAAATCTCATCTGGGTTGGGTAATGGTTCAGCGTCAAACACAGTTATGCGGTTTAGTTGACGAAAATCAATACAAAACCGATTGCTTCCGTCAGACCTTCTCACTATGACTATGGGGGATGAATAGGGGGATTCTGACGGTTCTACTACCCCCATTTTGACCATCTTTTGAGTCTCTTCTTCAATTACACTCTTCATCGTATGGGGCACGGGGTACGGTCTCTGCCGTATTGGGTCAGAAGATGTGAGTTTGACCGAGTGCTCTCCTAATGTGGTCCTACCTGGGACATCAGTCAAAACATCCTGAAAGTTAGTCAAGAGAGACTTTACTTGTTCTTCTTGTGCCTTACTCAAGTCAGAACTTATCGAGACATCTTTGCATGTCTCTTTTCCCTCAAAGACTGGTAGCTCTATGCTCATTTTGCGGGATGTTCTATCACATCCTGCGGTGTGAGACATCTCTAGTTTAGTTTCTCCTACGCATTCATTCTCATCTACAATGGTGGCTTGTGCACCAATCTCTACCTTTGACTCAGTGTTTTCCTTAGGCCTTTTCTGACCTGCATCTACTTCTACCTCTCTTTCTCTTCCGATGTACCTCTTCAGCATATTTGCATGAAAGGTCTTCATCGTTCCATTCACATCTAGCCTATAGTCCTGATCGCTTAGCTTGTGAACTACAGTGAACGGTCCTTTCCACTGAAGGAGCATCTTGTTATGGTCTGTAGGCAAGAGAAGCAATACCTTCTCACCTGGCCTAAATTTTCTGTCTCTACTCTTCCTATTGTAGTACTTCTTGCTCCTAGCCATGGACTTTCTGAGTTCCTGCTGAGCTACATCTAGAGTTGTCTCTAGGCGTTCTCTAAGATCTACTGTGTACTGATACTCTGTCTGTACCTCATCATTTGGCGACTGACCTGACCAAAGTTCTTTCAAGGTTGAGAGGGGACCTCTCACACAACGTCCATATATCAACTCAAACGGGGAAAATCCCATTGACGTTTGTGGAGCTTCACGGTATGCGAACAAGACGGACGCGAGATAGCGATCCCAATCGGAGGGGCGATCGGCACATACTCGACGCAGGATTTGCTTTAGCGTTCCATTAATGATTAAAGCGTTCTACCAGGCCATTGCAGGCCGGATGGTAAGGAGTAGTAGTGAGCTGTGTGAGAGAAAGCAATCTACTGACTTCGCGCATGAGATTTGAAGTGAACTGCGCGCCTTGGTCGGATAAAATCTCACTTGGCACACCCACTCGCGCAAATATATCAACAAGTGCCTCTGCTACGGTGGTCGTCTCGATATTAGGCAACGCTGTCGCCTCGGGATACCGTGTTGCGCAATCTACGACAGTCAAGATATATCTGTTCTTGCGTGTTGTGATAGGATGTATAGGCCCTACTAGATCTACTGCTACTCTCTTGAACGGTACATCAATGACAGGCATCTTACCTAGTGGGACTCGGGGTACCCTACCTATGGGGAGGGTCCTCTGACAAATATCACACGATTGGCAAAATCTAGTGACGTCAGCACTTACACCAGGCCAATAGAAATTTGACAACACTTTGTCACAAGTTTTCTTACTACCCTGATGTCCTCCCATCAGTCCTTTCATGACAAGTTTACGGTATGGATGTGGGACAACAAGTTGTGTAACTGTGTTACCACTACCGACACTTTTTGGTTCAAACTTCCGAAAGAGTAAATCATTCTCAATGAAGAAGTGCGAGTCACTTCTATGATCACTATCAGGACTACCTCTAGCGTACGTTCTCACTTTGTCAAGTGTTTTGTCCTCCTTTTGGGCCTTCCTAATGTCACCTGGGGAAACTTCTGGTATTAGCAGAGGTACCTTTAGGGGCCTAGGGGGTCTTTCACTTACTCTGCTCTGCGCACGAGTTTGCATTGCCATCCCAATTTCTGGTGCAACATCTGGGATAGGTACATCGGTTTCTGTGGTCACATCTACCTGTGATTTAGGACCTCCTGAATCATCTCTGCTCTCTGGAGCATCTGTTTCAGTACCTACGTCTACCTTTGGCTTAGAACTCCCCAAATTACAACTACTCCCTGGCGGTAGTGCGTTTTGAACAGTGCCTAGTATAATGTCAAACACTGGGGCTTCCATGCAAAGGGCTTCTACATCTCCATCAAAAAATGGAGTGTGTATGTGAACTAAGGCAGTGGGATACCAACGAATAGTACCATCTATCAAAATACACTGCCTATACTTACCCGTCATTTGGTGAGCTTTCACCAGAGACTTCCGAACAACAACACCTGAGCAACCGGTATCGCGAAGCACGCTTACCTTGTGGGACCCAATGCTACCTTCCTGTACCGGAAGACGCGAGCGCAAATTTTCCTTGCATGCTGCGCACATTTGCGGCCGCTTCTCAGTCTCCACATTCACTAAGCGAGGCTGCGATTGCGTTGACTCCATTGATGCTGTTACTAGAAACATGCCACCCTCGGGCTGCTTTGATGGGGTGGAACGACGACTAGAACATGTGGGACAATCAGCCTCCTTGTTGATTTCTTTCTCACTATGTTTGTCGTTATTTCTACCCTCCTGGTTTGCTTGCCAGGAATCTTCACCTACAAGGCCTACACTTGCATGGGACATTGTCCTACTCCAACAGTCCTTAGCAATATGCCCATTCTTACCACATGTGTAGCAAGGTCCTGCGGGTCTTCTACCACTAACATTAGAAGGGCTACTCGGGGTTTTCTGTGAACCCGACTTCTCTTTGCGAGAATCCGCTGGCCTACTGCCAGATGTACTTTGTTTGTAACTCTGACGAGTGACCTTAAATTGGCCTCCATGTGCAGTCACATACACTTCGGCCATTTCCGTTATTTCCTTGACCGACTTTGGCGTCCGTTCCTTGAGGAACACTGACATACCAGGACCACATTGGTCCAAGAATTGCTGTCTTATCACTAAGTCCTTCTGACTATCATAAGACCTACTCGTACTCGTTAGATCTAGCCATCTATCAAAATAGTGCTCTAGTCTAACTGCAAACTGCCTAGGTGATTCACCTGGCTGCGGTTCAGCCGTGCGAAATTTACGCTGAAAATCGCTAGCCGACATCTGAAATCTCTTCAAAAGAGCTTCTTTCAAGACACCATAATCATGGGCATCATCTACACCTAGTCTACTGTACACTTCTAGTGCCCTTCCCTGCAACAGGGCTCCTAAGTTAATTGCCCAAGCCGACCTTGGCCAATTCTGATTTGACGCGTATCTCTCAAAACGTGCTAAGTATGCGTCAATGTTGTCCTTACCTTCTACGAAATGAGGTAATTTGGGTGATCTTGTCAAACTATGGCGTTGTTCATTCTCTCCTATTGGGTTTGCATTTTCCTTCTTAGCTTGTTCTAGAGCTATCTGTTTCTCAAGAATTTCACGTTCCTTCTGTCTATCCTCCCTTGCCTTTGCCCTGTCTTCCCTGGCTATTTTCTCCCTTTCATTCACAAAATTTAACAAAGCCTGGCCTGTTAGGCCTACTTCCTTACCTAAATCCATCAGTTGTTTAGTGAAATCCATGATAACTCAATATTTAGCCAAAACCAGGGGATTGACAAATAATGTAAACTGCAACTGTGTCACAATGTAAACCACACAATATTCTGCCTACCACAACCAAATATATGGCATGACAAATGAAACCACTTGTCTTGTCTGTATTGTCACAGAACAAACACTTCTTCAAATTGTACCGTACTACATACAGATTTAACTATTGAGAATACAATGTCTGAAACCATGCATTCAAGCAATGCAATTCCCGGACAAGCCCCCAAATGTCACAGCCGGTGAGAGCGTGTGATTGCTTGTTGGTCCAGTGTGACTCCTTGAATACAGAACTCAGACAAAGTAAGCACAAAACACCGTAATTCCGGAAATTATAAGCTTTATTTCCGGTCTTTCAATTTAGATAGAAATAAGGTGGTGGTACAAGAAACAAAACAACACACAGACACGTCACATACGCCCATGCACACGGTTCAGTCAATGCTTATCATGACACCTCAATCTCACTCTAACGACGTAATGCTTGAACGCCGGCTTCATATCAATCTCCTAACTATTCATAGCATAGAGAAAACTTAACAAATGCTTCGCAATATGGCCATGAATATTGCCTAAACTTTACTCCAGTTACTGATATGGTTTTGCATAAGCTTCTTTGATTAAACTCAACACTTGCGATAACTCGTCAGTTTATACTACCTGTGCGCACAGTTTACAATTAGGGGTTTGAATATTAACAGTCCAAAGTGTTTCTTTCGGGATAAACAAAACCTGGTATTGTCATGCTGAAGTTGTCTCCGTGATCGTCGAAGTCGAACGCGACAACAGTTCACTGCGAATACGGAGTGCAAGACCTCGTCGAAGGGACGGTTTCCAACTGGATGTGTAGTACACGGCGGGTTCCTTCCTTGTCCGAAGTGGCCCGAACACATTGTCACGAGCTGGGGTTATCTTTGCACGGCGTGCACGGGTTGTCTACGTACACCCGAATGACCCAAGTTAACGCCATCTACAGAGTACAGTAACGAAATTACCACAACATAAAAACTACTTACTCTCTTACCATTTATATCAGTAAACACCTATCCACATGGATTTAACACCGCAGCTATCACGTCGGTGCCTACAGAAAAGAGTTAAACATTTTCTCATGTCTATAGTCTACATTGTATGAACACAACCATTTTGAGGTTGGGCATTTATCTTGCTTCATAATGCTCCCTTCCGGATATCAAATATCAACATAAAAGCACTTTGTCAGCACTCTGCTGGAAAGTAATCATTACGCCAGTAACCACCATGTATAATTTATTATCCTCTTACACATGCAACGGTGTTATTAAACAGGTGGGGGGGGGGAATAACTTCTCTGCATTACACATTAACTTACAGTTTGGTGACTAAAAACTGCCGGTATCCGACCTCATATCGTCTGCTCAAGCCTTTTCCAGCAGACCCTGCAGTCTAACTGCTGCCCCTGCAACTGCTGCATAGCCACTGAGGTTGCTTCTATGAAGCCAGTATGACATGTGGTTGTATTGCTCCTATGTATTAAATCAACTAACATTGTGGATATGCAAACACCTGTAGCTTCCCCAGCACAGTGCTGCTCCTCACTGGCAGCCAGACACTGTATGATTTCAGCAATGTATTGTTGCTAGGCCAGATTTCTATACACAGGAATGTTCTGTCCAGGTGTTCATAATTCCCTTTTGTCTGTCGGTAGTAGCCCAGGTTCTTGAGTAGGGCGTAACAATAGCAATAGGAAAATCAGGGGAGAAATGACTTGTAACACCATCGTCATTCACATGAAAGGTACTTCATAACTTCGTAAAATTAAAGATACAGTGCATGAAATCAGAGTTTTCTTGTGATTTAAGCTTTGCTTCTTTCTACACAGAGGAATAAAATCACTGTGTTGTAATGTATCATACCCAGTCTAATCAAGTGAATGCACTACCAAAATTTTGTAAGGAGAAAACAAAATAACATGAGCTGTCTACCTGTTTTGTTTTGTTTTTTTTCATTTTTGTCTGTAAACTCCCTCTCACTCCAAATTTATAATGTGGAGGCTCTGAGATTCCAATGGGATGAAGAAATTAGACCAAAATAGACCTTTTTGTACAAGAATATAACAGAAAGACAATGGAACAAAGTTCTTGAGTAATATCATAACAGTGAATGACATTGACATTGGCTGATAAATAAAATAAAGTGAATAAAACTGTTTTTCTTAATAGTGCAAAACGATTTCGAGCAAGTGTCGTTACATATTAGATGAAATTACGATTTTACGTATCAGCTGTTAAAAAGACGAATTAAACAAATCTATGAGCAATAAGAATGCAGGTGACCATTATCGTAAGCACATATGACAATGACCTGGCATAAGTAAAATAAAGCGATCTTAAAAACAAAAGGTGGGTCAGACCTTATTAGAATCGCTTTGTTTTGGATATCTCTACCATTTCAAAACCAATTTTCATCAAATAAACATTGAATTCCGCTTCGAATTATATACCTTCATATTTCTTTAGAGGTTCGTCATTATGTCATACACACACACATACACAGACACACACAAACCGAAACCTGAAGCTCCATTGCATACAAAACTCTATCATCCCCAACATGATTTACTTTATTCTAGTATACAGGTTTAGATGCACATTGTCAGTAAAGAAAACAAAAAAACAACAGAAAGGTTGCTCTAACAGGTGGGATGCCTCCCAATAGGTCTATAGTACATCATGACAATGTGAGACAACATCACATGGCTAGGGGGAAAAAAGATCATTAGCATTCAAAATTGTAAATTACCCATGGTTTATTTCCTTCATTTGGTATGTATAGATACTGGCAGTATATTTCTCTTGCGATGTCCTTGTAATTCTCAGATGTTTGCACTTTTAGACAGGTTGTATAAAAGTAAGCGCATGCATCTTTCATTCTAATCCAGACAGGTTTGGCGTGATTCCTGATCAATTCTTCCATGACGTACTGGTACTGGTAAAAAGAAGTGGTTACACAAGGAAAACAAATCAGTTGGCGTTGCAATGCAATGTACTTAACTGCTCCCATAGATTCTGAAAACGAATGAATAGCAAAGAAGTTGACTGAATCCACAAGCAAGCTCTTGCTTGGTCGCCGTTCATGATATTCAGTGTAAATATTAAAACAGGAGGTTTACTTTGATGATACTATTTTATAGGCGAATTGTTCAATAATAATCTACAACCAAATATACTGCTACCTTAAACAAGTTGGACTGTTTCAAGTCGATAAAACAAGGAAAAACATGCATCAAATTGCACCATCTACAACATCAAAATGCAAAAAGTTCTCACAGTGGGAGGGGGACAACCCCCTCACACACCCTAGCTCTCCCCCCTCCCCCCCCCCAAGATGAAATCCTAGATACACCACTGCCCTTTCCCCGCTTGGTTTCCCTTAAAAACACTACAAGTATGGGGATTGAGAACTTCCTAAATTCCAAATAACTGTCCAAAAAATCTCGTTACAGTTAGTGTCAAAACGCACCCCCTTGAAAAAAAGCTGGTGACGCCCCTGGATACCAATAACTGAAATAGACCTATAGTCGCCACACTGCACCAGTATGGAAGTAATATTGTTAGTTTGCGATCTGAGTGCAGATCGTATTGCTGGTTGAATACTGACATATAAATGTTAACTTTATAATTATTGAACACGCTGTTTATTATTAAAGAAATATGATATATTAGATAGCTTGGCTTCTGTTGCAAGTTGTGCAAGTCATGTTATGGCACCGTGATTTACAGACCTTTCTTTGCAATAAATTATATTGTCATCATTCTCATACACGCATACACACACACACGCACACACACACACACACACACACACACAGACACACAAATATATATATATATATATATATATATATATATATATATATATATATATATATCCCGAAGTAACAAGTGATCCTTCGACACACCCAGTAATCTGTAATCCGGCCGAAGTAGGAAGGGAATCCGCCACAGGGTCGACGGAAGTCGTGATTACGTTACGGCAGGTGGACTGTTTGGGGGGGGGGGGGGGGGGACGGTCGCATCTCAGTCATGGAAGTGCTATAAAGGAACGAAATTAGAGACCACAACTTAACGCACTGAGACCATTTCAAAACGGATGCACACGAAATCAAAGGAAACAAGACTCAGGCGCCTGACGGATTGATATTGACAATATATTTCTGAAGAGCAAACAGGCCCACCAAATTAATGCGGTCGTGCTGGTCCGCGAATGATCCAACTACGGTACTAAATGTTTCGGGTCGTGTTTTTCAACCAATGTTTTCTCCGAATTGATGTAATCTGAAATGTATTTATATTATTATTATCATTATTATTATTATTATTGTTGTTATTATTATTATTATTATTATTATCATCATCATCATCATCATTATTATCGCTATATATTAGCATCATCATCATTATGATTTACTCGACCGAAAAACAATGCAGTATACAAGTATAAACACATATAATTTCCATTGTGCGTGTGTGTGTATACAGAATGAGAATGATGACAATATAATTTGTTGCAAAGAAAAGTCTGTAAACAACGGTGCCATAACATATAATACAGTGAACACAATGCATAACACAAAAGAATGAGGGGACAATACTTATAAAGGAAAGAAAATGCTGCATAGATAACGGCATGGAGATGAGAAATGGGCTTTTAACTTTTTGCGAGATATGAAGAAACCACTTGTGAAATAGTTCAGAGCATACCATTCTTAGAGGAATTCAAAGTTTATTTGATGAAAATCGGTTTTGGAATGGCCGAGACATCCAAAAACAAAGTAAAACAAAGCCGTCGGAATAAAAGGTGGGTCCCACCTTTTATTAGTATTGCTCTGTTTTAGGTATCTAAGCCACTTTAAAACTTTTTTTTTCATCAAATAAGTGTTGAATTTCTCTTGGAATTGCATGTTCCTTCATATTTCATAAGAGGTTTCTCATTATCTCACCCAAAAATGTAAGAAACCTGAAGTTAGACCTCAACCAAAACTATACAATCCCTTTAAAATGTCTACCCAAAAGGCAAAGCATATTGTATTAGTTGATTAACGCTGCATTGAGCTCCTGTTACATTTAATGAATAATTCATAATGCCCGAGGGGAGGATGATTAATAACATGATGCAGAAAACCAATAGATGCGTGAAGGTTCTTTGTCTGACGAGAGTACTTCTAACATTAAGATTGTATTTTTGTTTCGCAATCATCTTCTTCTTTCTTAACAACCGTAAGAGGCTCGAATATTGTTTCTCTTCATTTTTGTGGTATTGTTTATTCTGCAATCGTTTCAGTAGCAGATGGTAACTACACGCACGCAACATCAGACATTGAAGGACATAATCAAAATATGTCGTTTCCGTGATTAAAAAAATACAACAAAAAGGTAGAAGTAAGCACGCGATCACTTTCAAGTGTTCTGGCGAATAATACTTACGATAAAAACACTGACATTATTTACTTCTCATATAGTGCGTATGAAAAAAAAAAAAACCCCAACAACTTATATTCAATATCGTGTGTAGTTTGTGTATCTTGTATTTTCAGAGAATCGAAAACCACCGAGAGTAGTTTATATCCCACTTATCATGCTTGTCGAAGGTTGAGAGGGGTGTACAGTTCATATGACGTTTAGTTGCACCAGCATCTTCTGCAAAATTTTTGTATCAAATAACGGGAAATCGTATGTACAGTGATCGAACCGAATGAATAAGTTGGATGCATCACAATAGTTCTCTTTTCCTTCGTTTATCTTTCTCTGGGACAAAAGTTGAAGGAATAATGAGTGATGTTTGGTGACAGGCCCTCAGGGTGATTTGACATGAATTCTTATTTCCGTTCAAAAAACACCAACAACAATGTAAAGTCAATTCAAAGCTCGCGCTCACCAGCGTTCGTGCATGTAGATACATGTGTGGTGTCTAATTTCGTTTGTGCGTGCCCATGTTTGAACATCATTACTTTTTTAATGTATGAAATCATGGGAAGCTGATATATGAATTTTGATATCTTTTTTTCATTTAGCACCAGTGTTTCTTTATTACTAGAAATGTTAGGGTACTGTGTTTATGTTTACTACGAAGTGACCTTGCTATTAATAGTGACCATGATAAGCCGTGGAGTTCGAATTATCTTCTTCTTCTTTTTTTCTGCACTACGTTCACGTGATTAAAGCCTGGTGTATTAACAGTGAGATTTCCACATAGATTTTAATGTGACTTGGGAAGGTAAGGTAGAAATGAATACAATATATACTGGTTACAGCTCCTATCCGAGTTGTGCAAAAAAGAAATAGAAACTAAAAAGAAAAAGGGCGTGGGGAGAATTAGTATACGCACGAATATATCTATATGATATAGCTTCATTATTCTTATGCACCTAAATATAAACCTGTCCATATATACTGTACCCTTTAAAAAGAAACTAACAACTGAATGGAAGTACATTTCATATAACTGTCATCCCTCGTTATCTATACTCATTAGGATTTTCATCCTGATAATTGGAGTTCTGTCGATTGAATTGCTAATCGAGCTCGAAGCGTGGGAAATACCAGAATTATATTTTCCCGTTACCTGGCAACACATTAAAATTCTGTTCATTGCTTGACACGAAGCACCTATAAGCAACAACCATCGCATGGCGACGAGTATTCTGCCGTTTGCAGTACCTCATACGTTACCGGGGAAGATAACTATTGATTTTATGACAAACTAGAAGACTGCCTAAGGGAGAGATAATCTAGCATTCATTGTAGCTGACAGCAAGCCTCATTCGCCCCCTTATGAAAAGAGAAGGCTCGGGGAGGGAGGAGAATGAAATAAAAATAATTCAGTGAAAAAAAAAATATGAGGAACGCAATTTTTCCCGATGAAAGATCATGAGCTGTTTCCTCTTGAAGTCACCATAGTGTCAGATGAGCCGGGATGCTGTTTGACGATATCGTGCCAATTGCCGATTGGATTGTGTTATCATCTGTGACTGCTCATCAGAGGGGTGTGTGAAATAATCAGGACACAAGTCCATCACGTAAAGAACTTCAAACCCAGGGTATAAATTGCTGCTATCACATCTGCGTTGCATCACCTCCCCCTATCACACAACTGGAAGCACATTAGTGCCTACTCTTACATGTCTTAAATCTTCATCACTGATGCCGTCCGTTATTTGGTTAGCCCGAGGGTATCCATTATCCTCTTGTTTGCACATGGATTGATGACCAATTCTGAACCCTTGGTAGGAACATGGAGCTGCAGCTTTAGGTCCATGGTGAGAATATCACAGGATCTCATGAATTAAACGTAAGGAGAATACCAGTTTAACCCATGCCTGGTACTGCGGAGAGGAGAGCAATGTGAGAATGACTTTCGTTCGTGTCCAATTTACCATTGGCAATTTGAAAAGTGTTGGGGAAAACAATGATAACATAATAATAGTAATATATAAGAATAATCATAATGTACATGGCATATTGTCCTTTATCCATGCAAACTACTCTGCAAACATTTAAATAGTATTAAATTATGATTCAATACTTGATTCATTTGTCCGTGCATGTGAATTTGTGTGCTTAAATGGTTCATTCATTTTAAGTATGATTTGTTTGGTTTTATTTCATTTAATTCATTGATTCCTGTAGTATCGTTGAACATGTTCGTCATATACACTATACGCACATTGTTGGTGCCGTAAAATAATATATACACATAAGTTGTTTACACAGTAAATTTGTCTCCACTGGCTTTACAACGTGAAACAAATTTTATCAACTATATAACCTGAAGGGCTACAGCTTAGGTGGGAATAGCTTGATTTGATTGCAGCCCTTATACACATGATATACAGACAGAAAACAAAACAAAACAAAAACCAGAAGGGAGGAACGACTTGCGTGGAGATAGAATAGAAGAAAGGGAAAAAAAAAACTATGGAAAAGAGAGGCTTGTTTGTTTTCATCAATGTTCACAACAAGTTACCACCTGGATCATTCATCAGCAAGCCACGACAAAATAGGTTGGTGTGCGGATGGATGAATGAACGTTCATGACAAAAAGAACAAGAAAACAATCAAACCACAACAAACATGACATAATATACAAATAGTGAATGGTCACGAGTGCAGTGGTACGAGATTTCGCACGAGGTGAAAGATAGAGGCGCTCTATTCAACGAGGCGAAGCCGAGTTGAATAGTGCGCCTCATCTTTCACCGAGTGCGAAATCTCGTTCCATTGCACGAGTAAAGACCATACACTATTTGATTTATACAACGTCCAAGTAGATCTTTTTGGTCTAAGTAGGCCTAGAAGTCTATATGTATGAAAAATATAGCTATACTTACATGTGGATCCACTGCGATTCTCTTTCTGGCTTATGCAATCAGTGTAACGTTAGATACAGGTCACATATACTAGCGCTCATACACGTACACTAGCACTACGTAGGCCTACGTACGCGCATGCATGTACCGCACCGCACACGTACCTGCGCTAGCTGCTATGCGATCCTCAATATGCAACACACAGTACACGCAGTACCGTACAATTTCTCGAACCGTGGAATAGAACGAAAAAATCGAACCAAGTTGCACGCAAAAATAGAACCAAAATTGCACGGCGCGTTGAATGGAGCACTTATTTAATATCACGTCACCAACAATCCTCCAATCAAATTACAAGGATCTACTTGGACGTTGTATAATATATGATGCTGAATCTGGGTTAAAAGAAATATGGAACAAAATTCGAGGAAGGGAACAAATGTACAATAATATAGACATGGCACTGTCACTTTACTTTTTAGTTCGTTCAAATAGAAGATACGAGGAAAATATTTTTTCCTCACTTGGAAGGTCTGTTTCAGGCGACAATCGCAGAAAACATTCAGAATATCATGTCAACCTATAAACATATTACCATCATGATACTAAAGACAAACGTACCCGCTTTTCGAAAGGAGTATGCATAGGATAAAAAGAAAAGTCATCTTCATCAAACGCATTCCCAGACCACCCGCTCTACCGGCTTAATGGCTTACATTAAATGTATACATCACCAAAAAAGGGGAAATTCCTCAAGAGTAATTTTCCGTCTCTTTTCTCGATATTTCTTGTTCTCTTGAAGTTGTGAGAGAGCAAAAAAAAATGAATATACGTAGATCAACAATGAGATAATTAAAGAAGAGACCATTATTCAGCAAAATGATAACGATAATTATTGTTTAGCGTAATTCAGCAGACTTAATTGTCCAAATACTATAGGGGCACAGAGAGCGCCTTAAGGGGGGGGGGTAAATATATCCTCCTGAGGACTCCACACTTGGGGATTCTGATTTCATTTCATTTTCTGTTCAATTACTTCATATATCTCCGCTGAAGATCAAAATAACAAATACGACAGAACTGAATGCTCTTACTGGGCATAAATGGTCCATTACAAAGTAATGCCATGGTCACATATGGTACCTAAAGATGACACAGAAATAATGGCGCCTACGTAAAATCCAGATTTAAATTGCAGTTCTCTCCTCACATCCCTGACGTTTTGAGATAAAAAAGGACACCAGACGGACGAATAATGACCACGAAAATGATGAAAGAGGTTTTGTCTGAAAAAAAGAAGAAGAAAGAGCTAAGCTATTTATGAAATCAGCACATAGTTTCTCCTTTAAGAAGTATCTTATAAAAATTCAAAGTTCCATAACTTTTCCCTTGTTTGTGAGTCCAATTTCCATGAAATCTATCGGACACGTACAGAATAGAAATTTTAGTTCACATGACCCCTGCTTTTTTCCCATCCCCCATCTTATTGTTTAATAGTTCATCAGTTATCTTGTTTCTTGTTCTATCTATGACCCCCCCCCCAACAAAAAAAAAACCCTTGCTCCCCGTTCATCTTTTTTTTTTTCTTTTTGGTAAGAGAATAGTACCCTTAAGGAATTAGAAAATTGGAAGTTAAACAGACAGCTATACTTCTATAGTGCCCCTAGCGGCGACTGACACACAGCAATTTGCGGTTCACTGAATTGTCCGTATCAATGCCAGACTACGCGTCAAGAGCGAATGGCAGACAGTTGAGTACGGGAGGTATCAGTGTGAGAGGTGGCGGTCTCGAAAAAGTCTCCATCAGTAGGCTACTCTCCCTCCTATACGTTTCTAGCAATATTCTGGCAAGAAGAACGATAATTTATTACAGCTTTTCATGGGTTAAACCTGCTCTCCCATTCTTCACAAAAGACGGGAATCTTCGAAAAACACGACTAAGAAGGAGTCGAACACTTAAAGTGTGTCCGGAAAGATGCAGGCATTGACGTATAATTTCCGGACAATGATATTATGTTCATTGATACGACTGGTATATTTCTTTCCGAGATATCTAGTCATACTGGTATTAACATAGACTAAACATTGGCAACAGACATTAAAGCTCCCCTCTACCAATAATAATTGGTCAATGAGCTCGCCGATCATGAATCTTGAGCACACAAAAACCCCAAAACAAAACAAAACAAAACAAAAGAGACAACAAAATCAGACAAACTAATGAACAAAAAAACTTCAAGGAAGAAGGGACAAGAGCAGGCTGTGCAAAAGCTCTGCATCTGCTCACGCTTTATTCTACCATATTGTTACTGGTACATCTAATACATCTGACCCACTGATACTCGGTATATAGTCCTTGAATTCTTTTTGTTTCTATTTTTCGCTTCACATATTTGTTGTTGATCATTAATCCACTGGGCCCTAATTCCCCGACTCAACAAAAATGGCAAAACTATAAACAAAAAGTAAACAAGAACACGTTCCATCCTCCTTGGTTTGATCACAGATAAGCAGGAACACATGCCAACTGTCCAACTTGTTCATTCCAAACTCAGTGACAAGGTTATTCATCGTAAATGCGTGATAAATAACATACAATGAACCTCGGCGAGAAGGTAATTTCCTCGGACAATGTTCCAGCTTTTAGAAGAATATGGAAACCTCAATGCATTTTCGTTGTTAAATGTTTTTATTGGATTTTATTCTACTTGCCAAAGACGTCTAAAACGATAAGTCGAAAAGGGTATGTGACAGTAGTTTGTTTGTTTGTTTATTTATTCACCGTGAAATCACAAAAATAACAATGATGCAATACAACTGGGACATAACTGAAGGAAAACGGATGGATTGCCCTGCTCAGCTCGGCCTTCGTGGCCGTGCTGGTCTTCCGAGGGGTCCAACTTCACATGAAAAATTACAATAGTTAAAAGAAAACTGTACTCGTATTTCTTTAATAGATATGATGCTCTTCTAATATTAGTAGACCAAGCGGCACTTTCAAAAAATAATTTTACAACAATAATGACCCCGTTTACAGTGCGAGCCCGCCTTCATTTCAGTGTAAACGCGCAAAAGGCCAAATGCGGGGCCAAAATTGGCCGCGCATTGATTTTGGCCACGCTCTGGAGGTGGTCTCGGCCGCGGCTCGGCCGCGGCCGAGCCCGACCTTTTCTCAGACCCCGTTTACAGTGCGGGGCCGGGCTCGGCTCGGCCGCGGCCGAGCCCGGCCTCAATTGCGCGGCCGAGCCTCGCAATTTTGTCCGTTTACACTGCTGGGCTCGGCCGCGCTTTTAATTCAAACCTTTCAATATTTTGTCGTAGTGGCGCTCTGCTTGTAAACAAACGCAATTTGGTATAGTCTGGTTTTCAGACCCTTTGCCAACTGGATTAAGTGGCGACGAAGTCGCCATTCGGGCAAAGGCCCTTGCCGAAGGAAAAATCCTTTGCAGGACAAAACCACCTTAAACTATACTAGCTTTCGACGTTGAGGTGGTTAATATCCTGAATAGCGAAATAGTAAGGGCAGAGGGTTTGGAAGCCAGACTAAAATTGGCCACGTATTTGGCCCAGTTTGCGTTTACACTGAGAAAAGGCCGGGTTCGGCCGCGGCTCGGCCGCGGCCGCGACCATCTCCAGAGCGAGGCCAAATGCGAGGGCAATTATGGCCCCGCATTTGGCCTTTTGCGCGTTTACACTGAAGCGGGGCTGGGCCGAGCCGCGGCTGAGCCTCGCACTGTAAACGGGGTCCTAGTGTAACGCAAACTGGGCCAAATGCGCGGCCAATTTTAGTCTGGCTTCCAAACCCTCTGCCCGTACTATTTCGCTATACATTAACCCCTTCACCGCCTAGTTCCGCTTTTCCGCTCCGACAAGAACCGAGAAGCCAATTCACACTGTATTACTACGAAAAGCAGCATGTAAAAGGCAGGAATTTCTCAACCGAATAAATATTCACAGGGGTCGCGGAACAACATTTTTGTGAAGTTGGGAGGGGACTGACGACGGGGAGGGGGAGGGGGGTCAAGAGTCAAGTTCTATGGCATCCTCCCCCCCCCCCCCCCACATACACACACACTCACACACACACACACACACACACACACACACAAATAGATGGGACCGAACTTTGGAAAATATATTTTTGTGCGATCTCTCTCCACGTTTTGTTTTTTGTTTGATTTTTGAAGAGCCAAAAAGCTGGGGGGGGGGGGTGATGGAGTCTCCAACCCCTCCTGGTTCTGTTGTCCTGATTCATATTCTGTCTGAAGAGCATGATTAAGATGAATGTCACAGAGTAAGACGAATATACAGTTTCAAAGCTGTATTTAAACATTTCCGTGCTGCTGGTTTTCCGTTCTATAAACGACTGTTGCTTCATTGCTTCATTTTAGAAATTAGCATGTGTTACCTGATCAAATATAGTGCGAAAAAGAGTACAAGCACTTCTCGCTGAGGGAATGCAAAGTCCAATAGGGGTGACACTCATTTGCCAAGGTGTTGTTTAGCTCCCGATTGATGGCAAGCAGTGCGTTGCCACACGTCAAATAGATCGGGTTTCAACGAGCAGAGCTGTCCCCTGTGCTGAGAGGGAAAACTAAGGCCGATTTGTTTACCTGGCGCCGCGTCCTTCGCTGAGAAAGCAGACCCAGCAAAACGTGCACGCCAACCGGCAGGGTTTCTCTCTCTCTCTCTCTCTCTCTCTCTGTCTCTCTCTCTCTCTTCCCATGGACCTACATTTGTTGTAGGTCCATGCTCTTCCTCACACGCACACACGCACACACATATCCACACGCGATATGACCAAGGAGGTATCCTTGATATGACGAACTAGAGTATGGCTGGGTATACGGTGGGCTTTATTCCTGTCATGACTGGGGACAAACTTTTGCTCTCCAGAGAAGAAGGTAGCCTTAGCAAACTTAGTGGTGTCAACAAGTACTCCCCATATTATACGATGTTTGGGTCGTATAAAATGTTTGTCGCAGATCATATTCTTTCTTCTATGAGCAGACGTATGAGCAAACCAATGGCGAGGATGTATATCTTTATGACATAAACTTGCAAATTAACAACGTAACATTATTACAGGAAAAATTATATATGTGAAGTGAGAAAACAATGATTCACTTCGGGATTTCTACTTATGATACCCAATATAACATTCATGTTCCCATCAGAGGCCAGATAAGCTTGTGTACAACTTGTATAGAATATCAGCTGGTATAGACTACAACATACTAAAGTCTTGGTTCTTCGTAAATTAAAATTAACTAACTGTCATTTTTAATTATGTGTAAATTGGTGACAATGCGGCAACAAATTTGATAAGCGAGTCATTATTCAAAGACAAGCTTTATTCGTGTGGCATATTCTCTCTTAAGACTAACTCTACATTTGACGGTTACGTAATCGATCATCGTGGTTGTATGCAATTGCATAGAATATCAGCTGGTGTATATATCATACTAAAATCTTTGTTCTGCAAAAATTAAATTACTAATTTGCCAGTCTTAACTATTTGTAATTTGCTGTCATGCGGCTGTTAATTTGATAAGCGTGTCATTATTCGAAGAAAAGCTTTCTTCACGTGGCATATATTCTCCTTTAAAACTATAGCTACGTTTGATGGTTATGTAATCGAGCATCGTGCTTCACGATTTGCAGACAGTTGCAATTTGCATACAGACAGCCCTGGACTGGAAATGCCAAAGCTACGAGACCTCGCTGTTACAAGGAGGTACTAGCTAGACGAGCTCGCCTGGTACCTTCTTGTGTGTTGTAGCTCCATTATATACAACCATGTCAGTCAGGCCCGTAACTAGGGTGAGGGGGGGGGGGGGTCGAGGTATGATCGGACCCCTTCTGGCGAGTAGAGTTAGCTGGAACAAAACTGATTTTTATGTTAAAAGTTATACTCCTCCACTATGGCCGTACGCGCGGGGGGGGGGGGTAAGTATGATTTTTATTTTCGCAGAAAGATATTCTCAAACCCCTTTTTCTTTATAAAATTGTATGTTACATTTTTAAACAATATGAACGATTAAAGGATTTAGGTTATTTTTTTTTTCATCTTAGATAAAAATAAAAAACGTGCTGTCTTACTTTTTTGGAACATTTTCAAAATTATCATTCCACCCAAAGTGTCCACCACTTTTTGAAATTCTGTTCTAAAAAGCTCCCTCGTGTTAGACTGGAATGCTCCCCTCTAACACCTTCTACCTTTCGGGCGCTTTTAATAGATATAAACCTAGAATACAATTTAATCAGGAAATGAGAAATCACATAACAATTAAGGAATGTACTTGATTTTGGTGATTTTTCTGCAATTTAAACACTAAACCAACGTACGATCACTTCGTCTACCTTTTTGATTGAAAATTTTCGAAATATACCACCCAAAGTATGCACCAGATCGTTAAATTTCTATGCTAAAAACCTTCCTCCTAGGGGTAGTGGATACACCCCCCCCCCCCCCACACACACACACACCCTCGCTTGCATGTATGCATATAAGAAAAAAACCAAACAAACAAAACAAAAAACAAAAAACAAAAACAATCCTACGTACGGTCATTCCCTTCCGAGACCAGTCCCGCTCGGTCGCTTCACTCCCACAGAACGGTCCACTATTTCTTATTTTGACCACCCCCCCCCCCCACCCTGTTTGTTTTTACGTGCTTATGTGCTTTATTGCAATTAACTCATAAACAACCCAGTCGTTATGATGAAAATAGGAATAGTAACAACAAAATACACAAATAATGATATTGATGATGGTGCAGGATGTTGGTATAAGTCATAGGCCATTGCAATTTGTTTATCATAAGTTAACTGAAGGCATTCAGCGCTGGAGTTATTCGTAGTCATTTCATCAATGATCTAGTTTTGCATCTGACGTTGGCCTCATTCATCAAGGCGGTCAATACCAATGCCTCACGATCGCGTCAGTATGCAGATGGTTTCACGTACGCGCCGCGTGTGCAGTCAAAGACTATAATCGCATCCAGTCCATCTAACGAGACTTGAATGTAGAGCGCCATTCTACCCGCAGGATTACAGATTCAGGTCACGAAGGGCCCATGGTCACTGGGAATTAATTTTGAGATGGCAGGGAGTAAAAGCCAGCTTCACAGTAATCGTACGAGTCAAATTCATGTATATATCTCGTTCTAACCTTACAGATGACCTGCCTAATTATGATGATCGTTTATTTCTCCCTCATGTCGTAGTCGTGCATGTTTCCCAAGTGCACTTCAACCGATAACATCAGAGGCGAGGCTCGGGAGAAACTTTACTTATAAATTTATATTCATATCCTTTGTAGGAACAGCCGTTTTTCATCTCCATATTAAAGGCTCGACATTAGCGGTGGCCTTTGGGGCCACCAGAAATAGATGTTGCGCCACCACTTTTTGTCTCGCCATGCATATCAGAAGCAAGACATAGGTGTCACTTTTCCGTCATCGTCGATAGTCGTCAACAATTTGGTGTATTCTCAATAACTTTCAACAGCTTTGATCTATGACCACTAAACCCTCACCACAGATACATGACCTAAAAATGCCGGTCAAGTTCGAATACTGGTGAATGCTCACATGGTCAAAGGTCAAATGTCAGTGATCCTTCCACAATAAGAACTGTTTATACTCACAGTATTCTGATGTACTCTCAATAACTTTTCACTAGAAAGAGCTATACTCACTGCACTCACACCACAGGTCCATAATCTAAAGATACCGAGTTCGAATATGGGTGAAGTCTGAGATGGTCAAAGGTCAACAGCTTTGGACTATGGGCTTTGGACTTGGAATTTCAAATGGGGGGGGGGGGGGTTCACGACATGATTGATACCCGTACACTCATCATCACCCATCTCAAACATCTTAGTTGATCTGTTTGTTTGTTTGTTTGTTTATGGTTTAATGCAGGTATCATGTTCGTGACCAAGGAAGACAGACATTGTTTACAACGCGAGGCAGTATAGGAAAGCTGGGCTCTTGGATACCATGGATACATAGATCACCAACATTTCTTCTGAACGTCGGGGCGCAAGGGCAGAGTACACTACCAGAAACACTCACCAAGGAACATCGACAGTGAGACTGCACGAACTTGTCGATAGGGAGGACCGATAACCAGATGCCTTGAATATCATTTTTCTTTTCTGTTTAAATCTGCATACGCCCATTATTTTTCACCTTTCTTTAAAGCTTCGAAATAGTAAATATTGTTACACAGATCAAATCGCGTTTGTTATCACCTGTTTTTGAGAAATGGAGGAGAACAACGAAAATGAGAGTGCTTACGTAACTTCGTCACCCCTCGATGAAGACGAATTTGTAATACCTTGGGCGCCAATATCCACCCTGATCATCGTTCTCATATTTGGCGTCCTTGCAAATGGTTCCATCATCTACATCCTGGCAAAAAATAGGAGACTCCGCTCTACCCCTAATAAGATGGTCCTCAACTTGGCTATCGGGGATTTAATCTGCCTCACTGTAAACCTCCCATTCATGCTGGACTATCACAAACGTGATATGAAAGAATGGCTTTTCGGTACATCCTGGTGCAAACTCACCCATTGCATGATGTCGTCCAGTGGCTGCATCACAGTATTCTCCCTGATGGCCCTGGCCATCGAGCGCTACTTGGCCATAGCTCGGCCGTGGGCTACCCGTGAAAACGGACTCTGCGCCAGGTGTCCAGTGAGTGGAACGTGCCTGTCTGTGATCGCGATATGGATAGCGTCATTTGTGGTCGGAGCGCCCCTTTTGGGATTGGCAGAGGTAAAAATATTTGGGAACCAAAAACCTGTATGTATGGCCATGAATTACGGAACAACGTCATCCAATATCTACAAATTGTTTCGCGTCAGTTGCGCGTTCATATTGCCTCTTGTCATCATCGTAATTGCTCACGCACTTACCGCTTATTCTCTCGTGAAAAGCATCCGGGAACCGATGACTAGTACCACGGAGAATGCTTGCCGCGGCCACCAGCAAAGCCACCGAGTGAGGTCCCGCCTTAAACTAGCTGTCGTCATTATCGTTCTTTCGATCATGTTTGCTGTGGCATGGCTTCCTTTCTACGTGTTTGACCTATGGTTTGACTTCTTTTTCGAGAGTTTCATGAAAAACTCTGCGGCGCTGCTACCCTTATTTCGCTGGAAAGATTTTCCAGTCTATTTCCTCAGCTGTCTCAACCCCGTGGCACTCTATGTGCTCAGTACGAAGTTTAGGGAACATCTTTTCAAAGACTGTTTTTGCTGGCACAGGGAAAGATGGAAAGGGATGGAGGGTTTCACTGCCCAACAACGGACATCGCTGCTGTCCGTCGGTACGACCTTCCGTGGTCGCTCCACCGTTTTGCGAAAGTCGTCGCCGACTAGACATGATCGTATTTCTGCCTGTTCAAACGATTCAACCAAGCTGTAAGTGACTTTGAGCTGTATGTCACAACAAGGCAGGCAACTAGTTATACCTGCAGAGACTTCAGTGCTAGGAAATGGGACTTTATGTGACGTATAGTGCGTCAACACATCATATGTTTAGATGTGTTGTACCTTGTTAGAAGGGGGGGATCGGGAAGTATCATTATACCTCTGGTTAACTTAGATAGCGGTGAAACACAGTGACCTCACCAAGGATGTGTCCAATCACACTATATACGATGAATATCCATTGAATATTAGATGCCTTCTTTGTGAAATTTTACCGATTGTTGTGGCTGCAGTAACAACACTGAAAATAGAACAGTTGTGTGAGAAAGAATACGGTGTAGACGGTTATGCAAAGTCACACATGATTATGACAACGAAAATAAGTTCATGATTTTGTAAGAAAGGATTGGATGCCATTATTTTTGATAACTGGGGGATAATCGTTGTCAAAAGTCCTCGAGGAGATAGAAAAAAAGCAGTGTATGAAACCCTCCCAACGATAGGGGCTTTTTCCTCGAAACTGTTTATTACAGTCAGATCTTAAGAGGAGTTTGGAATATTTTGCATGTGATCAAAAGAATAGTCTAAAAGTCATTGCATACTTCATTATAATCACTACCGTTTGTATTTCTTAGCGTTTTGTCTTGTAAAACCTGAACGATATGAAGGTTAGAGAGGGAGAGGGAGAGAATAAAGCGATCAAGGTTTTCATATTTATTATCTACATATTACGTAGCCTTCTCAGCTTATCGTTCACGTTGGTTGTCTGTTTGTGTGTTTGTTTGTGTGTTTGCTCGGGGGGGGGGGGGTGGTGAAGAAAATAATGCATGTTCATTCAACCATTTAGGTGACAACCGTCCAGTAATCCTTGCCATTGTATTATAAACCCGATCGGAGCCCAATCATACGTTAATGATATTCGTAATATCAAAATGATCTACAGGAAAAAAAAAAACATACCAGCCACACAAAAGGATAAAATTAATGTAAAGAAAACTACCGTAATCTATTGTCGTGTGTCATTTTCAAGGAGGCACTAAAATGTGATGAAACGATCAGGCAGTCAGGTGTGCTAATTGATCTTTTGCATACTTTCAAATTTCACCCAGTATTTATTCTTGAATTATCACTGCAACGTCATCATTTGTAAACTTTTTAGGCACGGCATGGAACAATGCCAAATAAACAGAAGTCTAAAAACGAAGGATTCGTGTCAAGATCTTAAGTTTTATCCAATCATACCGAGATGAACACGATTTTCGTACTCTTGTTGGTTCTTATGCACACATGTTCCCATTCCATGCATGTTTACAGTGGTGTTATGTGATTGCAAAGTTCATACCCATGTGTATGCATGTCTGTTAAGCTGCAAGCCTGCAGAAAGAAGTCGAGAAAGGAAAAACACGACAAAGGAATTTAATTTCAGCAATTATAGCCATAAAACGGGATCGAATGGAAACCTGTCTTAAAAAAAAAAAAAAGAGTAGGCAAGCATAGAAATAAATGTGTTGATTGTAACCGGCATCTGTGTCACTTTATCTTGAATCGTATAATTGTGTTGATTTGGCGTTCAAAGATGAGTAGAAATAGGTGCCCCGGTATTCACTGTATATAGTATCGCAAGGTTTTTGCTGAGTCTTTTGCCGTGCAATGCTGCATTATACGACGATGTTGCTGTCTGGTTTTTGGTGGAATGCTGTATACGCATATCTTTAAATAGTGAAGTGCAACTGTGTGTTTTCTTTGTAGGTTTGGTCTTATTGCAGTGGTCCTTAGACGGAAAACATTGTGTATGTATTCGAATAGAACACCAGTAAAGTGCACCTGTGTATATTCGACTGCAAGTGGACGCTCCATTATGTTAATGTCATTACAACATGTATTAGTATCATTTGCAAGTACGCTGGTACGTACCTCCTTATCCGGAAACGTCGCCTGCGTCGCCTATCAGCGGGCTTACTCAACGCTAGGACGATGCCACTTCCCGGCTTGAACAATGGAAACAGCTCACTCGCGCATTGTAAAGAACAACGCTTTTTGCCTAATAGCGTTCGCGTCGCAGATCTAAAGATCGCTGTAATAGAATACATAACTATATAGAACAAAATTACCTTTGTCTCATTATATACAATTGTTTGTTTCAGCTGTCGAGTTTCATCACTGGCGTTCACAATGAGTACATGTATTCCACGTCTTTTCACGTTTTCACGGAAAGGGCGCACTATTTCAGAGATTAAGCGAGAACCAGAAGCTAACGTCACTACAAATTATGACAGTGCCCTCAAGGGGCGATGCCCTTACAGTTTCTCTCTTCAAGTTTCACATCATCTGTAGATATGATGAACTATCGCGAACCCCATCATGCCCATCCCTTTCCCTTGATGTACATAATAACACAAACAGTGGAAAAAGACATAAAATTTGCTCAAAACAAAGGGATAACAAACGGATAAGAACTGAATAGATTTACTTAATAGTAATAATCAGCAAATATAGATGGACTGTGGTAATTGTTTCGGCATAGATTAACAGCAAAAAGAAATTTAAGAAAATGAGTAAAATTCTAAGTAGTGAAAACGTAGCGGTTGACGGCCGCTAACTTCTCAAATCATGCACCTTCCTCTCCCCTTCCAATCCCTTAAAAGTTCGAGAATAATGTAAAATATGTTGCTTACTTGGGTAGACGCTAAACACGGGAAATGAAATTCACCTTTCCCGCATTTCATCGTATTCTTTTCACAGGTTTTGTAATGTTGCTTATTGATAATCCCAATACAGTGCAAGCCCTCTTTTGCTGTACTTCCAAATCTTTGTAAGACCACCATTCACCATACAACTTACGATAAAAAATCAAGAACGATTAAATACAGCCATAAACTAATGAACAAAAAAAAAAACCTGAGTAAAACCTGTACTCAAATTAGACAGAGATTAAGAGAAGTAGTTTCTCTTTCAGCCTTTGAGCTGTAAGCTGTGTTCTTCTTAAACTTCTATTGAACAGAATACTTACGCATGCCCATGCTTACAGATTTTCAATAAAAAAACACACACACACACATGTGGAAAGAAAGGTCATGAGAAACTTCCTCGCACTGAACAAAAAAAAAAAGAAGAAAGCGCGCCATGTTCATCCGTGTTAATTAAGTATAAGTACAAATAACAAGTAATTTCGAGTTTGCTTTTTCACAATACTCACGCACACACCAACAAATCAACCGATTAACATTTTAGCATGCTAATATTTGCGTAACAATATTCTCTTGATTGAGTGTTTAATTTCTTTTCTATTTTGAAGGAAATATACTGGAATATTCAGCAATGAATAGATACTAAAAAAAAAAAAAATGATTTCTCCGATGAAATAGATATTCTTACAATTCTCCCAAAACATGTTTGCATTCATTTCTTCTTTTTTTTTTTTGTTCAGTTTCGTCAGTAACAGTAGTTTGCAGGTGTGTGCATTCAGTCTTGAAACTCTTTAGAACGTGCAAATATTGATTGTATACTGTAATTCGGTGCTTATGATTGTATTGTATGCTACTGTTTTGTATTATTAGTAGAATCATTCACGTGTGTTTGACATTTAAAGACCTGGGTCCCGTTTCATAAAAGTTGTTAACATGTTACGATACTGGTTATAAGCTACTGAAATCCTTGTATCTGATTGGATGAGAGCAAATTTGTCATGGCAATGTGGCAGTTGTTACTGATGACAGGCATTATGAAACGGGACCCTGACATAACAAATTGTTATCTTACGCACACACTTGATGTTTCAATGTGAATGAATGATGTTATTGTACCTGAAAGCATGTATCGTATTTAAATCGGCATTGTTAAAGCTAGGAAGGGGGGGGGCGGCAAAATGCTGTTCTATTCACACTATTTAACAAGTTTAGTGTCTCACAGATCCATTCATTTGCTCTCGGCAACTAGACGTATGTCGATACAATCGCGAAGAGCTGGAGACCATCGTATTATTGTCAGTTGGTGTTTTCTTTTTTTCTCTTGTTTATCCGGACTTACTTACTTTTTATGCTTATCTAGTCACACTTCCATTTCCGCAGGTATCCATGGAATGGGCTGTGTAACTTGATGTTTGCCTGAGGTGTACCTCTCCCGACGCCTTGGGGAAGAAATGAATTCAAGCTAGAAAAACAGACCTGGAAGTAGCACGTGAAATGAAAGAACCCTCACTCTCTCATTTCCCTAGAAAACGCATACATTTGAGTACATTTTGCAGTGAGCCTATTTTCACCTCAAGGACAAGAAATGATGAACTTTGCTTGAAGTCGAGAAAAGCAGCTGCAACAAAGAGAATAAACAAACGATGGCGAGGGAGATTATGTGATATCGCTAGTGTCCCTTTAGGGGTCCCGTTAGGGGAATTTCCAAACTTAAGATAATGCCTGTGTGATTACGCGATTAAGTTTTGAGATGTTCCCAGAAATTCAAGTGGCGTCAAAACGAAACCCTCCCCCACAAAAAGAAAAGAAAAGAAAAAAACAAACAAACAAACACACACACACTTCAGACCTAGAAAGATTATGGGGATAGTAGGTTTATCTCTGTAGACTTACTTACGCATTGCGCTTTAAAGTGCTGGCACATGGAATTGATCTGACTTCATGCGTTTCAGAGTTTTTGTCTCTTTTACCAATTTCACTCGCGATGACATTTTGTAGAACTTCAGTCGTTCACCTGAAAGAGATGTAAGATAAGTTATGGATACTATTGTAGATAGTTCAAAATTTTGAATATGTATAATAGCGTCGTTATTCTCGTATGTAAATATGAAGATTGTGTCAAAGAAAATGACAATTACGAGTCTAGAATTGCCGTGTCTATGTACAGAGTACAATTTGCTCGTGGCCTGCGTGTGGAATCATATCGCTTTATTTTTGTCACAGTCAGGTTCGATTCTGGGACCGTAACATCAAGATTCGCTTTAAATTTATTGTATCCACTGACTTGATTATACATTCATGTGTATTGTGAAGCACGTCAATAAAGTCAGAAAGTGTTACGTGATATAAGTCGTTTAGTCGTGTGTAAGTCATATAACTATTATGCAGTCTACGCTGTATTCATGCATACATGTATACCTAAAATGTACACATGTGTGTGCGTGTGTGTGTGTGTGTGTCTGCAGGTATGTACATTTATCTGTCTATGGAATGTGTCTTTGACTTAACGGTCACACTGTATAAGCTAGCGTATGTCAGTTCAGTATATAATATATATACTGAACTGACATACGCTAGCTCATATATATGATATACATACATAATATGTATGTATATATGTATTTATGTATATATGTACATATATATATATATAATTATATATATATATATATATGTGTGTGTGTGTCTGTCTGTGTGTGTGTGTGTGTGTGTGTGTGTGTGTGTGTGTGTGTGTGTGTGTGTGTGTATGTATTTCAAAGTCGGCAAAGTCCATAATGCACTCGAATGCTCTCGAATTCTCCGGTAAAGTGGTTTTCAACGAGCTAGCAAACATAATTTTCAGACATTCCACTAACGAATAATGAACGTTTCCTTAACGTATGACTAGCGTACAAAGTAACGAAGAAAATTTTAGCGCAAGCGTAGGATCTGATCAACGGATGATGAGCCTACGAAACAAAATTAAAATGACCAATGAATACCCAACGCATTTCGTCGTATTTCTGTCTAAAAAGTATGTTTTTTTTTTTTATGCACCATATTCGAATTCTCTGAGCTTCCTCATGACAAGCTGCTTTAGCTTAGTTTAGCTAAGTTTAGTTGAGTTGAGTTGAGTTGAGCTTATGATAATAGTTCAGTTTAGTTTACTTTATTAACTCGACCATCTCATTTGGATATACGAGTACAAAACAAAAATATAATACAAGATACGAAACATTTTATGCAGAGAATGTCATTATCAGATAAACTTGCCAGAGTCTAACCGAGACAATTTTCACAAAGTGTGGTAAGTAACATTATCACTTAATCGTACGTATCATAATTATGTAAAAACTCAAACATACACGTACGTGTAATACAGGTACCGACTGTCTGAGCACTGAACAGTCACAAATGCAAGAGATAGTAAAGTGGAAACTTAGAGTAATGACGTCTGCCACAACAAGCCACCCTCTCCAGTATCAATTAGATAGCTTATTCGTTGCATCATCAACTACCTATATAGCAAAATCACAAAGTATAAAGAAGCAAAATTTCCCGGTACCATGACCTTGTTTTGAATATTTTCTACTGTATGAGTTTTAATGATCACATATAAGCAAAACTGGTGGTACTACAAGTTAATATTTTTATAATACCATTCTACTCTGTAACATTGCTGTGTATCAAAATATCTAATGATTTTCTTACCAAATTTTGCCATCCTCACAGAAGTCTCGTAGGCAAATGGACTTTCAATACATTTGGGCGTCTCCACAAATATATAAGTGCTTATTATTTTGAGAGGATTTTTAAACAAGTTTTATAAACACTGTTGCGTTTATCAGTAATACGACGCAAATCAGCATGATGGCTTCTTAATAACGGTAATTTAATGGTTAAATTGATAGGTTAACAAAATAATAACGGATTTTATCACCAATCTGGATCAATTAACATTTTTAACAGATTCTTTCTGCTCTGGGCATGCTTGAGGACTGTCCAGCTTATAACTACATGTCAATTATTATTCAAGTATCTAAAGCGACAAAAGAATCTCCTACCAGTAGGATTTGATTGAATTAATCTATCTGAAAATTCAGGTTTGTATTTTGTGCTGAGCTTTAAAGCGCATCTGCTGTTTGTGACCTAACAAAAAGAAATGCCACCTGTAATGTGCACAATCGCTACTCTATCGAGACGAGCGTCAGCGAACGTTAGCACGTCAGATGTGCGTCTTGTGAATGTTGAAGTAGGTTGAAATATGTTTGGTATTCCTTGGCAATTCGTTATGCATTAAGATTTCTTGCACTAGCTCTGTGCATACGTCGTGCATTTTGTTGCGGAAAAGTTCCAGATGAGATAGACATGTTTTTAAGAACAACAAGAACGGCGGGAGAATAAGAAAGGTAAATCCAACAGCGAAATGTTCAAGGTATACATACGTATTGATAGAGCCGCTGTCATCTGCTCAAAATGTTGAACATGTCAGCAACAACAACAACAACAAATCGGCTACAGCGTATTTCTATGAATCTGTATGCACAGCTAACGAATACAACGTACGTGGAACTTTTTAGGAACGATGAGGAACGAATGCGAATGTATTCGATATTTTCCAAAACGATGGGCATTCATTGACTCGATACGCTCTCGTGTGACGCTGCCGTTAAGGCGCGTGCCTCCCATGTCTTCAAAGGGTTGAAATCCTAAAATACATTGCAGGGAAATGGCCTATATATATATATATATATACATATATATATATATATATATATATATATATATATATGTATATATATATACATATATATGTATATATATATATATATATATATATATATATATATGTATGTATATATATATGTATATGTTATATCATCCATATCACCATAAATATATAGATAAAGATATATAGATATTGCATTATTCCTCTTGTTTCCAGTTTAAACGTAATGTGCAATATGTTCTGTCCGTGTATTTGTGTTTTTTCTAATACTTTTTAGCATGTGGAATAAATAAAATTGAATTGAACTGAATTGAATAAATCATTTGAATATATAATATATATATGTATATATATATATATATATATATATATATATATATATATATATATATATATATATATAATAGAGAGAGAGGATGAGTGAGAAAGAGAGAGGGAGAGAGCGATGCGCCGCGGCGGTACAATATAACCTTACTTAAATGTTGCTTCTGTCATCAACTTTCATTTTCATGTGAGCATCTAGTCAACGTGAAATAAACATTTGATTTCGACAAGTCCATACATTTGGCATGAAAATGCATACTCTTAACGTCGCTCAATTTCATTTCATTTCATTTCATCCTGATTTCATTCGTAATACACGAGATAAGGTTGACAGACATTCAGTGTGTATGCAGGAAGTAAAAGCTATACTGTTTGAGCGACGTACAGAGTGGCGGCAGGGTCTCTTTATTGCAATATGCTATTCATCGTGATTGATATCCAATGAACAACCAAGATGCGTAGAAATTGAAATTTAAAGACAGTCGCCGCTCAGTGCAGAGAGTCAAACAAAGTCATACAGGATATAGAGAGTTCATCAATTTCCCGGTACACGTTAAGCAGGAGCAATAGTTTTGGCTAGTGAAGTCTGCCAGCAACTTATTCAAACATCATGGTGATATTCATCTGCTCAGTACAACATGTTATCTAGTTTCACTGTCCATCCCTTCTCACTCTCAGATGATTTATGAGCCATCATGTCATGGGAATCGATTAACATGATTAATTAGAGGCGCTGTAAAATGAATTTAGTTGATCCGCAATATTAGAAACATACCTTTATGAATCAGTCTAGCGACTGGAGGATGAGATCCATCAATGCAGTCTTACATTATAATGTCGTACTATCCACTGCACTGAACATAGACCAAAGGACTAAGTTAAATGTCAGAGAAAAATTACAGGGATAGAGCTGCATTCACTCAACGACCGAGCAGAGACTTAGTGCGGGATCTCGTGGTATGAATAATTCTTCTCTTTTCTCTCTCTCTCTCTCTCTCTTCCTTTCTTTTCTATCTCATTTGTTTTCCTCGATATTTCCAAATCATTTCCTACTCGCTCAAAATAGAATAAAAAAAGTTGTGGTAAAACCTTTAAAAAATAATGATAACGAACACGCGGTAGCGATTGAGTAAGAATGGTTGCCTTTGTATGTACATTAAAGATCAGCGAATCACTTTAGGCTCCACTTTCACTGAAAGAAGGGAAAAGGTCTGATTTGGGAATATCAGAGGGAGGGGGGAGATTGAGCAATAAGCAATGGCGCCAAGCGTCCGTCTGGCAACGTCGCACTGGTTCTTTAGCAGTCCAATGGAGAGCCGCAAGAAAATTTGAGGATGAGCTCAAAGTCATTCAAATTGGATGGTTCCATCAAGCCAACGAATATACATATGGTATATCAAACAGTGTAGGTTTGCCATGCCCTTTAAATCAAAGAAATCTTTTAAAGCAATTCAAATCAATGAACTTCAATGTCTTTCCAAAAATAAATCAAAGATTTGCATTTCGAGGGTGTATCAATGAAATATTATCCAAGAAGTTAGTATCAGAATTGATGTACTGCTGAGTATTGTTTCTAAGAAGCGAAACCATTTTTTTTTTCGCGAATAAAAATCATTGGAAATATGAACTTTTTTCCTCTTAAACCTGTGAGCAATGAAAATAATGGAAATAGGCAATGATAACTCATCGAATTTGGACACATTGCACCGTGCTAACATGAAATATTGGCATAGTTTATTCACTGTCTTGAGAATAACATGAGGGTCATTGCCCATTGGAAAACGAGGGGCAATGATAAGGATGATAGAAGTGACAGGCACATTAAAATAGTAACAAATTACAGAGACACTTTTATGATTATGATGTCGGTGAAAATGATATTATTCTTAGGATCGTTATTATGGCTATCATCATCATTATATAACTTGAAAACAACATAAAAGTTTTCATGACGAATACAATAGGGTACCTGCAATCTTAGTATTATCGTAAAATGAAAGGCCGTTCGATGTTCACTTTACAAATAGGTCAAAGTTATATATTAAAAAACAGGAATGTAGAACGTTTTTACGTCAGGAATATTTGTGCTTCGCCGTGTTCTTACAAAATAGTTACAGCGGTCATAACTAGAAGCGGAAATAGGGGAAATAGATTAATTGACATTAATTGGGGTCTGCAATTCCAACAAACGGGAACCCTAACTCTTAAAGTCATCTTAATTGACTCTTTTGGTATCGTGACTCCCATTCAGGATGATATGAGAGACTTTCAATTACTGGTTTGGTGATATATATTCCCGTAAATTCTTAGTGAACCTTGATGAATGAATCATTTTCACTGTCAAAGTGTCGTTGCTACATTTGACTCGACTGATATCGACAACTTTCTCTGGCTCCTCGTAATTACATTATTTCCCTTCGTCATTCTTACTGCATATCTCTGAAGTTTTGCGGGACCACTTGCGATGATGACTTGCAAAATATTGTAAATCATGGGGATGTTGTCTAACATCGCATAATAATCAAGTAAAAGCAAAGATAATAAGCATAAAATAAGTAATAGCAACAATACGAACATCAACCATGATTAATGTATGGTGTTTTGCATTTATTCATCAAATTCCTCCAAAATTCATCAGAGTTGCATTCAAATTCATGAATGGGCGTCCAAGTTGTCATTCATTTTCGCTGAAGCTGTATTAATTTCGTCCGAAATACAATTTCAATTTCATTTATAGGCACACATCGAGCACTTTTGCACTTCAAACTTTCGAATTTAAGTAACTTAAACAAGTTATGTGGTTCCAATCAGTTTCTATTGCTATTTCCATGTCATATTCGCCCTTTTAAAAGGGCATTGTACCGTGTTTTTTTTTATTTTTTATGTTGTTCTTTTAATTCTAAAAGACCTAGCGGTGCAAACAGAATCAAAATTTCATAACGATTAAGCCCGTAATTTCATGTTAAAAATTGAACTTTTTGGGTGAGAATTATGCTAATGAGCTGACGAGCCCGAATGTCATGACGTCACAGGTGCCAACTCTATCACTGATTACAAGCTCTCGCATACGCGTGCGTTAAATCGTAACGAGTAGCAGACGACGTTTAGGCCCAATTTAGCTAGCAGGCGGCAATTGTGTACTGTCCTATTCATGCAGCTGTCTCAAATTTCGCTGAACCAAATCGCACCAAAATTACAGGATATACTTCTAAGCATATTTCAAAATACTGTCTTATATTTGAACGAAATCGGTTATCGAGAAGTATCAATATTAACGCCGACTTTCACGTTGTCACTAAAAAAAAAAACTCACTCTTCGCTAGAGATCATGGTAAACGCGACATGCACAATCTAGAACTGAAGTTAGCCGACTAGTACTTTGCGAACGGGGAATTTATGCGGGAACTAAACTAAAAATGTCATGATTTTGGCGATTTCTGTGATTTACCAACTATGTTTTTCATTCGACTTAGCTCAAATAATTTATAAATTGATTTTTTGCTCCCGATTACTTGAAAGATTTGTCTCATCATATTACATGGCTAACTTCAGTCTGTGCGTGCGCAGACAGGTAGGGCCTATGCCGCGTTCACTCTTGTTTAGTCGTACAGAGCAGATTATTTTTAGCGACGACAGGAAAGTCGACAACTTCACTTACGCTTCCCGACTTGCGATTTGGTTCCAATTAGCGTGAGCAAGTGGACATTAGTGATAAAGTATATCCTGTGATTTTGGTGCAATTTGGTTAAGTGAATTTTGAGATATCTACATGGATATGGGAGTACGCTAGCACTATACCTACACCAGCGCTTGGATCGCGAAGCGGCGGCACTGTTAGTATCTACGTGGTCAGGCCACTCTTCCGAGGTATGGGTCCTACTAAAGCTAAACTAGATCTAGATCTAGTCCTTGGTGTTAATACGACCACCTTGAGATTTATCTCGACTACAAAACATTGAAAATTCATAAAGCAGATACCTTACCTGCAAATTCAGCACAGAAACAACAGGGCCTGCAGCACAAGGGCCTAGATCTAACGGCAACGCTAGACCTTGGAGTCTGGACTTTCGTCTGGACTTTCTTCACGTTTACGCTGTGCATACAGCTGTCGACGGGGCGGCGAGTGAGTGTAGGGGCCTACTCATCAAGACTTGAACTGCCACGTAACGTTAGAATCTACTCGGTCCTTGACTGCTCACTAGTCCTAGTCCTAGTTCTAGTCTAGAGTCTATGTGTACTTTCTTCTAACTAGGCGTAAACCGTGATTGCCGTTGACTATCACTCAGTCCTCATCTTCGTTAGATAAGTTTGAACTGTCGAACCATTATCGCTCATCATCAATGTATAGTATAGTTAGTGCAACGTTACTTACACACAGTTTTCTATGGGCAGCACGTTCGGACAATGATGCCAATTTCATTTTGCATATCTGGAATATTCCCCACAAATTTTATCTAAATAAAAAGCTTTTGAAGAGATTCCTTTTAAAGATTAATTAATATTGTTTAACATTTTTATTTCAGCTCCATAATGCAATTTTACTAAATAACAGTTTTTGCAGTACTTCATGTGAGATTTCATCAGTAAATTGACATGTGTAGTTCGTTTTGCTAAAGTCGGAGGGTGGCACCTGTGACGCATGCCAAACTGTGTGGATCGTTCCTTGGCTTGCTCGTTTTCATTTTTTTTTTTTCAAAAAATCATTACAGGCTTATCCTGGGTTTTAGAATCCTCTCTTTCCAGTTGAAGACATCAAAAAATGTAGATTAGAATTATCAGACAATTAGAAAATGTCAGTACAGTTTTCTTTTAACTGCTTTTGACATTATTATTCCATTTTATTTACAAGTTTCACTTTCAAGTTTATTTTAGTCATATTCTGTAGGTCCTTTTGTACTCTTTTTTTTTTTCCAGTTTCAATCTATTCCTTTGCAGTATAAATATAACAGTTACAGAATGGTCTTAGTTAAGTAAGTCATACTCTTTATGTAATTCATATTTTCTTTGTACATTAACGTGTAATGTGTACACACACACATACACACACACATACACACACACACACATATATATATATATATATGTATGCATATATATATATATACATATATATATATATATATACATATATGTATATATATATATATATATATATTTATATGTGTGTGTGTGTGTGTGTGTGTGTGTAATAAACATTACGCTTTATGTCACATTTAAACATTATTTTTGGCGCCATTCCCTGGTAGCTTTTGGACCCTCTCAGTGTCCACATTACGTCGCTAAAATCGACCTGGCCATTTGAATGTATCCTTTAATTTGAAGGCGCTCTTTTTACACGTTTGTCTGAGAACAGCATGAAATTATGAAATTTTAAAGAAATTGAATTGAGGTGACTAGTTGACCTATTGAATACTGATGACAGTGACCATTTACATTCACCTGAAATCGAATGAATAGATCGGATGCAATTTCAGACTTAGAAAAAAACATATATGATGGGGAAAACGTATAGTAAATAATTTATTAGGGACGCACAGTATCTTGAAACTATGTAAGCGCCTTACAAAAAAACGCACGCATAATATGATTTTTTTTTTCTAAAGAGAAAATACATTAGATACAGCTGGGTTCGGTAAAAAGCTTTCACTCGCTGCCTGCTCACACCTAATTTCTCCAGTGCAATGTCTGTGGAGATTTCGGAATCTCATTAAAAGTTACAGGTAAAGATAAACGCATAGGAAATTGGCATGTGACAGTTCTTGTTGTGTGTGGGTTTTCTTTTTTTCATTTTCTTTGCTTTCGTATGTTCGTTTTTTGTTTGTTTCGCCTCCGATATCTCCAACTACTGAAGTGTAAAGGAAATGGCTCCCACATACGTCTCCAGTGGCAGGGAGACATTTCAGGAGAAAAAGAACTTAGTGATATAGCACAGAGAACTGAATAACCCCACTGCTTGAAATACAGCAAAGCAGCTACACAAATCACACACACACACACACACACTCACACGCACGCACGCACATACACATACAGACACACAAACACGCAGGAAAACACAAACATAACTGATTTTGCTGATGTTCTTACATGAACAGAGTGGATATCAAGAGGGCACACAATTGAATGGTTATCTAGCTGAACTAACGAATTATAGTAAAAATCATTGGCCTGTCCCCACCCACCACCAATTTTCAAAACAGGGAATTAGTACCGCTCGTAACATGCTTAAGTCTATTACAGTGTGTTTCGGTTTGCTAAGTGGTAGAGCATTATTTTGTTAGGTCCTCAAACGACGATGATGATATAAAAGAAATTAAGTTTATTCATTCATTCGATTTTGAAAATATGTTGTTGTTTTTTTTCCCATGAAGCGCATTTGGTAAAATATAGGCCTCGAATATATAAATGAAAGTTCCCATCGTATTGCTTTGAGGGGTTGAGGTGGAAAGCAAAACAATTTCCAGCTTCAATCCATGAATGTGCCTCTCGAATGGAAATGAATCCTGGAAATCCGCTCTTACACGCATCACCTCAAAGCTGGATGGATGGAGATTTATCTTCAGAAGAACATGCAGCGCCAAATGCAGGAAGAGATGACCCATTTCGACAAGAATTCTACCAAATCAAATACACGAAATCTTAAGGAGACACCAATCAACGTGGAAACAAACCAGGGTGCCCTTGATGTTCAAAAGAGATCTACACTGGACAAACTGATTGGGAAGACTACTAATGTACCTTCTTGGTGGCGACAGAAAGTGACGTCTTTAGGTGATCGTACTAATTTTATCAGCAGTCGGAGGAGCCATCAGGTAAGTGGTAAGCAAAGAATCCTGATATTGACAATAATTGTTCGACATTGAGGCTATACAAGAAATTCAATTGAGCTCCGAGGAAAAGGGAAATTATTTCAATCTACTAAGCACAGAAACGAGTATCATTTCATTAAGCACGTTCGTCACACATGCTTGATGGGGCGATACAATCTCTTCCCCTGTAACTGTGCTCTTCGTGTAATGGAATAGCGCCTTTCCCGTTTTACTTTCATTAATTGTGAAAGATAAGCAAGGTTGATGACAGGTCGGTAAGCAGTATGAATATTCTACATTGGGTCGCCAAATATACTTAATGACTTTAATAAGCACAAGTTCAATAAAATCTTCCACTTGCTAAAACATTTATTCCTTTACTTCTTATATCATAAGCATGGCTATAATCACGAACGTTATGAGGTGCATGGTTCAAAATGTGGAAGGAGGTTATTCTTGGTGCAAGGATGACTTCAATATCAGAAACATTTTCGAGTTGTTTTCCGGAGCTGTTCATGAGGAACTGCTCCATCAAGTATATTTTTCTTCGAGAGTATAAATATTACGTTTATACTTTAATGCTAAGAACGGTAGTCACCAAAATAAGTACAAAAAAAAGAAATCAGGAAATTCAGTTCTAAAGGCCTCACTTATTTAAGATGAACAGTTTTTCGTCATATCCAGTTCAAATACAAAAAGGGTACACAGAGGTTAACAATTCAGAGGAAATGTCAGTGGTCAAATTTCGGAGGGCAGAAATCTATACCTGGCCTTGTATTTCACCAGGTCCTTGTTATTTCCATCCCAGTCATCAGCTATCTGGCATGTGATAAATGTTGAGTCTCTGCAAGAAAATCCTCAAGAACAAAGTCTTTTCGTTTGGGGCCTTCCATTAGCGATCATCTCTCGTCGTCTAATGGATCTCATCTTCCCACCGCAAAGTGGGCAAAGGATGAATATCTGAGCCAACTTTAACGCTGAAAAATCCTTTTTCCCCACATCTGTTTCATGTACTACATGAGCTAACGAGATACTCTCTTAAGATCAATTCCTTCTGTTACCATAGAAATCGCATATTTTGTGGTCCAAGTTCAGCTTGCCTGCTGGGATATTATCATTTCGACAAGGCTCTCGACAAGATTCATGTCTCCGTAAAGTCACGGTAATACTTATTTTCTTCGTTGATCTTTCCTTTGCGGTGATAATGTCCTGGTTTAGGGTGTCTATACAGCGAAAGGAACACCATAATGCATGTACTGCTACATGCCTTATTTGTTTCGGTATGTGCTGGAACCCTGTTACACGCACAAGGTCTATTTTAGACTCATCCTCTCTGCTCGCATGACATTATGTTTTCCTCTTTTCACGTGAAATGAGGTTGCATAGCAGCATACGATTTATTATACGCATGTTATTCTCGGGTGTGCTTGCCCCCCAAACTAGGTACAGTGTGTACCTGGTTGCGCTTATGTTTTTTCAGCGAAAAAAAGGACTTGCAGATGTAAGAGTATAGGAGTGATCGGAGCTCTGACCATAGGGAATTAGAGCACGGTAAATGCTAGGGGAAACAAATGATACGCTGTTGCACGTTACTTGTTTATTCTTTTTTCTCATAATGTTATCAACAAAAGTAAATGCAGAAAACCTAGATGTTTTTCATCGTTCCACTCAGAACAAATTGGAAGTGCCAATATAATACAATACAAATCAATACAATACAATACAATACAATACAATACAATACAATACAATACAATACAGCAGAATACAATACAATACAATACAACAATGTTGGACTCAATTTTGTTTGACTCAATTTTGTTGGACTCGATTTTGTTTTCATAGAATATCTTTGAGAATATGGTTTGGTTAATCCAAGACTTATACGTGGCTAAGGACATATTTCCGTTTACTATATTTACATGAGCGACTGAATTATTATGGGAGTTTTCTCTTTCAACTTGCTGCCATGCCACCAATATGACAAACTATTTCCATAAACATGATTATATTTCACAAATATGTCTGGCATAAATATGTTAATTGCCTATCAAACATGCACTTTCCTAATTCTATTATCGCTTGAAAATAGGAAAAAACCCAATCAAATAAATTGATGATCACTCAATTAGGAAAGTGGAGACTGCGATGATGAAATTGCGGTTTGATGACAATTTTTCAGGAAAAAAAAAGTTATATATTCTTCCGTGTGTAGTTGAATTATGAGTTGTTGGTTTTTTTTTTTACTTTTTTTCTTTATAACTATTCTTATCTACAAATTGAATGCGTCCGTATTACTTCATTCTCATTCTCATTCTCATCTACAATAGAAAACGACACAAGCGCTAATTGAATATATATATATATATGTATATGTATATGTATATATATATATATATATATATATATATATATATATATATATATATATATAATATTCAACTGTCCAGGAGGTACGTGGCACTTTCCCTAGAAAGAATCGATTCGTAAATTGGCTGCACTCTTCTACCCTGTGGGTCTTTTGTGAATTCCATTCTGCTAAAAGTATAGCGAGATGTTCTCGTTATTACGTCTTATACCTGGCCAGATTACCTCGTTTTGTTTTTACTCTCTTTTTCTTCTAGGTAGGCTTTAACTAAGAAAATTGAATAACTACGGGGCAACAATAATCTCTCCCCAGGAAGTCCATATCTATATTGGCCTCACCGATCTGTTTGTGTTTTTTATCAGTGTACGGTCCTCTAGTGGCTAGTATGTCGGTTAAAGTCTCAGCTGCAATCCCTGCCTACAGTTGTAGGATTACATACGCTCAGACGTTCGCACACTTAAAACACACATACACACTTTTTAAGCGCACTCTTCTCTCCCCCTCCCTCTTTCTCTCCCTCTCTCTCTTGCTCTCTCTGAAAATGCACAATGCATTTCGCTCTGCTTGCTCTAAAGTTTATCTTTGTCTTATATTTGGTGCGGATGGTCATAGACTTCCGCTGGTTTTCCCATTTGCACCACTGCTGGCCGAAACCTAATCGTGTTCGGACACACGGAACGCTGAGTAAAATGCGACGCGCAAATCTACTTGAGGCTCACTCCCATCCACAAAATGCTAAAATGCCATCGGTGTGTTTGTGAAGGGGGAACATTCAGCTCATGTGCCGAAGAGTGGACACCCAAGGTGAACTTTTTGATGTTGTTCTTGATATCTTGTAAGATCAATCAGTAAACGGCGGGGGGGGGGATCTAAGGAGCTGATGAGGAAGTTGTGGGTAGCAACGGTTTCACCATGACGCATTTGCATCAACTGGTGGTATCTCCCTTCAATTCCGGTGCTCTAATAAACAAACAAACAAACAAACAAGAAACGATGACAAGGGAGCTGTGAGTCTGCGGTCATGAAACAGGCAGGAGCCATGGAAACCTACCACAAGTGCGGCATGGCAGTGTGGCACGGAACCCAGCCCAACAAAACACAGCTAAACGTTTGAAACCACAACCCGCATTAATGTCGTTTCGTGAGATACGCCCATTTTACTTCGAATTGGAAGTCTGACAGATTAAAAAAAAATGATTGTAAGTCAGCATAATATCAGGACTATGTATAGACATTAGTGACACAATAATACTATTTACCTATGGTGGTTTACTTTTGTGAATATACCTTTATTGTTTTTTACAATGACAAAGAATATCTTTAGGTAATGAGCATTGCTATGTGTGTGTATTTTTACATTCTGATTCTCTTGACTTACCACTGATAACTGATTTGACTCACTATTCACTGCAAAAGCTACAGAAAAAAAAAAAACGACGTATAGAAGGTCACACACACTCAAATCATGGAACACGGAAAACAAACACTGTTAAAGGTACTGTTTACCATTTGGAGCAGTGATTTAAAAATGTTTGCGTTATCACATCTGATGCATATGTGTAGCTCAGTTGTATCACAAAATATCCTATATACCATAAATAGAAACTTTGCCATAAAGTCTGAAATATAACGAGATATCACTATTTTTCTCAATAAACCATAATTGTAGACGGTTTAGTCTAGGAACAATTTTATTATATCTATTGTTCATATTTTGTATGTTTAACAATACCTAACATTGATTATACTGATTAACTTTTAAACTAGTTGTTTCTACCCCTAACTCACATTTTATAATTATTTTGAAGCGCTAAAGCTGTTTTTTTGTTTCATCTGCAAATGGTAAACAATGCCTTTAACTTCTGAATATTTCAACAAACGTTAACTTCGATTATGCGTCAGAAGTTATGGATTTATCAAACGCTGCATTCCAAGAAAATGATGAACTTCTCATATTTCAACCAATCACCGTTCCGGCACCTTTCTGGACTGGTCCGATTGGTGTCCGACTGGGAATAGCATGTTTATTGTGGGTTGTTGGTTTTTTTTTTTAACTATATGTATTACAAATGGTGAACTTTGACAAGTAATAACTGGTTGTTCTGTCCCAAATCGAAATGGAGTTACAGTGCATGTTCTCGCCATCTTAAAACCTGACACGATGGATATTCAAATCCCAGGAACAGCTGGTGTACACGCAGCATCAGCATGTGGCGATGTACATGTTCTGGCCAGTGTCGGATGATATCAGTTACAGTTCTGGCAGCGAGAAAATGATACTTCTCCTGAATTCTTTTGTTAAATCCTCGAAAGAAATCGTAGGACTTAGCAACTCTGACGGAGCCTTCATCTCGACATCCATATTGATATACATAGAGGACTGTTGCACGTTCGATTACTAATGCAAGCTGCTGGGTTCTTCTTTCAACTATTAAAGAAAGTAGGTGTTCTCTATACATTCGTCATCATCCTCATTTTTTTTTTCTCGCCACCTCCCGTTCTTCTTCTCTTCTGTTACCTTCTCCTCTGTTCATATTTTCTTCTCTGAACGTCCTTCCTAACCTCCTTTTCTCTTCATCTTCTACCATCTCTTTCTTCCCCTCACTCTTTCATCTTCTCCTCTTAATAGCAACTCCGGTGGAGCCTTAATCTCGAAATTCGAACTGTTGCACGCTTTAAGGACTGCTGCATGTTGGATTTTTATAATGCATGTTGCAAAAATGTCCCTTTCTATTAACGAAATTTAAGTGTTTTGTATTTCTATCCATCAGTTCTTAAGATTCGTTATCAACCCCAACCCTTCCTCAGTCTGTCTTTTCTCCTCCTCCTCCTTTTCTTCCTTTCTTCTATCACCTCCTCCCCTATTCACATTTTTCTCAACCTCCTCTTTTTTCTTTTTATTATCTTCAATCTCCTTCTTCCCCTCCTTCTTTCTTCTTCTCCTCTTCATCGTCCTGACCTTCTTATCCGTTACCCTTTTCTGTCTATTACTTCTTCTTCTCCCATTCTCTATCTCTTTAATCTCCCATTTCTCCATATATCTCTTCACACCTCTTTCTCGAATTTTTATTTCTTCATTTTATCTCTTCCCTCATCCCCAACTGTTCACATTTCTATTCTCTGTTCCCACCTTCTCCTTCATTTACACTTGCCCCGCCTCGTCTTCTATCTCGCCCTCTCACCTTTCTTTTCTTTTTCTGTCTCTTTTTTTTTTTCTTCCTCTCTGACCTTTTTTTCTTTTTTTGACATTTTTTTCAGCTTTTGTAAATGCCTGACTAATGACAAATACCACTGATATTGCTGTGTGGGGGTGAAATCTATTCCAGATCGTTAGAGGCTAGATTCCTAGGAGAAAAACCTACAATTACTATAATGAGAATTCACGCAGTTTGCTCAAAGTTTGACAGAGGGGCTTTTGTTCACCTCTGGCGATAGAAACACTGTGAGAGAGTTTTGCCAATCAATTTGCGAAATTGCCCATCCTGTTGTTTCATGCGATGTGGAGGAAAGGCATGGCACATGCGGTGACCTGGGCTTCAAGTCCACAACGGAGACACGCTCCAAACAGCTTTTCAAAGAGGTTGCCTATAAGGTCATTCATCCGAGTTTCAGGCAATGCCCTGCAATTCAACAATTAAAGAAAGAATAACAGTAACATATTCGAAACTATAAAAATACCAAAATAAACCGCAAACATAATGAACGTCCCTCCACAGAGAGAAAATGACAGCTACGCTTGAATGTAGAATGAAGAAAAGATATACAAAATATATTTACTTATAATTCTCTCTTTCTCTCTCTCTCTCTCTCTCTCTCTATATATATATATATATATATATATATATATATATATATATATATGTATATATGTATATATGTATATATATATATATATATATATATATATATACAGTAATGACCATACTATATGTATATATATCATCATTATCTACAGAATACCTCTTCTGTAGTATCGAATATCCATAGACAGGAGCTAAGTTGATAATTTTGCCTCTCTATGATCGTAATTTTCACGTTTGATATATACCGTCCTTCATTTCCTTCAAGGTACTTGCTATTGATATTTCTCTGAACTTCTTGAGTATTATTACCACCTTATTTAAACCCAAAGAAGAAAATATACATATTAGATTATCAGGAAACACGCACTTGTTCAACTAATTTTGGCTGTCAAAAAAAAGAAAGAAGAAAATCTCCCCCGAAACACCCAAGCTGAATACAAGGGTAAGACAACGATATATTCTCCTGTAAACAAATTGTATTATGATTGGTTATTTCCAGTTTGGCAAAGATTACAGCGCGTACATCACTATTTTTGATATCTTGCTGGTGAAGTGGTAAATTGCTCTTCGCATCATAATATAGATTTTAGGAATGTATCTGAATGTGTCCAACCCCAATACTGTGGGTCTTGAAATCGATTTGTTTGTCCCCAATGCTTCAAAGCAGAGTCAGTAAAATGATTTTTTTTTTCCAGATGGCGGATGCTTATTCCGCAAAGGGTATTGATTGAAGTTCTCTTCTTTGTCCTTCTATTCTTTTCATGAACCATACGCATTATTTATTCATACGAATGTCCCGTACTGCCGTAGTATTGGGTTAGAACGACAGCTGTTTTGCGCGCATCAGGTCTTAAGAAACAAAGGGTTTTTTTATGCTTTTGGAAGATTTCATTGATTTTCCTTGTTTGTGTGTGCCACTATGACGATTATTGCACTTGATTTTTTTTTCCAATGAAAAAGATCTAACAAAAAAAAAAAAGACAGGACATTAGTGGAGCAAACAACATTGTATGTATTGATTGCATCGTATGCCTTCAAAAATATAAAAGTAAACTCCAATTTGTTCAGTGTTCTAAAAGGGTACTGTAGATACTCATCATTATATACTCAGCAAAAAAAAAAGTAAAAACTTTTTCGAGTTCATATTTTCATAAAAGATTTTGATGAAAATCAATGTGTTATTCCATATCAAATGTAATCTAATTGGCCATCAACCTAGTAGGTCGAATAGACGGAAACTTTACACATGAGTGAACACATTCGTTTTCGTCCTCCAAGGTAAAAAAGTGAAAATTGCAAAAATTGCATTCGTTCAATTAAAAATGCACTTCAAGATAGCAATGATAACAAAAGACCAGTTTAACACAAAGAGAAACAGGAATGAAATAGCAAAAATAAGTTTACGTTCTCTTTATTTCATTATAACGTCAAACAAAATTAAAGTGGGAAAGTAAAGAGGGAAAATAAAAATTATCTGTCAACTCAAACTTCAAATGACATAGGTAGTAAATGCATAAAGATGGTTAGATAACAGAATATATGTATTTCATTCTTTTAATTTAGTAATTTAAGAATTCATGAGACAAATTTAAGAACCGAATATGATTTACAGTTTTTCCTAATTTGAAAAATCAATTCAAATTCCTACCATTTTTGTTTACATTGCTTCTTTTCTCATTTCATTTGAATTTCGATTTCAAAGATAATTCTTCATTTTCCTCAATCATTTTAGCCTTTATTGATCTTTTGGTCTTCAAAGATTTTATAGAGATCATAGATTTATTGTTTCAACTTAAAGGGATGGTACAGTATTGGTGGAGATGAGAATTGGACTTTTACCTTTTTGCGAGATACCAAGAAAACACGTATGATATAGTACAGAGCATACCATTTTAAGAGGAATTAAAAGTTTATTTGATGGAAATCGTGTTTGGAATGACTGAAACATCCAAAAACAAAGTAAAACAAAGTGATCGTAATAAAGTGTGGGTCCCACACTATATTAGAATCGCTCTTTTTTGGATATCTCAGCCATTTCAACACCAATTTTCATCAAATAAACGTTCAATTCCTCACAAAATTACATGCTCTTTCATATTTCATAAGAGGTTTCTCATTATCTCACCAAAACCTGTTAGAAACCTAAAATTAGGTCTAAACCAAAACTATACGATCCCTTTAAGTCATGTATTTTATTGCGTTAAATTTGTCTTTTGTTCTTATTGTTACATGGAAGACCACTTACGCATGAGTGACATCTTGTTCATTTTTGCAATTCTTACTTTTGTACTTTTGAAGAGAAAAACTAAGGTGTTCACCCATGCGTAAAGTTTCCCCTTTTATTGACCTACCAGATTGACAGCCAATTAAATTACCTTTCATATGGTACACAATTCATTAACTTTTATTCAAATATTCTATGAGAAATATAAACGTGAAAAAGTGTTTACTTTTTTCTTTTTTCTTTTTTTGCTGAGTGTGTAAGATTACTATATTATTATCAAATATGGGTTTTGAATCTTTCATACATTGAATCGCGTAAAAATGACATGGATGCAAATATAGATCAGGAAATGGTTCGGAAAGAAGGAGAATGCTATAAGGATTGTTCCACATATTGTGTGTCTTATTGGATTCCTTTTGTGTGTGTGTGTGGGGGGGGGGGTAGGTTGTAAACATAATTGTACTTGTCATCATCTATGTCAACCAATTACGACACGTTATCATCCACAATCGCATTGCTGAGAAATGTTCGATTTGGTGATACCTGTTATTTGAGAAGATAATAACAATAAGCCTTTGAGGTTAAGACGTTCTCACTCTTTTTATTCCCTCGTGAGATATCATTTCCATTTTCATACAGAATAATCCTTGCTTAATATACATTTCTTTTTTAATGTAGGACAGGTGGCATCGTTTCGTGTTGACATTGACAGAAGGATGCCGGAGTGAACCATTTTTTGCCCGGTAAATCGTGGTTTGAAGCAAGCGATAAATAGTTAATCTCAGTCGCTCCGAGCATCTCTCACGGGAAACGTCTATCACGTGACTGATGACAGTTTTGACTTTTGCTAACTTTGGCCAACATTTAGAACTCGAGATGGGATAGTAGACCTATCTACCGTTTTTTTTTTTAATGTATAGTACCTTTCGAGGGTCTTGCAAAATAATAAGTTAATGAAGAGGCATTAGACAGTAACTTTCCCAAGGGCAGATTAATATCAAGTCTTCTACACAATCTGGGTTGCTGAGGGCATAGTAAATTTGATATAAATCTGTATGTCCCAGGGAAAGTTACTTTTTATGCCTATTAATGCTCCTAGTTTGCTAAACAGCCAAGGAGAACATGACATATTTCTTTTATAGCCCTCACGAGCATTCACTTTTTAGGGACACATCAGAAGAGGAAGAAGAAATAGCTCCGGAATAATGTCTTTCTTGAATCTAGAAAACCTGATGGTTTCAAGGTATGTGCTTGCTGTAGGCCTACGTCTAGGAGGTCTACGTTAGCCCGACCAGACGTCATGTCGTTAAAGGGAGGCAGTCCTGAGATTTTCACTGTACTGATATTTAAGAAGAGTAAAAAATATAACCTTTCACCAGTTTATATGCTTGGAAATTAAAAACTGTCTCCGTACGCGATTTTTGAAAAATAATTCCTGCAAGCGATCGTGTAAGAGCCTGCATAAAGATGCTACGTCATTCATGCCCTAGTCACCAAGTTGATAGCCGTGCCTCTAAAAACCAATTTAAGTGTTCAAATGATCAGTTGTAATTTTATCATAAAATGTGACAGTATGTGATTTTATTATTTTAAACAAAATATTTCAAGCTTAGTTATATATAATTCATGAAAAATAGATATTGTCAACAAAAATCTATATATATTTTAAAATCAAATATACCATGTACTTGACATCAAATAGGCACGGTCCTTTTCTATAGGTTGCATATGTTGCATACTACTTTGCGTACAAACCACTCTCGCGCGCGAATTCTCACCGGTATACTTAATGTACACAGTACACATCTAGCTGAGTTTGGCGTTCAAACCGAATTAGATAACCTGTGCATTAGAGAGCCGAATTCTTCAAAGAAAATATTGTTTGTATCTCGATATTTCTGTAGGTACGTCTGCCGGGCAGGGTAAACACAGGGGGCCGCAGGGATATGATTTCGCTCCACTTTGTCGTGCATGTCCAGTCGGCACTGGCAGCAGCTAGCTCAGTGGCACTGTACTGCAGTCCAACCCCGGCTGCAGCCCCACCGTAAATGAAACATAGCTAGCCACTTTCCTTACCTCTCTACGCTTCCTTTCCTCGGTTTCCTTCGAAGTCGATGCTCGAGGTGTTTCTGTTTTATAACTCATGTGAGCAAACATGGTCGGGATTGCATCTGGCTTCAGGAGTTTTCTCGGTTTATAACCGAGGGTCACAGCCTGCCTGTCCACGTAAAAACATTGCTTCTCAAATGGTCCACACACAGGTCAGGCGCGGTGGAGCACCCCAATTTGCATCTCATTATCGCCCCGTTCTATTTGAATTTCCAACGGGCATCCACGGCTGCCCGAAACTGTGTGCATGAAAAAGTCAAATCTTTACCTTCTCCTTGTGCCGCTATGCGTGCCGCTAGTAAACTCAAACTTCCCACACTATCTAAGTTTTTAAAAACCTTCCTTTTGATGAAAAAATTATGAAATTGGCTGCACTAGAACTTGAGATATTAAAGCGTTTTGAAAATCACCTCTGGCAAAACATGCTCTCTGTTTTTTTCCGACTGGACTATGGCCGGGCTCCAATGTGTCCGAAACTGGCAACATAAGTTCATCAGGCCTCAATCCATATATGGTGAAAGTTTTCGCTTTGTACCACCTGTACTTTTTGAGAAATCAACTTGTTTCTACAGGGTTTGGAATAGAAAATTGTAGTCGGCGAAACAATTGAAAATGACGTCATTTCTTTTCCCGTAATATTGGGCATGCGTGGTACGTGAGATTCAGGATTTCGTGCTCATTGTTGGTTTGCATGTGACGCAGTCAATTTTGCTGAGTGTCGCACGGCGGTGATTGCTGAGCTGCTGCCGCGCACGCTGCATGCAGCAATGCGTTGTGTGTGCTGTGACATGCAACGCCACAGTGACGCGATTAATTATACATGGGACCGACCTGTACGCTTTGCGTTCGTGTCATTTTTGACATCACCTTCTGTTTTTTTCCGACACAACCATGGCCGGGAATATTATGGTATGAAATTTAAAATGCAAGCAGATAAATAAATTTCGGTGTACTTTGTTTGAATGGCGCTTTTGTTCCGCAATCACACTTCGTGAATTTTAGGATGATTTTCGAGGCATATTTTTGGTAATTTTGCTCGCCAGGTTTTCGCTAAAATTTCACATTTTATCATTGTCAAATCCTTTAATATGTTATATGTGCATATTCGGACATGTTTTCAAATTCAAACTAACTCAATTTTAATCCGAAAATAGGTTTCCTGAAATTGTTATTAGCTTGAGAAGTTGTTTACTTTTTCTCAACTACGCGAGTACATGTTGTTTACTTTATGCAAATGAGGCTCGGCTGCCGATGGATTTCTGCGAGATAATTGGGGTGCTCCACCGCGCCTGAGGTAGGTCACAACACGATATCGAGAATTCTTGTAGGCCCTAAGTTTTTATGTTCGGTTTCGTAAATTGTACCGAGATTTCTCAGCCATACAGTGCACCTTTCACGATACTTTTGTGGGTCTGGGACGGAAGAAACGATTTTCCTGCGCAATTTTCTGCACGATTTGAGCAAAACTACTGCTTGACACATCGGCATGATGTAAGATAGCCCGACCAGACGATGCTGAATGCGGTCGCCCCTCTAGCGTACTACACTAGCTAACTGCATGCGCGGCGACAGGGCTGCAGCTGCGCTGTGATAGACTGGAAAAGTGCGAAGGGCAAACCGGGGTATCTACCGTAGATCTAGTAGTACCGTCCACACGTGTACTGTGCGAATATACAATACACAATACATACACACACACACACACACACACACTCGCACAGTACGTAAAAACAATGTCAAATACTAGTAGCCATCGACTTTTTCATGCATCCGGGTAACTAGGCAGCGTACGGATAACGAGCAGAACACGGCTGGGAAGAGTTGTGCCTCGGTGACGTCTGACTCTCCGCCAAGACTTGCTCATTAGCATATTCACCATGCAGATTCACACTTTTTCAACAAAAATTTACGAGCTTGTTTGGTGATTTGAAAGTTTGTTTTTGGTGAAAGTAGTTCATTGGAGGTACCAACAACAACATATTTTTTTTTTATAAATTCGTGAGGACTGCCTCACTTTAACAGTGCTGTCCAGCTATAAGTCTATGTATTGGTCTAAGTATGTATAATATTCACCGTTGATTCCGAGCTCCAGCGTAGAGCTGCGACAGAAGGAGGTCTTGCACTAGGCCCAAAAAGTTGCTTTGTTATCCAGGTCATCATCAAAATCATCATCAAAATCCTTTAGAAAAAATCTCGAAGTACAAAAAAAAAGAAAAAAATACCGTTCCTGATCTTTTTCTTTTTATTTCGGCGGTAATTTCCTTCGTTACTGGAAACAGCCATTTTGTCGATTGAACTGCCACGGATTACATTACTCGCGCGCTGCAGTTAATGCATAGCACGTGTGTTACGCGCATTACAGAATCAGTAATTGAATATTTGATTCCGATATGTACTATATCAGATATCATATAGATACTAAATGCCAGATAGGACATAAGGATCATCTCCCGCTTTCATAGATTTCTGTAAAATTAGCCCTTTTTAGTGCTCTGTGCAATCATACTGTTAACTATACACATGACTGATATGATACAAATTACACATTTTCCATGCCGTATATAGATTAATTTTGCTTATCCTAAAGTTCTGGAACCATTTCAATGCTCTTGAGTAGTGTTGTTGTTGTTGTTGTTGTTGTTGTTGTTATTGTTGTTGTTGTTGTTGTTGTTGTTTATCTCCATATATACGTGGGTTCAGAAAATATTATAATTATTATCATTAGATGAAAAAGCAACATAGCTTAGAGAATCAGAGGGTAAAGTAGCTAATTTTTACGTATACTTTCGCTACACCCGATTGTTCGATATAACACATCACTGGAATGATTATGTGGATAGATTACTAAAATGACATTGAAAATTTTTCACTTCTGACAGTCTTCAAGTTATACACAAAATGAAACGGCCGTGAGATTATTCGATGATTTGTTAATTACTGTATGAACGAAGAAGTATAACTACATCGAAAGTCTTTAAAGTACTTCGTAAAGTAGCAATTGATGCTATTAATTCTTTGTTCTTGTTGTTGTTTTCATGGGATACAGGGAATTTCCCATTTTCCTGGGGATAATGTCATTCGTACCAGTACTTACTTGTCAAACCCCAAATATATCGCTGATGAGAAGTGCCTGCAAGCCATTTTCGGGAATTCGTTACCGTCGCACCTGCAATGTGATAACCAGACAGTGAACCAAAAGGGACATCCGTCCGCTTCAAGCTTATCCTGTCTATCGTGATATATACATCTCTTGTCCGCAGGACTGGTGGAGAGGCCAATACTTAATATCCTTTTCCCACCAATTTTGTTTCTTAATAAAACATACATTTGATGGAGAAGAATGATAGCGCGATTCCTAGGTCTGGGATTCGACACGACGACTTTCTTTCTTTCTTTCTTTCTTGCTACAATCTTCTTCCCCTTTTTTTTCATACGTCAACAGTCATTCTTAACATATTTTCCCTCTCTTTACTGGCCGAATATTTTGCTCACCTTTTACCAAAATAGACATAATTATGACATGTTGCCGAGTTTTCAGGTGATTTGACAAGGTTGAAAAATGCAAAAGTGTCAATTTTGCGTACATTCCTTGTCTGTTTCCTTCATTTTTTTTTTCATTTGCATTGCTGCTGAGATGGAAAGTTATGTATTTTTAAGATCTGTCTCTTTCTTTCAATCAATTTACGATACAAGTATATAATTTGTGTATAAAGATATAAGGCCCTATACATAGAGAGATAGATAGCTGGATACATACATACAGATAGATAGATAGACAGATATATGGATGGATGGATGGATAGATAGATAGATAGATAGATAGATAGATAGATAATATAAAGATAGATACTTCACTTTCGACAAAACCACAGAGGGCGGTGAGTTAGCTCAGTCGGTAGCGCGCCTGCCTCCGACCCATCGAGCGACCGGGGTTCGATACCCGAGTCTGGACTGAGCAATGTGTGTAATGTGTGATGTGTAATGTGTAAAGTGTAATCATACCGTCACCTCTAGCGAGAGGCAAAACACTCGGATAGGACATAAAATGGACGTCCCGTGTGTGAGAGAGTCACAACTCATGCACGTAAAAGATCCCGCTTCATTCATTCATGGCAAAGAGCAGCCATCAGGCATCTACTCAGATGGGAAAATTAACAAACAAACAAACAGAGTAACAATTTGTTGATGTCAAGGAAAGTAAAACTTACCACATAATTACTTTGGCAACACAGATTATAACATATTGTTGTTTCGGATTGGTTCCTCTGGCTCCTGTGGAGAACTATTCTTGTCCAAGAATACAACATTACACATCCTTCTCCTCTTCCTCTTCTTCCCCTCCTCCGTTATCCAATTGCCGTCTATTTATAGCTTTCTCCTCTCTCCTGCCTTCAGTCTTCAGTCTCGCCACTTGCTTTCTGGTCTTCCAATCTTCCTCCTTTGCTCCTTCAGCCTCCCCATCCTCCTTCCCCCACGCACCCCTCGTCTTTTCCCACCACATGCATGTCCCACCCACCTACCTCAGCCTCGTTTCCCTCGGCTTCTCGCTCTGGATCTCCCAACCCAATTCTCCACATGTCCTCCCAATCTTTCCTTCACAGTCTTGTCTTTCCAACGAATATCATAACATTCTTATTTTCGGCTTCCTACATTTCTCTGTCCCTCTATCAATTCTTGTTCGTACTTGGGGGGGGGGGTGTGAGGGGTGGGAAGGAGTACTCTTAAAACAAGTGCTGAAGGAAGCTCACGGATTATTCATTGTTCGTTTGTTTGCTTTGTTTGTTCGTATTTATTTCTTTTAGAACAAATGGATAAAAGAGGATACAGCAAATTAACATTTATAACATCATACCACACACAGTCGTAAAGAAATCACTCAGTGAAAAAAAAAATCTATAATAAAATTTTGCTTGAGATGATTGAAACAGTAAATGTTGATCTTCTTAAGCGAAAGAGAGAGAGAAGAACTTACTATTTACACACGGAAGGCAAAACATATTTAATTGTGCAATTCCCACGGTACCATTATTTCATCGTCTAAATCCTCAAGATATCTTTAAAAGCTAGGGGATCTTGAGGATGCTTGGCGAGCACCACGAGGGAGTTCATTATGCACAGTTAATTCCCTGGACTGTCCGTCCACAGCTGTTTGTTCGACGCTTGCATGGTGGGCAAACAAAGGTTTTCTGGAAAAACGTGAATAGATATGATAGTGTGTGCAAATAATGTGATATTACCAAGAAATGAACAAACTACATGTATTTGTTTATATTGTATAATTTTGTATTATTTTTCTTGTCATTCATTTAGACTTGATGAAATTCTGAAAACAGGAGTACAGAAGGGGAGATTAGTCTTAAAGCCATGCATACATGTCGAATGAGACTTGCTGAAGTTGAACGAAATAAAATTGACACGATCACACCTTTGCTGCAGAATAGTGTCTACATCACACCCGATTCCCGCCACGTCTAATTAACTAAGAGTGTGTAAGAACATCTGTGTACAGGAGCCCCATTAAACATGTTAACACAGTCTTCTTGGTTGCGTGTCCCGTCAAAGGGACCGCATTTTAGGTGAACCCCGTTTGCCCTAACCTCTTTCTCTGCTTGTCTAGACCAGAATTAGGCCGCTGAATCGGGAAGAGGTTAGGTTGGGGCGGGGTGGTTACCTTATTTGCTTTGATCGGATCCAATCTTCGTGAACTTAATGAGATGAAGAATGGGCAAACATACCAGGTTGGAGAGCAACGGTACTACCAGCAAGCAAGCAAGCAAGCATCAATCCCCCTGGTGACCTTAAGAGTTTGTTCTGCCAGAAGCCCTGGAGTGAGTTTAAGGGAGAGACGGGACGGGGAGAAAGTAGAAATGGGCCTACATGATTTGAATGCAATAATTCTCGATAATCGAAACACAGAAAAAAGGAGGATGATATTGTAACACGGATATTCTCCATGTCGAAAGAGCAGTCCAAAATTCACTGCACATTCAGTTTCAATCCAATTAAAACATTATTTCCAATATATTATTAACACAAATTATTTCAAATACCACAATTACAAGCGGTCAGTGTGTTTCACAGTTTTATGATCAACTTTTTTTTTCTAAAACAGACAAGATATTATTATAAGCAAGTGCATAACATATTAACAACATTAAATTATTTAAACAAAATCATTGTGTTTGGAAAAGAAAAGCCCACATAAAAGACAAGCTTGTAGAAATGTGGACTCTCAAATTGGAAGTACAAATGAAAAAATATCATAAAGGAAGCACACAGAATCTCACTCACATAATACGCTAACGCACAGGCACACAACGACTAAGAAAAACAATTTGACTGGCATGGGAACAGTTTTAACGACAACATGAATCATACAAAGAGGCTAACACACACACATACACAGTTCTACTCTGCGGAATATTGAAAGGGTAAATTAAATTTGTTACACTGTCTAGTACAACATCTATAAACACTGGTATTTCTACAAAACATAATCATCAAAATATAATGCTGGATAACTTTATAACTTTATGCTCCTGTAATTGAAAATAAATTGTCCAGCTTGGTAAAGGTATAAGTCTCTGTCAAACATTGGAAAATTTGCTGTAAAGAAACGATTCATCTGTATAATGTTCGCATGGTTGCAAATGAAAAATGATTCCCATACACTTTTTGTGTGATACAGCATGTAATTCATCAAGCAACTTCTGATATGTAATTCTCCAAATAAAAATTTAGATATATTATGATTGTATAACACTATAATATAGGGTCAGTAACATATGTGCGGAAAAAATCAAGTTATCAATGATGCTAATATTTCGCGATATAATTTCACAACAGTCGTTGACATGATATTTCCATGAAAATATACTATCTACACGAAAACTGATGAATCAAGTAGATGAAATAATTTCATTGCCTCGCAGGGACTAGTGAATATATCACTATAAAAAGCGTGAACAGTAAATCTCCTGGCAGTTTAGAGATGATTTATTAGCTCGCATCCAGTACAAGACATATCTTGTAATAATTTTATAAAACTTAAAAAAAAAGTTTAAAGTCTTTGGAAAACAAGATGAAAGCGTGTCTATCGAAAGATTTATAAAAGTCATTAGTATAAGAATACTAATACTATAAGGGGTCTACTAGGCTGCCTTGAAGTTCACCTAATGTCACGCATTGTAATGCATTTAATATTCTCAACAGAAACAAACTGCTGTCTATTTATAAGTACCTCCTGAACAACTCCTTTGCTTTTTTTTTTCTTTTCTTAGAATGGTTTATTTTGGTGAAACTTGCAAAGTCCCAGCCCGAAGGCTATAATACATTGCAATTACATATAAATACACCCAAAGTAGTATAACACACATCGAACTGTCATACATATAACATCCACACAGGAAATAGATGATGGCATTGATCACGGGAGTTACACTTCTAGGATGAATCTTTCAAAGCCATTGTGCAACTTGTGTAAAATCTCCTTATTGATAGTGTCATTGACCTTGGAGACGTCCAGGAAGGCAACCATCGTATATTAAATATCTATATATATATATATATATATATATATATATATATATATATATATATATATAACTTGCCTAATGACATGGATACCTTTTTCAATGAAATTAAGTAAAGCATGGTTAGTAAGTTTTTTTATTATGTGTATATCGAGAACCAAATTGAAAACCAATTAAGAAATTGCAGCGATGCTAGTAATTCATTGTTAGGGAGGATATCACTTTTTTCTAAGATTGTAGAAATACCGGTTAACAGTGAAATCCCTGTCTAAATGATTAGAGACATCATAAGCCGATCGATCTCATTTTTTTTTTCGGATATTGGAAAGACTTATTGAATTCATTAAATAAGTATATAATTTAAGTTTCACTACCAAATTGGGCATCTCGGTGTACTTTCCTTAAGTCTATTTTTTTTTTCTATCCATTTAAAGGCTGCCATCATCATCATCATGCAGACTCCTGCATATTTCTCCCTGTCTACAACTGGAATTAAGTATGTTGCTGATTTCTTTCATTTCATTTAATTTGTTCAAATAATATATTATTGTGATTATTATTCCGTAAATTTATCAGGTACCATTTTGTTCAAAAATATACCGTAGTTATAGATTATAAATTATTTTGTGCAAAATGCAGAAAATGAAATCGAACTGAAACACCGACTAAGCCACATCACCGCCATCAAATTTCACATAACGAAAACGACAGAAAGTTTTCCTATTAACAGTGTGGAAAAGTGGTTGATGTATTATATGTTGCTCACATGGTATAAACCTACTAATATAAGAAAAACAAACTGAGAATTTTTACTTTTGATGAGGTTTATCAAGGATACCAGTCGAAACGACTTTATCATTAGGAATTATCACTTCATTGAAGACTGATTCGACGGTGTTATTCATACCAATATGATTGATCGTATACAAACACTCGTATTGCCCAATTCTTGAAGACCGAATATCCGTAGGTGTGTTATATAAAAATAGATTCAGGTGTTTAGGCGTGTAGTTGTATTGTCAAGTGTTTTTGGCGTGTAGGTGTTTATTTAGGCTATAGATTTTAGACGTGTAGGTGTACGCCTTGAGGAAGGATAGAATCATCCCGTCTATTTCCGTTTCTCATACAAATATTCTACGCATCAAGGACATCCCAGCCCTCTGCCTATATATATCTTTTTTTTAAATTCTATTTCAATGATTTCTTCCTTCTTTTACCGCCCACGATATCACTCTGTTACTTAATTTTTATTTTGCAATTCTGAGAGCAAGGGTGGTGTTATATTAGGCAAAATTGCAATTGCCACTTTTTCATTCGTAATTTTTAAATGGAATTTTGTTTGAGATGTGATGCTACTTTGCTCACAAAAGTCTCTCATTTAATCACTCAGAAATCTTCACTTACTGTCCTTTTCTATCATACATGTAATCTAAACGAAGAATTACATATTCTTCGCAATAATTTCTGTGTGTGTGCGTTTTTACGACCTCGAGGATGAGATGGTGACAATCGTACTTCTTTTTTTTTTGACACTCGACAACAATAAAGCCACATCACCAGCGATTGTTAACCCTTTAGCAACTGACGATTCCGTACATACGGCCTACGGTTCCCTATTAAGGTACAGCAATATTACTCTCATTCACTGTCATTTCGAAAACTTTCTAAATTATGTAAAATTGCTTTCTGCATGTTTATTTGTGTGTATTATAAGTTATGTTTATTTGAAAGTCTATAAAGACAGTCACTTTACCAAGAGAATGATGTGCCACATTACTCATTCTGATATACTTTCGTTGATTTTAAAAGATAAATCCGCTGATTTAATGTTATGTTTCTTTTTATTCGTTATGCGGCACGTGGAATTTTTTTCTGTCCTATAATGCAAGCATGTATATTATCTATATGTTTGAATGTCTGCGTTTTGCATGTCTTCATCAATATCACCAGATGTGTATCCCGCTTTAAAGGGACTGTACAGTACTGGTTGAGGTAGGGATTCATGTTTTGAACATTCCTAAGTGAGATAATGAAAAGCCTCTTATGAAATATGAAAGAGCATGTCAGAAGGATTCAACGTTTATTTCATGAAAATTGGTTTTCAAATGGCTGAGATATCCAAAAAAGTGCTAATAATAAAAGGCGACATGCCCCAACTTTATTAGTATCTCTTTGTTTCACCTTGTCTTTGATATCTCAGCCATTTCAAAACCGATTTTCATCGAATAAACTTTTGATACCCCTTAGAACTGGCATGCTCTTTGACATCTCATAGAGTGGTTTCTGAATATCTCACACCAAACGTTAAAAGCTAAATCTTCACCTCGACCAGAACTGTACACACCCTTTAACCTACTGTAAGTGCAATGTTTAATTATGGGATTGTAAGAATATAATAGTGGTTATGGTGGTATGATAGAATATTTAGGGTTTTTACATTTTGATTTTTCTTTACTGTGAATTCTCTGTAAACATACCGTGTATTTTACTCTGTACGCATGACACTTAAGTCTGCTGACTTACTGTTATGCTCTCTTTTGATTTGCTATAAAACCGAAATTGAATTGAATTGACTTGAATTGAATTGAATTGATTTTTGACCTCTTTCAAATTACATAATTGTATATTCTATGTAAAAACAATACAAATTGTAAATCATAAATCTATTTAAAAAAGCGGAAGGGCGGTTTCGGGCGGTTCAGTTACCAATGGGTTAGAGAGGAAAAAACAAGACCAGGCTTTATTCATCGAGCGCCTATTATGTACAATCTCGTGAAGCTTCTCACCACCTGGGCTATTCACATTACACAAATTTATATTATATGCATATTAAGAGTATATATAAAACAGTGTGCTGTGAGAACCTAAGGGCCCGAATTCACGAAGGTAGTACAATTGAAAGTTTAAACCATGGTTTCAATTGTACCACCTTCGTGAATTCAGGCCAAAGAGTATGAGGCTTTGTAATATAGGCGAAAGTGTCGTAGTTTATAACAAAAACATGACTTCGTACACTATATAATGTTTAAACTTTTAGATATTTTGTGTGTGTGTGTGTGTGTGTGTGTGCACAAACCACAGGGAAAGCGTTGAGGTCATCACCCCCTCAGCTAAAAGCATTCTCAGCTGAAAAACACCAACATATATCAATGAAATTCAAAAAGCCTGTAACTTCTTTCTTCCACATCCTTTTGGAAGAAAACTTTCACCACACTGGTTTTTTTTTCTCATTTCGTTCCCCTTGTCAAATTCAGCCTACACTCTAAAGAAATTTTTTATGAGTGACACAATAATTGTAGCTCTTTGATGGCGCAGATTTGCACTTTAAAGCGACAGGACTCCATTTTAGACAGAGTAGCAACGGGGCAAGCGAATTCATATCAAAATGTATGATGCCATAGCTATGCCTCAGTTAGTTCAAAAGATCTATGACGCTACTGAATGGCATCATCATAATTAGTGTCCAGTCAGGCACATCGGAGGGATGGCCGAGGAGGCCTCCCGCATTTCAGATGGTCATTCGGTAGTTTTAGCCGCGAGATGAGCAGGAAACAATATGACTGGGCACATCGCTGGGTCGATTAAAAGCTAAAGTGACACGCCTTTCGTCGCCTGTACGACTCAGGGGTTCGGACGTTGAGGAAAATGACAGCACCGTTCTGCGCAGCATTGCTGAAGGGTCTCATCATCGTTGACTGCCATCGTATGCTGCAGAGAGAGAAAGAGATAGAGAGAGAGAGAGAGAGAGAGAGGAACATATAAATAAAGCTAGACCTCTGAGGAAGTATTAGCGGGGGAAGACACCGGAACGTCCCTTAAGCACTCTAGCCTCTCTTCACTGCCTCGCACTCTGTCCATTAATCGGCGTATCTCTCGCATGCTTCCTGAATTCGGAGAAGATTAATATTTAGAGAGGCATTCCAACCGGACCATGCAGTTGATTGTAACAAAACACCTGTAAGAAATATCTCGTCCTGCTACCCATCAGAAAGGGATGTAGAGAAAATGTCACAGTCATAGGAGATGTGTATAGTCCTTTGCGAAGTTTGACTTAGTGTCATGTCGAGTAACTAAATAGCAAAGATATCAAAACGAAAGAAAAGAAAAAAAATGTATGTTTGCATTTCTCGAACCCGAATTTCGTTAAACAGGAACAATACGTTTAAAGAAGATCCTATAGTGAAAACTGAGGATTGTGTTCAATATATTGTAAAAACAAAACGCGCACTGAAAAGAAAAATTCTCTAATAATGTAAAGCATCAAAACAGAATTCCAAGCAATCCGCGACATTCCAATCTTCAACCTTTATTCTTTTTCTTTGTAAACTGGTCGCCGCAAAAAACTAGATGGTGCTTTCCAACGTTAGTCCTCACGTGCAGTCTGGTTCACATGTGGCGCTTCGTTTCTGCGTGGAAAAAAAAAATCATGTATAAAAGACGTTTTCACGTCAGCCCGATAAAAATCCAAGCTCGAGATATTTTTCGCGATCGCAAATTAGCGCGCTATTTCATTTCCTATTCACATCAGCCCGAACATTATCAAATAGCGCGCTAGTGCGCATTAATTATCCTGCTATTTCGGAAATTTCCCGAGTTGGACTAGAGAAATTTTCTCGAACAGTTAGCGCGCTAATTTGTATTCACATTATCAAATAGCGCGCTATTTCGTGAGTGGGTTAATTTCCCAAGTCAGAAAATAGCGCGCTATTTCGAAACATCGAGCTGATGTGAAAACGCCTTATGAGTGACTATACACAATACATATTCATGTCAATTGTAGCCTTCAGCTACTGCATGGGTTTTAGGATTATTTTCATCGAAGTTCCATTATAGGAATGTGCTTCTGTACACCATGGACTATATACACAATACATATTCATGTCAATCGTAGCCGTCAGCCAAGGCACTGGTTTAGGTAGGGTCTTTTTTTATACTATATAGTGTACTTTGGATAGGGCTAAGACTAACATGTAACAATTTTCATTAACCGATTCATCCAGTTTTTATTTACCTCGTTCAGGGATCAGATGCTACTGTAGTCCATGATGATAGCACGTCCCCCTCCCCCTTTCTCTCTCTCTCTCTCTCTCTCCCTCCTCTCTCTCCCTCTCGCTGTCCCCTCTCTTTCTCTCTCAATTTCTATAAAGTTTTACGGCATGTCAGAGAAATGTTAGTGTTCAGTTCTTCTTTCCTTTAAAAAGTCTGGCAGAATGATGTCTTCCGTTACCCCAAAAATAAAAACAAACAAAACACAAAAACAAGCGCCACTTTCGCCAGTTCCAGAACAAGGACATCAAACCTCAGATGCTAATCGGTTATCATTCAGATGGTCTATAATCCTAAAAACATTTCGTATTTAGGGCATAAGCCCTGTTTGCTTCAGGGAATTTTTCTGCTTGTCTTACCTCAATTTGTATTTCTTTAAGAAGTCTACTCATAGTCATTTTTCCACGTTGGTGTTCTGTTTCGTTCAGGTAAACGTTTCTGATCCGACAGCGAACAATATTATACTCCCACTGCAAGCTCCCTGTCTGTTCCAGTGTAATTACCTCTGAGCGCGCGTCGACCGGATAGCAACCTAATCACGAGATTTGTGATCGTTTAATGTGAGGATGATTACTCAATAATTCGTCAACCGTATTATGAGTACATGTTGTCGTGCTGTGTTTCGTTTCATTTTATCTGACGGCGACACAGTCCGTGTATCACCTGGTTCCTCTGGAGACTTTCGTTCTCTAGGGAATAGGAAGCATGAAAAAGAGACATATCATACAGATAATCATATTTATGAGATACAGAGGTAGATAGATGGGTACATAGATAGATAGATAGATAGATAGATAGATAGATAGATAGATAGATAGATAGATAGATAGATAGATAGAGAGGGAGGGAGGGGGAGAAAAAGAACAACACCAAATCAAAGAACAACACCAAATCTATGAGAGTAAATTGTGTAGGATCCTGCAAACATCGAGTCTTCTTTATTCCCCGATGATCTCCAAGGATGATTTCTGGATTATGATCCGTGTAGATTAATTCAAAAACATTTCACTATTACAGGAATTTGTGCATTGAACCTTGGTCTCGCGTCGTGAGAGATTAGCCTATTTCGACCAGCGTGACAGCATCTATGACGTTTCATCTTTTAACGCAAGCGGATTAAAGTGATAAATACGATTTTTTTTCCCTTGAGAGTGGGTATGTATATTCTGCTTGTTGTTCTTTTTTTTTTCTTTCCAGGCTGATGACACAATCTGCTCGAGAAAGGAATTTATTGGATATTTACAGATCAAGCATACCACTGAAACCCCAGAATATATAATGAGAAAGACTTTCCTTTTGGGATTGCACTGTTACAAAATACGTTTGAAATTAATGATAACTACATGAACTTTTAATTGGCATTAACAATTTGTGCTCTGAGGGGAAAAGTTCACATTCTTACAACCAGAACTTCTGAAATGTGAATAAAATGCAAAAATACTAGCAGCAGAGATAGGAATTATGATTCTTCCTTTCTTCCATCTATCAATTATCAGACTTGTTTTATGCAGGAATGTCATCATTTGAATATTAATATTGCGGAAGTCCCAAGAGAGTTATAAGGATGACCCTAGTGTGTTACATGCAGTTCAGTTCGTTATTCCAAAGGTTTGTTATTCCCAGGGTTTGTTATTCCGAATTCCGAAATAAAATGAGGTTTGCTATTCCGAAGGTTTGTTAATCCGAAAACAAGATAAAGTTATTAATTCCCAAAGTTAGTTACTCCATTCCCAAGGTTCGTTAATCCGAAGGTTTGTTATTCCGAAAATGAAAAATGGTTTGTTATCCGAAGGCTCGTTAATCCGAAAACGAAAAAGGTTCATAATCCCGAAGGTTCGTAAGTATATTATATGCATCGTCTTTACATTTCCCGATTAACGAACCGTATTTCATTTTCAGATTCAGGGAGGCAAACATATGTAAACATTTTGCACAGAGCTTCCTGCAGTATCGGGGAGATTCGGCAGCTCTGCACAATAAAAAAAAATACAACAAATTTTGATATTCCTGCCACTTTTCAACCTATAACCTTAAGATAACATAAACCTCCTACATGGTGACATAGTCAGCATTTTGATATCACATGATTCTGATACCAGTGGTTTTTGTTTTTGTTTGTTTTTTGTTTTTATGCTGTCTTTATCCTAATTCACCAGATTTGGAGATCATCCTATTATGGCAGTAATCAAAAGGCCCAGAGGTAACCTAATCCACTTCTTGTACACTTAAATCAATACAACGACAAATATATATATATATATATATATATATATATATATATATATATATATACATATATATGCAAAAGCGCTAATTCTTAGGTTTCATTTGTATCTTTTTGAACAAAACTGATAGAAAGGAAGGACACAAGATAGCTAATGAATAAACCTCATATGCATCATTGACATCTTGTTTGTTTCATTGTTTTATTGTTTGCTTAACATGAGATGATGTACATATCCTTAATCAGAGATCTCTATTTTCAGTAGCACAAAATTGACCACATTGCATTCTTGTCTTTACATTAAAAAAAAACAACAACAACAGCATATAATATCAAACAGTGGCGGAATCATGAGGACAAAATAGGCTCGTTGGAAATAATCCCTTGACAAACAATAGACGAGTTTCCGTGTAGATTTGGTAGTGTTTTCTGCTTGGCCAAATCTATCATTAGAATATTAATTTTTTGCTTGCCTTAATTTGAGAGTAACAATTTCAAAATCTGTTGAATGCCTCTTTTCAATAAGCGTTTAACTTTTTCACAAATCTTTCATACATGCTTACATGCGACCGAGATTGATTAAATTCTTAGTCAACGATGGATTCTTATTTTTCTTCATATTGTTTTATGATTTAGAGAGAAAACATCGTAAATACATTTAGTAAAAGAAAAAAGGTTATATTTTAAATCAGTATTTCCTTCATCAATATACTTCCCATTCAACATTTCTAATATGTTGTATAAAAGAATCATATTTCACGAGGGAGTATCACTTTATGTAGTCGGGGATGATTTATTTTGCTTTTACAGTGGTTGATGGATGAGAAAATGCAATAGATCGGCAGATGATCAGTAACATCTCTAATTAAGATTGCTGCGTGGGTGAAAGTATCAACATTTGTAAAAATATCCAAAATAGTAGTTGCAGTTATCCGAGCGGGACTGTTGATTTAAGGCTTTAAACATAATTCATGGAAAATATCCATAAAGAATCAATCTTAAAGAATGAACCTATATTTTCGCTAAATGTAAATTCGGATCACCCGTAATAAAACAATTACTTGCACATAGATTAACCCTATTTAACAGATTTAAAAACTCATTCAAAAAAAAAAAATCAGCGTTTTGACTTTGGGGATGATATAGACCGTCTTATTGTTTTCTTACACTGATTTTTGTCACCGTTGTTTTCTAGCTCGATGAATATACTTTCGACCGAATCAGAGATAACTGTTTACTCATATCTGATAAAGGCACGTGAAGAATTGTGAATGTATACACCTGGTTATTCTGTAGTCATCATTCTGTAGGAGGCCCAGTCAAAGAAACTTGGAGAACATTTTGTTGATCTATGCGGGATACAAGTTGCCATATCATTTTGTATATTAAGAATGTGGTTCATGACTTCTCGATGACAAAATGATACTATAGGGAACTGTCAATCTTACCTACTTTGTCCATTGACATCTTTGCAGCAATTCCTTGGAGGCATTAGTTTAGTAGTGTTGAGGTTCTCGATGAAAGAAAAGGAAAACAAATCCACTTATTTATTGCGGCGAAGTTTTTGTAGGACTGATCGAATTAATGGTAACTAAAAAAGCACTCTGAGAGCGCAGACCTCCGCCAAGCAGCTAATTTCTCATACAGACATAATAGACATCGTCCAATTTCCGAACATGGAAGCCTTTCGTTTATGTCATCAGCTTCCATCTGCATGACGCTTCGGTCTAGCAGAGCACGCGCTTAAGACCCCGTATGCAAACCTCAAATACGAGCAGCTTGAACTCCCGAGTTCATTGGCCCTATCTGCCAAAAGATCAAACGAAATCCTTCAAAATCCATAAAGATTTTTGGATCACTACCAAAATTTAATCACCGGTATCTTGTGTCAGTATCAACTTTTCATTTATGTTTCATTTAAATCGGTTAAAAACTTTTTGAGGTATTTTGCAAACAGACAGACAAACAAACAAACGCCGATGAAAACATAACCTCCTTCCTTGGCGGGTGTGATTATGAAAATAACAGTAATGATGTAATGATGAAATATTACTATTTGATTTGTAATATCGATCATGGTAATGATTATTTTTATTACTATGATAATCATTATCATCATTACGTGATAATGCGTCCTTGCATACAGTATTATCGTAATGAAAAGTAGGATTGAGTTATAGTATCTGACTGCTTTTTCACAAACCAACCAGATATGAATTTAAAAAATACATGTTAGGAAGGTATGACTCTTTTCTTCTCTTTTTTTGCCAGGTATGGAGAGGCATAACACAATGTCATTTTGCTCCTGAATTCAATACACATGAGAGCGACGTGGTAATGTCTTGAGAGTTAAATATTGACTGCATGCATGAACTGATTTTTATCATGGAGAGGAATATGATGTCATGATATTGATCCATGCTGTCTCTGTGAAACAAATCAATTCTCGATATTGCCAATACCTAAGTGTCGTGCGCAGAGCAGTGGTTTAGATGCATCATGGGATAGCTCAGGCGACAAACTTTGTCCCGGTTTTGACTGTATATGCACTCAGGTCACGTTCCGTCTTTGTCCAGGGGTATTTTTTGTTGAAGATTTCTTCACTTTCCATCATGTGACCAGTATACATTGAAGCCTTGCAGTAGGGAACCATGGCTCTAGTGACCGCAAATCAGTAAAATTTAGAAATTTTAAACTCTTTATTTTTAAATTGAATTCCAAGCAAAGAAAAAAAGCAGCAACGAAAGAAAAGCAGACGAAAATTGCATTGAATTGCATGGGAACTAAGACACGCGCAAGACAACCGGAAGCGACAATGGCACCGAGGAATCCCACAGTGCATCTGTGACAGCGCTTTTTTTTAGGGTGCGCAGAAGTTTTCTGCGCATTGGTGATACCGAGAATTATTTCACACAGATTACAATGCTGGAAGTCTGTGGTAATCTTCCGCTGTCATCAAACAGATGCAATGTAATCTTTTATGATAATAGGCGTAAGTGTACGATATGATTATGTCAAATATTACATGCGTATGTATTGGCCCTCCAGGCTTTGCAATTATGTACAGAAATCATAATTAAAAAAAGAAAACAGGTAAATATTTAGATAAGAAGAATGTCATTAGTCATATTAGTATTTTGAATATGACGTTTAAACATGTTCCAAAAATAGAAAACAAAAATGAAAAACTGTAAAGTTAAAAAGAAAGCTTCCTCTGAAAAAATATCTGGACTCAGAGAAGCATTCAGTATTTCTTTTTAATAAAAGTGCAACATTTCGTTTCAAACAGTGTATCTATTTTAGACAAAATCGCTGCAACAAATCCTGATGTCACAGAAGTCAGATGATGCAACAAAGGAAGAAAACGTTTAAGTTACATTTTACAGAACTTCATTTTCTTTGAAAGTATACATTTCATTGACTCGATACTGAGACATTTTTTAAGTCCCAAAAATTTTTGTGCCTGTTTTGTGCTGGTTCTTTTTTTAGTGAGTGTGTGTGTGTGTGTGTGTGTGTGTGTGCGTGTGTGTATGTGTGTGTGTGTGTGTGCTTGTGCGTGTATGAGAAATTTGTCTTCCGATTTTCCTCTAACTTTTACGGGACGTTGCTCCAATCTTTCTGCAATCGCTTATCCACGTATATTGTTAGGGTAAAATTCCCGTATGAGCAGTCAGACTTGTAACGTTTACTCTCATGGTGGGGCTGTTTCAGTTTGGTTTGTTTTATGTGTCCAATGATACACTGCAGATGACAGAATATCGTGGTATAAGAGCGTCAGCTTCCGTCGCAGTGGGCTGGCTAGATCCTACCGGGTTTCACGCTAATGAGACTGCCAAGGAAGCCGTGCCGTGACGTCGAGCTGCATTTGTCATTTACCACGGGCCAGAAGGCGGCTCAGCCAAGAGAGTCCCGTGTCCTTGTCACACGGACAGCTATAGAGGAAACGCGTAATCTAGTCGACGCCCCGGGGGCATCCCATGCCAGGGGCCTCGATGAACATTAATGCGATGGGTTTAATGCGTGATAGCCAAAAATGATCACCCCGCGCCCCTCACATTCATGGAATATAAACTGGCTGGTGCCGACATGGCTCCCTCGCAAGGGATTTAGGAGGGGAAACAACTGTGACGTAGGAAATGGATAGGCACAAAGGAAAAAAGAGCTGACACCTCTCGCAAATACAGCGTGTCAATAACCTGACTTCAGCGGCGTTGAAATCTGTGTGTCGGCGGTGGTACACTATGTATATATAGGCCTATATATACCTAATATGTATTAAATAATTATTTTGATCTCTTCAGTTGCAATTACAGGTTAATTACGAAGATTGAATGGAAAGCTTATGTCTGGAAGGAGAAGCACCTCTGCTATGAGTGAGTAATTATACTTTCGAAACATCTAACTTACAACTAGCAAGTCCCCAATTTAATATCTGGACGTTGAGCAAGACCCTCTACACTATGTACACTTCCTTTCTTTCTCACTCACTTTCTTTCTCAAGTCTCCGAAGTTTCTACTGTTTAGCCAAGTGCTGACGTTAAAGAAGTTTTTAGCTTTGTTTTGTTTTGAGAGAGAAAAGTAAATAAGAAAGTGCTTTCTCTCGTCTTTTTTTTTTCGACCGTCATTATCAGTCATCTAGCTGATCCATGACGAGGTGGCGACGACAAGGGGAAAGCATGGATCGAAAGACGTCTCATTAAACAGAACATGAGGCGGAATTGTGATCATTGAGGGAAAGAGAGAAAGAGATGTAAAGCAAGACTAAGATAGAAAGAAACAGACAAAGACCAGACAGAAAAAGAGCAATAAGTATGACATGAAGCATAAAAGGAGATAAAAGCGGGGAGATATTAAAGGATATCAAAGAAATGGGTGAGAGCGAAGGAAGGAAACCCCCACCAAAAAAAAAAAAAGACACCTTTTTTAAGGTATAAGGAAACATGAAGGAAGAGAGAGAAAAAAACAGAGCTTAAATAACAAAGAATTGACGAGAAGACTTGTATCAGTCAAAAAAAAAATGCAAATTTTACCTGACTTATTGTTAATGTTTTATATTGTGAGATATGTATTTATGTATGAGATATGTGAACATATATATATATATATATATATATATATATATATATATATATACATATATATATTTATATATATATATATATGTATATATATATATATATATATATATATATATATATATATATATATACATACATTTGCAGGGAAATAGATACGTCTATAAACAAGAGAAAGAGAGAGAAAGAAAAAGAAAGAAAGACAGGGAGAGAGAATACGTCCCTATGACTTCTTTCAAAGCACGCCGTTTTCAACCTCAGCCAAAAAAGGTTGATGAAACATACATGGAATTAAAAAAAAAAAGGAAGGAAAGAACGACAGAGACTCGACGCCACGCATGCTGTTGATCAATATTCCCATCGAGCTTTTTTCATTTGAGTGTGTTTGAAGTCCTGCCAAGGCGGATAGTTCTCATAGATGGACAAATTCAGTCTACTCCGTCGGAGGAGGGCTGGAAGACACATGGACACATTCACGAGATAGGGGCATTCGCCTCTTGCAGACATTTTTTGTTATTTTTCAATTTCTCGTCGACATCTTAGCCTCATTATGATATTTACCGACCACTGGCAGTGGTACGTTCGCACTAATAGTTATTCGAAATCTAATTTTCGGGAAATAAAGCCAGTCCGCGCACGGCAACGGCGGCGTCGTCAGAGCTGGGATTTGCCAGAAGCTCCTTTGATTTACCCTGCATGATCAGAAATGACCGGAGAGACGACGCCCAGGGAGCATCAGTAGGGTTGGTCAGTCAGTCGTGTTGCAGGCCTGTTACGATTTATGGTGACTGCAGTGGGATCGAGAGATAACTTTGATTAATCCCAAGCATACTTCTGGGAGCTGTCTTTGTATATTAAAAAAAGGTTCGAATTTGGTAAGACCTTCAGATCATCCTTCTTGGCCTCAAGGAGCTGTTCTTGGAATGAGGCATAAAATCATGAATTTGCATGAGCTACAGGCAAATGGAATTCCACGCCATGGAGAAAACCATGCGTAAACATATTAAATTTGTATGTGTGGATTGGTTAATGTTTGTCTGTTTGTTTGTTGTAGCGTACAAAGGAAGGACGGATTTAACTGGAAATATACTTGTTAAACTAATTGTAATGCTGAGGAATACAATGACCTTCCCATGGATATAAAGATTTCCCCCAGTGTTCATTTATTTACATTTAGAATAAGTATGTTTTAAGGTCACTGCCCCGTTAATTTAATTTTTGTTGTTGATGCGAAAGAGCTACTACTGAATTATTTGAATTAGTACAGGTTAATATAAGGTATGACTTATTATTTTTCCCCTTCTCTTTCTTTTGTATCCTGTTCTTTTGCTATTTGCTTGTATCAGCTGTAATATGATATGTTGTTGTTGTTGGTTTTTTTCTCTCAATCTATGTACTTCAATATCTCCATGTTTACAAGTTATGTATTTCATGATTTCATATTGTATTTGTATAACTTCCATGTTCTGGACCCCATGGAAGACCAGCGATGCCATGTTGGCATTGCTGAATATGGGCCATCCAGCCGTTGTTGTTTTTATACCGAAAATAAAATCAATCAATCAATCAGTTTTACGATATTCCGAAAATGAATCAAGATTCTTTAATCCCCCCCCCCCCAAAAAAAAAAAAAAAAAAATGAAGAAAGAAGAAATGCGTACCAAGGAACCATCGGAATTTCGAACGTTATACTTCGTTTTCGGATTAACAAACCTTTTTAACCACGAACCTCATTTCATTTTTGGACTTACGAACCTTCGGATACGGAATTGTGACATATTTGATGTGACGTGACATTTGAACTGAACTTTTTGTTTTCCTTTTTCTAGAGTCGGTTTGAAAGAAAGAGATAACATGAAACCAGGTATTTTTGAAACCCGGGAAAAGGATAGCCTTTGATGCAAAAACAAAAAACAAAAGCAAAAAAAAAAACCAAAAAAACTTTCACCTCGTAGACCCGGATTGTAGCATTCAAATCGAAGAGTTAAGACTTAATTGCAATGCGCTCCTGTGCTTTACGTAAGAGCCACTCACTGTTGTCAAGAGCAATGTTTCGTATCGTGAATATTCATCAGGCGTTGGCGAGGGCTGGGAGAGCCAAAGCCGCGTATCCTTTCAATTTCTGCTTCACACCTGATGATATCGAACCGCAGTTGCGATGCTAACCCTGTTGAAAGCAGGGCAAGCCCAACCCCAGCAAATTGCGGTGCTAACCCACTTCTGAAAAACAAACCGTGAAACGAACTGATAACCCCAGAGAATTGAGGTAGATGACGAAATCCTTTCCCAGCGAAAATCAGACGTGAAACCGTTTTTCAAATGCTCTAGATGAACTCTGGCATTCGTCGATTAAATATCGATCAATAATGACGCACACTGTAAATGCTCGATGAGTGAAAATGGGTTCGGAATGAAGATCTTCGAATCCTTCGAGAACTTCAAATAGCTTCCAGGTCTGCTCTTTATGACAGCTGAATCAAAACTAATTGAATCGTGGTACGCGTATCATCATGATTTCGGTTTCCCAATCTAGTCCAAGAGCATTAGTTTTAACCTGGACATTTTTGATAACAAGCTGATTTTTTCAGGATAGGTCCAGAAAAATGTCTAGAATAACATACTAAAAGTCCTCATAAATCCTCCTTGAGCGTTTTCCGCAATCCAAGATGGCGTCCAAAATGGCCGCCATATCCAGAAATTCTTATAACTTTTCAACCAGAGAACCCAAATACAAAATTTAAATGCCTAAATATATGTTTTGAAGCATGAAGAACTCAATAAAACACATATTAAGAGATGTTGATGCACGCAAGAACCGTAATCCAAGATGGCGTCCAAAATGGCCGCCATATTTTGAAATTCTTATAACTTTTCAACCAGGTAACCCAAATACAAAATTCAAATGTCTAAATATATGTTTTGAAGGATGAAGAACTCAATAAAATACATATTAAGAGATGTTGACGGACATAAGTACCTTAATCCAAGATGGCGTCCAAAATGACCGCCATTTCCTGATTTTTTTTTCCTCATAATTTTGCAAGCAGATTTCAACTGTACACACTTGTAATGTCGAAATATACGTTTTGAGTCACAGGGAACCAAATATGATACTTATTCGGAGATTTTGTAACACAAATAAAGCATTTAAGCACTTCAGAATCCAAAATGGTGCCCAAAATGGCTGCCATTTCCTGTTTTTCTCATAACTCTGCAACTACGTAACCGCGATGCGCACTTATTGAGACATAAGGAACCCAACAAAATACTTATTCAGTGATCTTGAAGCACGTAAGTACAAATAAAACCACGTGAGTTCTTCGCGAAAACCAAATGTTGCCCAAAATGGCCGTCATTTGTTTATCACGAGACAAAGATATTCAACATAATGTTCGAGATCAAACAACTCAGATGGTCTGGTGGTAAAGGTTCGCTTGGATGCATTCCCCCCCCCCCCCCCCCGGGGAAAGGTGTAACCTGTACAATCATTATTTTCCAAATATTCATCCTGAAGTCATTGAATTGCAATCATAAAAATGCAAAACGTCCCTCGCTCGGCCCCTTTCCATAGACTTTGTACACTTTTGAGATTAACAAATTTCCGAATTTGTCATCAAAACATGTGCACTAGATCTTTCACTTACAAAATGCAAAAGTAAGGGTAATTTGCCCTTCCTACAAAATCCTTCCACCGCTCACTTCCCCATATACCCCTTTGATTAACAATTCCCAAATATTGCATCGAATGTATGTAAATGATATAATTATTTTCATTTCAATCCAAGTGTAATAGCTTCCTGGAGTTGGAGGGGATGGGGATACTGAGACAATGAATTATCTACTCTTTAAGGATGGACAATCAATATAACACCAAAGGTGCACTAGGCCGGTTAATGATCATAGAAATGCCAAACTCCCTCCAGTCGAAAGGGATCCCCCCCCCCCCCCACATTCTCTACTAGCTCATAGCCTTGGATATACTAGTCTTTATTCTTTATTTTATACTTACACTTTTTAATAGAAACAACAATCTGGTATGTCATCAACATTGTGCACCATAAAACCCGTAAATCTTGAAAGAAAAAATAAAAACCTCCATTTTGTGGGAGGGTGCATCACCCTTACACCTTCCCTGCATATTTCCATTAGTAATATATATTTTCTTACTTTTAGGACAAAAACAAATCTCAGATATTTCACCAAAGAGTGTGCTAAATCTCTGAATTTCAAATGGGAAAATGCCAAAATCTCCATCGTGTGGGAAGGAGTATTCTCCCCACACACTTCCCCCTCCTCGACACTTTCCTGAATTCGTTCTTCCAGCGTTAAATAGAAAACAAATATCAAATATTTCATCAAATAGGTGCAACAGATCTGTAAATTTCAAGTCTGAAAATACAAAATTATGCCCTCGTGTGGAAGCGGGCATCCCTATGACTGCGCACTTCCATGATTACATAACTTTTTGTTCCTTTTTATGGAAACAAAAAATTAATATTTCACCAATATGGTGCATCAAATGTCTGAATATCAAGTCTGAAAATGCAAAATCTCCCTCATGTTGGGGGGAGGGGATCCCCTTCCACCCCCTCCCATATTGCCCATTTCCCTGAAAACTTCTTTACATATTTCCTACTCTTTGATGGAAACAATTCAATATCTTACCGAACGTTTGCACTATAATTTATGTTTCACTTGCGAGTAAAAAAAAAAAAAGAAGATCCCTAATGTGGGAGAGGAGTATTCCTCCTCCATGTACCAATAACTATGAGTGCCACATTCTCTGATTTCTATCTGTAATATGATTTTACCTAATCTACACGAAATGAATAGGCCACCCTAAGATAATTTAGACACTTTGTTTTAAGGTGGAGCAATACACTGCAGCAAAGAGATTCACTGTCATTTGTTGAATTACACATTATTTTGTCGCACATGAAGACACTAATTTTCAACATTTATGTAGCACAGACATCAGAAAGAATTGTTTTTACTTCTTGAGTGATAACTGACAGTTTCAAATGTAACTCACCTCATGGTAGACACCAAATGCGTTGGTAATAAAAAAGGGCTATAGCACTAAATTTTCATTTCATGTGCTTGAGGTGACGAAAATAGAGCATGTGGTAAAAAGATCTAGTAGGCTCTCTGCTTAGCAACATATCTGATGGTGAATGTTTCTATCGAAACAAGGACACACTCCTTGAGTTTAACATCCAAATGTTTTATTTGTATACTTTACTCATAAGAACTATTTGTAAATAAAAAGCTTCTTATATACTATACTGACATTTATTTACATTATTGTGAGATAAAAGTGTGACTGCCAGCCATTTTGCACGCCATTTTGCATTTTAGGAAGAGCTCGAGCGGTTTAATCTGGACATGCGTGCGTCAACATCTCTTAATATGTATTTCATTGAGTTCTTTATAAATGTTTCGAAACATAGACACTTAAATTCTGTATTGGGTTGCCTATTTGAAATATTTCAGAAAATGGCGACAATTTTGGATGCCATCTTGGATTACGGTACTTATGTCCGTCAACATCTCTTAATATATATTTTATTGAGTTCTTCATCCTTCAAAACATATATTTAGACATTTAAATTTTGTAATTGGGTTACCTGGCTGGAAAGTTATCAGAATTTCAAAATATGGCGGCCATTTTGGATGCCATCTTGGATTACGGTATTCATGTCCGTCAACATCTCTTGATATGTATTTTATTGAGTTCTTCATCCTTCAAAACATATTCACATTTAAATTTTGTATTAAGGCCACCTGGCTGGAAAGTTATAAGAATTTCAAAATATGGCGGCCATTTTGGACGCCATCTTGGATTACCGTACTTGCGTGCATCAAAATCTCTTGATATGTGTTTTATTGAGTTCTTCATGCTTCAAAACATATATTTAGACATTTAAATTTTGTATTTTGGTTCTCTGGTTGAAAAGTTATAAGAATTTCTGGAAATGGCGGCCATTTTGGACGCCATCTTGGATTGCGGAAAACGCTCAAAGAGGATTCATGAGGACTTTTAGTATGTTATTCTAGACATTTTTCTGGACCTTTCCTGAAAAAATCAGCTTGTTACCAAAAATGTCCAGGTTTAAGCCTTTTTTGACCTAATGCTCTTGAACTAATCATTTATTCTCATGTTCGCATGTATTTACACCCGCCTCTCCTCGTACTGAAACTCAAATCGCAAACGTTATTACATCTCAAAATGAGCGAAATTGCTATGATTGCAAACTAATTGCTGATGATTACACACGCAACAATGTGCAATCACACACATACGCACACAATACAATACGAATCTGTCACGGATGCCTCGCGAGGGTCTAATACTTTAAACGCGTGATACGAAATCACGCACACGCACGAGACTGGAATCCTCATCATACATTATAACGCTTCTAAATTCAGGAGCCCTGGAATACAGCAACGACGAAAAATATGTTCCGCCCTTGAACAGGGAATGCATTCTTTAGATATATATTTGCTGATGTTAAAGATTCTATATATCAGAGGAAAAAAAAGAAACTAACCGTCAAAATGGTGTCACTCTGCAATCCTGTGCAACTCTTTGCAGAAATAAAATGAATTATTGTCCATGTGTTATTCAATCTACATGTATGTTGACTATGTTGTGCTATTGATCATGTTGAGATGGAGAAAAAACATGAACTTGGAAAAAAAAATTGAACTTAAAGGTCCAGTTTACCTTTGGGAGCAGTGATTTCAAAAATGTTCAAGATATCACATTTGATGCATATGTGTAGGTCTGTTGTATCAAAAACATCCTACCATATGAAATATTTGCAATAAAACCTAAAATATAAGGAGACATCAGGGTTTTTCTCAGTAAACCGTAACTGTATACGGTTTAGTCTGGAAACATTTTTATTATAACTATTGTTCACATTTTGTGTATCTAACAACACTTAACATCGATTATACGGATTTAAATTTTGACAGTGGTTGTTTCTATCCCTAACTCACATTTTAGAACTATTTTAAAGCACTAATGCTTTCATCTGCAAATGGTAAATGATGCCTTTAAGTTTGAACTGAACCTCCGAAGGTTAGTGTGGAGCCCTGTCTTATACGATGCTAATCGTCGGAATTTGATTCTTGCATGATCTCAGAATACAATCGACGACGGTGGAGAAGTGCAAAGCTGCGGCTTAATTCGCACGAGCCACTGACAGAGCTTGAGGCTGAGGGCGAGCCTTTGAAAGCGGCTACAGGCAATGTGACAGGAGAGAATGCTGCGGGAGGCGGCGAAGAGAATACATGTACTATTTCAGACTTAAACTATGATTTAGATAGACAATATGACAAGACATAGCCCTCAGATTATATTCTGGATCAAAGTGTTATCCTCTAGTGATTGGTTCAAAGAGTTTCATGTGATTACTATGTACTTTCAGCTATTACAAAACGTGGGCATGTTTGACAGTCCATTGTATATATATATAGTGTGAGAGATAGTTCCCTGGGTCCCGAACGTGCGCGTTGCCTCATTGTTGGTTGAATGTATATTGAAAGAAATTGAAAGAATTATAAGACAATATGATTATCATATGGCAGCATTATGATATAAGAATTCATTTATATTTTTTTTTGGACATATGATGTCATTCTGATGATGATTTGAGGTTAGATTGGATATTTGTATTGAATTGAATGATAGATTTGTGTATATAAATGAAATGATTTAGAAGATTGGTAATATATGAAATTGCATTATAATAATATGACACATCAGGTTATTCATATAATGATTATTCTGTTGGTAGGTCCTGACGAAGGCCTAATGACGAGCCGAAAGCTTGACAAATAAAAGGGAGACTATAAGATCGACAGCAACGTCCCGTCTCAGTCCAATTTCTTTCAATATATATATGTATATATATATATATATATATATATATATATATATATATATATATGAGAATGACATCACGTTTATGACGAAATTTTCCAAATAGTACACTATTTGTGAAATCAGGTCACAAAGCTATTCTGACATCGCGTTCTGCTTCATCCGGTCACTTTTGGAGATATCGCAAAGCAATTCTGACATTGCGCTCTGCTTCCTATATGGTCACTTTGAGAAAACATACATATTATAACAAAGCAATTGTGACATCATGAAGCAATTCAGACGTCTCGCCCTACTTCATAAGGTCAACCCGTGAAATGGTACGAAGCAATTGTGACGTCGCTTCCTGCTTTGTACGGTCAATATGGGATTCGTCCACAAATCGCATTCACAACTATACCTCATTTTCCCCATTCTCTCGTTTAATTCTTTAATCCAAATATAAAACAAATATACTCTGCCTAAATGTCGAGTTCCTGGATAAAACTATAGGAATCAGTGCCTCCAAAAGAACTGTTTTGGAGTCACCTCTGCCCATAATTTTAACCAGAAACTCTCACGAGGCAAAGTATATAATTTGCATACTTTATATTTCGCTGATACTTAGTAATATCCAAGTTCATTGCGATATGAATCATTGCAACTGATTGACAAATTGCCCCACATCGACGTAAATACGTCGTATTTACGTCGATGTGGGGCAATTTGTCAATCAGTTGCAATGAAAAACATCTCGACGGAAGATATGAATCATGATAGGCAAAGTGAGCCGGGTAAGACCCAGTCCATCATCCCCTTCGGCAAATGCTGTAGACGTTTGTTTGTTTGTTTGTTTGTTTGTTTGTTTTCTTCTTGTTGTTGTTGTTCTTCATGTTATTATTGTTGTTCTTCTTGTTCTTGTTCTTGTTCTTCTTCTTCTTCTTCTTCTTCTTCTTCTTCTTCTTCTTCTTCTTCTTCAGTTGGGGGGTGGGGGCTTGTTTTTACGCAATAGCTGACTTCACGTCGAACCTTACAGAATAAATTTACGTTATGGAGATGTTGAAAAGTATCATTGATAAACTTGCATTTGATAATTAGTTTTAGCATAAAGTTATGTATAACTGGCAATAATTCCCCAAAAAGTCAAATCACGTCAACGGCGCTTTCCTAAAAATGTAAATAATACTAGCAGCCACAAGCGGATATCTCACACAGTAGATCTGATCAAATGGTCTACTATTAAACCTTCATTCTACTCTACAAGCTGATATCACTTTCTTCATTATCTGTTTATTGCTGGGGGTGAAATTCACACGGATGTCATGGCAAACTCCCCATCCCTCTCCAATGAATACAATGAGTACTACCAACGAGGTACTAAACCGCTTAGTATCTCCTTTGTGCTTTGTCATTAAAACTCAGGTTTTTCTACGTGAATCATATCTGTCTTTAATAGAAGAATCATGATACCTAAAGACCGCGAGGAAGAGAAAGAGAGAGAGAATTAATATAGCTGTATTAGGCAGTGTGAGAGGTTCAGATATTTAATCAACAACAAACTTATATATTACTTTTACTGCCACAATGATAATTTTAGTATGCATATTCATATGTGTACATAATTGTGACAATGAAGGGAATAGATGCCGCACGATGCTAGCTGGGTAGTAGGAGCTTTCGACCGTTGGTCTTCCTCAGCTTCATTGTCTGTTTATACAAACATGGATGGATTAGAAGTCTTGAGCATAACAAGCCACATGGAGTAATGAATATAATAAATTGAGAGTGATTTCAGCATGGGCTAACGACTTCAGGACATTATTTGGCAACATATTATTTGCCAATGACAAAACATCATTTTGAGAAAAGATAGTTACTGTAAATCAACATAAAGGGCATGCTGACATAATCATAATGACGGAAAATGACAAACATAAGAGTCATGTACTTTATTAAGTGGTTACCTGCTTGACAAACGTGTGTGTTGCTTTGGTTGTGTTGCTTTGGTTGTGTTGTGCTGTCTGTGATGTGATGAGGGGAAATTGTGATTTGCTGGGAAGGATGGTGTGTGTTGTGCGATGATGCGTGTCTGGCAGGGTTTAGGCTGATGGTGGCTTATTAAAGGGTGTGTACAGTTCTGGTCGAGGTGAAGATTTAGCTTTTAACGTTTTGTGAGATATTCAGAAACCACTCTATGAGATGTGAAAGAGCATGCAGTTCTAAGGGGTATCAAAAGTTTATTCGATGAAAATCGGTTTTGAAATGGCCGAGATAACCAAAAACAAGGTGAAACAAAGAGATACTAATAAAGTTGGGGCATGTCGCCTTTTATTATTAGCACTTTTTTGGATATCTCAGCCATTTGAAAACCAATTTTCATTAAATAAACGTTGAATCCTTCTTAAAATTGCATGCTCTTTCATATTTCATAAGAGGCATTTCATTATCTCACTTAGGAATGTTCAAAACATGAATCCTTACTTCAACCAGTACTGTACTGTCCCTTTAATAGAGATGGTGTGTGTGTGTTCGTGTTCGTGTGCCAGTGGAGGATTTTTTTTTCGGAGTACGATATAATGGGAATTTTCGCGGTCATTGTCAGTCTTTAACTCTCACAGGTGGTGCACATAACTGTTGGTGGGTAACCAGGGTCAAGTAGGGGGATAGATGGTGTGTAATTGGCACGCGTGCCTGGGCACATAACACACGAGGTAGATGCACACCATTCATAATTCGCAAAGCTAATTGCTGCTGGCAGATTCATTGTACAGTTAGTGCGTGATATCGTAGAACTGTGTTTGCGCAGTGCAATATGTATGCTGCTATATTGGTCATTTACATTTGTATACATGAATACCATGAGATGGACCTGTTTTTTAAATAATATTCACCATTGGTCATTAATAGCACTTTTCCTCCCTCCTCCCCCCCCCCATAATATTACGTTCCACCGCAATTGAAACAGGACTTCTGTGCATCTCACGTTTGAGAAGGTGCTACTTTTATAAAATGTCAAAACCGAAGTGAAATCTTAACTGTTTTTAGTTTTTCTCTGATTTCCCATGAAAGTTTTGAAATTACATCTGCACCCCGAGTAGCACCCGTAAACCACTGCGATCCTTCGGGAATGGTGAACCGGCGATATGAATTGTGATTGACGTTTGAAATACGATAATGACAAAGGTACGGAAGAATTAAAATGGTAAAAGTAAGAAATATGATATGAGTAAATCTAATATATTCTTTTATATAATTACCATCCGATACGACGGCAAGGATGGAGCTTTAAAGGCCATGCATGATGCCATTGTCCCAGAGCGAACAAAGTGTCGATTTATGTTACGTCAGCGAATGATAATGATGATACGTCGGAAGGTTTGTTGGGGGAGGGGGGGGGGGGGAATCGTCCTTTTTGTCATACACACAGGCACCATAACCAGAACACCTATATCTTCTCTTGTGCGGCATGCCCTAAGGAAAATGGGTGATGAAATAAGTTTCGTTAATCCGAAAATGAAAAAAAAAAAAGGTATGTACTAATGAACATTAGGAATAACAGACAAGATTTCGTATTCGGGTTAACGAGCCTTCGGAATAACGAACCTTTTATTTCATTTTCGGATTAAAGGACAAGTTCACCTTCATAGACATGTGGATTGAGTGAATGCAGCAATATTAATAGAACACATTAGCAAAAGTTTGAGGAAAATCGGACAATCCGTTTAAAAGTTATTAATTTTTGAAGTTTCTGCTTAGTCACTGCTCGATGAGAAGACTACTACAGCTTGTGATGTCACACGTGTACAGCGATATAAAGAAAGTATAAGGAAAATTCAAGATATTTTCACTTTTCTCGCGTAATAAAAGAATACTTGACTCCCCTCTTTCCTAAGGCAAGGGGAAATGATATTACCCTTAACATACGTCAGTGACGAGTCGAGGATATATGTGCACTTTTTTCAAAAAGTAAAATTTTGTTAAATTCTCTTTATATTTTCCTTACATCATTGTACGCATGTGACATCATACACTCTAGTAGTCTTGTCATCCAGCAGTGACTGTGCAGATACTTTAAAAATATTCATAACTTTTGAAAGGATTGGTTGATTTTCCCCAAACTTTTCAGTTCAGTTCAGTTCAGTTTTTATTTCTGCATTTCAAAATCAATACAAATCCACAAATCAACAAAATACTTACATAGTCATTTACACAGCTAGTATTCGTAACGTTTGGATCTTACATACATTTTTTTTTTCAAGAACGAATATCATATATGAAAGGAAGCAATAGGAAATGATAAAAATGAAATGCAGGGGACCATCATCATAAGCTAAACTTTTACTGATGTATTCTACAAATATTGCTGCATTCACTAAATCCACATGTATATGAAGGTGGACTTGTCCTTTAACAAACCTTTGGGGGTAACAAACCTTATTTCATTTTCGGGTTGACGAGCCTTCGGAATAACAAACCTTATTTCATTTTCGGATTCACGAACCTTCGGAATAGCGAACCTTATTTCAATTTTCGAAATTACGAACCTTCGGAATAACGATCTCTAACCAGTAAAGTTTTAGCAAAAAAAAAAGGGGGAAGGAGGCAACGATAATTATGTTTGCAGCTCCTATACCCCCACCCGTTCGTCTTTCCAGCATAAAAATAATATTGCAGAATGATTAGGCAACCATGTGTAACGAGCTCCACAAAACGAAAACGGGTGCACGTCACGAGACCGACACCCACGAGTCATACAGCCCACAAGTAATACAGCTCACAAGTCATACAGCCCACGAATCATACAGCTCACAAGTCATACAGCCCACGAGTTCGACACTAAGCCAACAAGGCCCACGAGACCGACACATTACGCGCCGTGTTGTATCTGTCGAACTCGTGGGCTGTTTTTACCTAGTGTCGAACTCATGGGCTTTATTTGCCTAGTGTCGAACTCATGGGCTGTATGACTCGTGAGCTGTATGACTCATGGACCTGTTTTCAATGTCGAACTCGTGGGCTGTATGACTCCTGGGTGTCGGTCTAGTGGGATGACCCCACGAAAAAAAAAAAACGGCTTTGAGCGATTTAAAAGAACTGACAGGAACATCATTTATTTATAAGGCAAAATAGACAACCGTTGTTGTTTTTTCCCCCGAGAGTGTCGAGAGCGAGGTCTAAAATGTTTCCACCAATGTGGTCTAAAGCGCTTCATTCGCTCTTGTGTATGCTCTGCATGTTTGTTACGTTTGTTTTTGATAAAAGAAGATAAGAAAAGCCGTGGCCGAGTTCCCTCCGAAAGAGCACTTACGGCACTTAACGGCCACTTCTGATTAATCTTATCTGATTCGTCTTTTTTTTAACGAATAATTTAGAGGGGAGGGGGAGTGGGAAGGGCACAGCATTTGCCCCTGAATCCCCCCCCCCCCCGGGCACATAGTGAGGGGCTTCCAGCCCTATGTCAGACATCGAATGTGCCCCTTCGTTGTAGGATTTACCAACTTTGTCTCTAATATATTATCATACGTCAATATGACGTGCCTACCACGGGCCAATGAAAAAAAAAATAGTGAAAGAGAATCACTTTTATGGAAAAAGTTACAATGGCATAAAGTGCTATTTCACACAGTGTGGGCATTAAACAAAAAGGGCATTTAGACAAAAAGGGCACCATTTTGCATGTTGGAAATTCTGGGGGCATACGAACCTGTACTGAGGGGCCAAATGTCAATTGTAGGCATAAAAATAGTGCTCCCTTAATTGACGGATTGACTGAGGGGCGCTGTGGCATAGTGGATAAGACTCTCGACTCCCAATCGGAGGACCCGAGTTCGAGTCCCGCCCAGCGCTTACGTCCTTGGACAAGATGTTTTACCCACCATGTCCCTCTCGACCCAGGTGTATAAATGGGTACCTGGCAACGCTATAGGGTAATAATAATGGCAGGGCCCTCTGGTAGAGCAGTGGCAACACTGAAGAGGCTTCCCTGGGTAAATAAGACCTTATTATTATTATCATTATTATTATTATTATTATTATTATCATTATTATTATTATTATTATTATTATTATTATTATTATTATTATTATTATTATCATTATTATTATTATTATTATTATTATTATTATTATTATTATTATTATTATCATTATTATTATTATTATTATTATTATTATTATTATTATTATTATTATTATTATTATTATTATTGACCGAATTCATGTGTTCCCATGTTACTATGTATAAAAATATAGTCATATTGTTAAAGAAAATCATTTTCAGGAACTAGTAATGTAGATTTTAATACTCAGTATGGACACAGAAATTCCGCAAAGAGCACTTTTCACTTAGAATAAAGGGTACTTTGTTGCATGTTGGAAAATGGGAGAGGGAGGGGAAAGCTCCAAAGAATCTGCCGCATTTATGTATGAATAGTGATATTTTCCATTTTCAAATAATGATCGTTACCGCAAGCTGCAGAATTAAAACAAAAACAAACACAAAAACAAAAGAAAAGTGATGTAAAAAGGAAATGGAAGGAAAGTTCAGTGAAATAAAGAGGAGGACAATGATCTAAATTCACGATTAACGGGCAAATAAGAGATAGAATTTGATTACAGATGTCTTATTTTGAAACATTAAACCCATTTCCGATGGAATAAGGAAAGGTATATATTAAGCACAAACTTGACAACAAGCAAAACGAAAAGAAATTGACGCCTAACGGGAATGATGATAAGATGACATTAGTGGTTTTCTGAAATTGCGGAGTATTTTAATGCAAGCAGATTGAATAAGCGAGCGAGTCATGAAAAAGGCCTACTTTAGGTTACTTTATGCAGAGAATGACTTATCAGATATTATCTTTTGAAAGGTAATGTATCCCCGACTTATGTTATGTCTAATTATGTTCGGATTTACTGATAATCCACAAGAATTGAAGTTGACAGTCCTTGCAATTTCGTCTGTAGAAAAAAAAAAAAGATACTGTGGCGTTATGTCCTAAACTAAACCCCGGGTGCTTTTTGGAACATCAAATATCCTAAGAATGCAGAAATAGTTTAGTTCGTTTTGTTTACAATGGAATTAAAGTATTAACTTTTGCTAAAGTTTGAGTGATTTTAATCTGTGTTTAGATATGGGCTTGACACATTACAGGAGTTCGTTTTGTTCTGGATTATCTGTGCTTGCGCAATTGATCAGTGCAGTCAACAAACACGTCATTTCGGTTTGAAACTCTATAGGGATTTCTAAGATTTTTTGTCCTATTTTGGAAAGTTGGAGTATGTCTTAAACAGTTTCAGACAATTAGAGTCATCACAGGTTTTACAGCAAATCGATTTTGGATGACCTTTGTAATAATGGTTCTTCCAAAGAACGTCACTAAAACTAAGAACTGAAACAAAACAATTGCCTTCAAATCAGTTGCATTGTGTTCAACTGAACTTTAATGCTTCAGCAGACAGACACAAAATCTCTGTGTCTGCGTGTGTGTTTTTTTGTGTGTGTGGTTTTTGTTTGTTTGGTGTGTTTTTTTTACAGAACAAAAACAAATTTTTGATGGCAGAATTTTAAAGCCAACAGAGAACACCACCTGCAATTTTGTCGTCCACCCCTTAAATCTTTGTCACACATCTTTTTACCGAAGTCAAAAGCCTTGATTATACTCCAGCATAATAGAATGAACATATATTCATACATTAAAAGGAGGAAAATGCAAGACAAAATGAGCAGACGAAAACAATACGGCTGTACAGAATTATTTTCATTGACGCTGAACGATTCACGGTTTATTCTTTTCAATTGGACAGTTCTCAGTAAATGACCCCCCCCCCCCCCATAGATCTCGCTTACATTGTATTTCTAGTAAGTAATTTGTACTACAGTGATCATTCAAATACAAGTTACGGCATTCTTTGCTATTGTGAGTAAAATGTAGATACAAATTAATCAGAAAGCGTGGTTTTCTTCTTGAGAGGGAGACCTTTATCCACGGATGTCTGTATAGCATCATATGTGGCAACTATCGTTTCCCGAATGAAAAAAAAAAAAATCGTTGTCGTATTCAATGTAATGTCGCACCTGTTGTTCTTTTTTTTTTTTACTGATTGGAAAACTTACTTGGAAACTAATCAACTCTATTAAGCAGCACTTACTCTCGTTTTAGCTACCTTTTTTCGTCTTCCAGCGCACGTCACGACACTTTCCTGAAGTTTTGTATATTAACACACATTCACCGGGAAGCAATTAAGCCGGTCCTTGGCGAGCATGTTGTAAGAAAGGAGATAAATAACAATTTCCTGAAATGAAATCATCAAGAGCAATGTAATGATTGTAATATGATATTGAAACAAGGTAAGGTAGCTAGCTTAAGAGACACTTCTCGATTTAATAGGATCGCACGCTTGTGTAGTCATGGAGCTGTGCTCTTGATTTGTACTTCATCACATTTTCATGGTCTGAAAGCATACACAGTTCCAAGTAATCGTTCTTCCACACTTGCGCATGACATTTTAAATGAGAAACCCTTTGGGTACATATTATACACTTCTGACTCACTTCAAAGTTATCATTTTGAATAAACAACATTTTTACACAATCGTAAAGAAGAATATCTCTCTGTCATTATCCGGAATAGAAAGGATTGTTTAACTTGTAAGATAAGCACAACGTCATATACTTCAATTTTGCGAATACAAATCGTAATGGTGTTTCTCATCGACCTTTCTGTTGTCGTGATTTTCCAATGACGTTATTTTTTGTACTCGACTCTTTTCCCCTGACTGCAGTCAAAGAAAATTTTGAAGTTATAAGTGACAACACGAATCATATGCGCTACACTGAAAATGTAATATATATCTTTCTGTGACTATATGATACAAACTTGTCATTTCTTCAAACAAGGCAAAGTGATGAACTTTCCACAATGCATCCTTTAATTCGGTGAAATATTCAGTACTCCTTTCGACAACTGATAAGGTAATATCATTGGCCAATTTGATTTGGTCCACTGACAGCATTTGCAATACAGGAATGCATGGTGTTCCGGCTCCCTACTATCTAATTTTACCCAAACATATTGTACCCATCATCATATGCCTGGCGCCATTCCGAGGGAACCCGCTTAACTTGTTGCATGTCTTTTCTTGGCCTGATGATATATTCTCCCTAAAGTCAGAGGAAATGCTCTTAAAGAGGAGTCAGTACCTATTTCGCTTATTTGGAACTCGCAGGGGGTCGATGGAGATCGGAGAGCTGAGTCAATTACCATCAAATGGCAAAACTGAAGCATGCGCATGTAATGTTCCATGCTATGTCCAATCCAAACTGAAAGGAGATTCATATGAGATTTTTATTTTGGCTATGTGTACAATATTATTCAACCCTTTGTGTGCTTTGGGTTGGTATAGAAAACCCCATAGCACTATACACACTGTCCAAATTTCCTGGCACAGAAAGTGTTCATCGTTGTTGAAAAGACTTGTTCGTTACATAAAGTGTTTATCATGCATTCCTCGTTTCGCGCTGCTAGTGATTGTTTTGCCGTAAGACGAGTTTCCAATTAACTTCACAGTGTCTGCGAAGATATTAGTACTCTCAAAAGGATCAATGTTCCCCTTACGACGAGCATGAGACATAGCCTCACCCCCCCCCCCAACAGTTCACACAATACATCGTGGTTTCAATTCAGCAAACTGATAGAAGTTATAGCAACAAGCAATCCAGACTCAGATATCATCGAAGCGGATGACGTTCGTTATTCCGAAGATTCGTTAATCCGAAAATGAAATAAAGTTCGTTAATCCGAAGATTCGCTATTCCGAAACTCACAAAATTCCGTATACCTAGATGTTTGTTAATCCGAGTCTGTAACGTTCGCTTTTCTCCGAAGGATTGCAAATCCGAAAATGATTTAAGATTCACTATTCGCTGGTTCCTTCATCCCAAAACAAAAACAAAGAAACAAACAAGCAAAAACAAAAACACCATAAAAATGCGTACTAATGGAATTACCAAACTTATTTCGTTTTCGGATTAACGAACCTTTAGAACAACGAACTTTCTTTTCCCTTTCGTTTGTAGAGATTTTCCACATCCACATATCTACACTTATCTTACATTACATCTTATTTCATCGCTCACCGGAAAATAAGTTTCACGTTTTTATAACCGTCATTATGTCATTGTAATACAGTGATGACATTTGCGACAGGTTTATCCCTCCCACCTCCTATAATGGTAGACAATAATCCAGTCAGTCATTTCTAAATCAATTTCGTGTTATTTTTAACAAAATTACTAAAGACGCACGTCATTCTTTACGTTATGTCATGGGGTTTTCCTTCCATCGTCTGTATAAACACCGATACTTCTTTTCCTTATCTTTTTCCAGACTTCGACCGAAGCTTCTTATTTGAAGTTGCCATAATTTATAGTTACATTGGCATTATATGGTCGCTATCATTCGCATCTAAAGACAAGTATTCGCTCCATTGAAATCACGTCTTGCACAGCGCTATCTCCGTCCTCACGACTTATGCTAGTCATGAGAGAATGTTCTTGTGTATGTGTATCACATCTATGTTTTTATTTGACTGTTGAAGTTGTCCCCTAAGAACATTCATTTCAATTCTCATACGTTACTGCCATATTTCATACGTCAATCATAATTCATATTTCCAGTTCTCCATAACCAGCCGAAAGGAATTTCTGTGGCATCTCAAGAGATGTTATGAAAAAAAAAAAGTCTATGCACCGACCTTGATGTTTGATACACATAAAATAAATCAATATTTTACCGAGTACAAGAGTTATAATGACAAAAATTCATACCGGGTTAAGTAAAATAGAAATTCAGCGCTGTCGCCCAGAATACTAACAAACTGCTGTTTTTGTTTGTGTGTTTTTCTTAACTCATATGATTTCCTTAATTTGAGATATTGTGGCAAACGAATGGCTCTATTCCAGGGTGAACATGATAACACAGAATGACGGCTATTTTATTTCCCCTGACATTCAGCTCAGCCCTGTCATTCTGATTTATTGTTTCAATTTGTCGAAAAACATCACAATAATAACAATAATAATACTAATAAGAATCTTCCTGCGGAACAACTCCTGTCACTTCTTGCTCTAAATGACATATGATTCATAAGCTATGTCCGGAAGGTTTGTCTGCAGAGATACTCCCATGAAATGTCTACCCAAGAACAATGAAGATTACGAAAAGCTCCCACCCATCAAAACAAAACTAGTTCATCGAGCGAGATCGCTTCTTGAGGCCGTGCCTATTAGGCACCATCACTCTACCGTTCGTATATAATAGGTCCTTCGCCTGAAGTTAAAAGGATTGGGCTCAACCGTTTAGCTGCTTGTGAGGTTATACTTGATGAGCAAAACGCAGTGTCACCGAACATTTCCTTTAGACTTCTGTGCTGAATAGCCTGCCTCACTTTCGCTTCAGCAAACACGCTTGGTACGAGGTAGGTAATCCAGGAGCAGACGAGAACATATGAAGACCTGATTACATGGTTGAATGAAAGCCTGAATGAACAAAAGCATACATACATTCGTAAATGAGCATTTATCATTTTAATAAATAGGACTACAAACAAGAATGAATGAAGACTTTTATAGCAAAACCAGATAACTCTATCAAGCTTACTTTTATACATTTGCGATTAAACTTCTTAAAAAAATCAAGGAAAAGGATGAAGAAAATGTGGGAATTTTTCAACCACAACTTCAAGAATTTTCCTTGTTAATTGATAAATGAGGCATCACTGAAAATGTTTCATTTTGGGCAAAAAGATGAACCTATTTTAAGATGTTTAACAATAGTGTTTTTACGATCAAGCTCTTCAATGATAATACATGTAATGGTAATTATAATGGTATTGATAATTAAAAAAATAATGACTACAATAATGATGATGATAATAATAATAATAATGATAATAACAATAATATATAATTAACATTTGTATATAGTGCTTAAAACGGGCGTTTCTAAGCGTATTGATACGGAACTGAAAAGTTGAATTAAGATACAGAATATCATAATAGGATAACTATTTGAATGAAAAATGGAAAAACAAATGAGTAAAAAAAAAATCAAGTGAGTCGTGAAGTGATGATGACAGAGTTTCACATAAATGCGTGCAACAAAGGGCAAACATGGTTAATGTCAAAAGTCGTCTCCCATCAGGTACAGATTTCTTCTTACGTCACTTAACAGTTCCTCTCGTTTAGGCTTTACTCTCCATTTCCTCCCCATTAATCCCATGATTATACCCGAAATTGCTCAAGAATGACTCTCTTTATTGGGGCATTTCTTTGCATGGTTGAATTGCGCAGATTCTCTGTAATTGCATGCATGTGTAATTGAGTCATGTATGAATGTACGTGATGCTTTAAATTACGTTTACTTGCGCAAACATCCTTTGATGCGAGAATGTTTTGGGTATGACGACGATTAGCTTTTTATGACGGCATCTGGTAGCAGATCTAAGTAGATCTGTCTGTCAAGTGATGGTTTAAACTCACTTTTTCGCTCAACCACCACAGACTTTCAGGATAAGTAAGGCTTGTAACTCAAGAGCCTGAAGATATTTGCTCTCGCATTTCTCCAGCAGAGTGAACAAACTAAGTTTCGACATTAAAACTAAAAAGGCATTCGGAGAGCTCAGACATCCGTCAAGCTGCTCATTTCCACTCTTACATGCATGCTGAAAATCGCCCAATTTCCCCAACATACGTTGTTTACGTCATCAGCATCAACCTACGAGGCGCCTCGCCCGAGCGGAGCTCATGCTTTAGGAGCGCATATGCAAACCTCAAATGCAAACCTCAAATATGACAAGCTTGAGCTCCTAGGCTCATTGACCCATCTGCCAAAAGAACAAAGTCCTTCAAAATCCATAAAAGTTCGCGGATCACTAGAAAAATGATTACGTTCTTTGTGTCATTATCAACTTTTCCTGCAAGTTTCATTTAAATTCTTTCACAACTTTTTTAGTTATTTTGCAAACAGACAAACTGTGGTCCGGTCCTCTTACAATTATTGTTAAATGAAAGTTTTTTAGAACTATTGTTAAAGTTTCACTCAAAACCAACTCTTTGGTGGAAGTTTAAAAAAGAAGAAAATAATATAGTACATATATAAAAAAAGAGATCGATCATATCATCGTCAGAACATAATAGGTCAAGAGAAGGAGAGAGAGGTGACAGAATACCGAGGTGTAATAAACAAAGGACATCAAATAATAACAACGATCGTGACATTAATAATAATGATAAAGAATGATCTCATCCAACCTTCAAAGCCTTTGCATTGTTCTATCAGAGAACTATTCTGTTATCATAATCCCTCAAAACACTGGAATTTTTGCACATCCCGTAGAGAGATACAGAGGGTAGAATGTCATGTTCATACTTGCACTGGGTGGGATTCGAACCCACAGGCTCTAGACAAATAGTCTTGACAACTGTGGCGCCGTGCCTCCTTTCCAAGTCATACAATTTTATCATCCAATAAAATAAAAGAATAAGGAAAGATACTTCTCTTGAAGCTAGTTCTTACATTGTGATTATTGTGTGTGTGTGTGTGTGTGTGTGTGTGTGTGTGTGTGTGTGTGTGTGTGTGTGTGTGTGTGTGTATGTGTGGAAAAAAGGTATCTTAAAAAAAGAAGGTGATTCAGCAGCAGAAGTTTTTGTGTAATGAGACAGATATGGATTGGCTTGATTAGGTTGATCAAGATAGCCTTTTCTGAGAGTCATGCAGAATCTCATGTCATTTCTCTTATATGGTATGATTTCAAATATATATATATCTATATATATATATATATATATATATATATATATATGTATATATATATATATATATTGTACTGTATGGAGGGAAAAATAACTTAGCAGCACAAGAGAGAAGAATACAGCTGCTTATCTATGTTCACATCACCTTCGTTGTTAACATTGACCTGATATTGAAATTCAAATAAAGAATATTATAAAATAAAAAAGTGTGTGTGTGTGTGTGTGTGTGCGTGTGTGTGTGTGTGTGTGTTGGGGGAGGAAGTTCCGAGTCCTTACAAAATTGGAAAATTTTCATGCAAATCATTTTTATTCACTCAAAACAATTCCTAATATGTTTACTCAAAAGTTAAAAAAAAAAAAAAAAAAAAAAAAAAAAACATAGATTAAACCAAAAAGTTCAGTCTTTTGCACCTACCAAAGCTTCTTACATCTTTTAAATAGCAGTGCCTTCTACAGTTATCTTTCTCCCTCTCTCCCTCCCCCCCCCCCTCTCTCTCTCTCTCTCTCTCTCTCTTACTTTCCTTAAAGCTCCACAAGGAGTGATCACTCCGACTCCCTTCTGTTTTCGGTTAATGCTCGTCTTACTCTGTGAGACCCAAATTGGCGATAATCGGCCTGGTTTCAGCTTCCTACGCAAGAACTGATTGTCAGAACCCGCAGCAGATGCGTGTCTTCCATCTTCCAGCGGCAGCAGAACCCGAGTTTAAGGAGGCGATATGATCAATCGATAACACGCAGCGAAAGACGAATCCCCCGTGCAGCAATTTCAATGACGAGCCGATCTGTGGCCTGATTTCTGGTTTCTTCTACTCCGGGGACGCCAATGTTAATGTCCTCCTGAATGTTGCGGAAGAATATGGGGTTATGAATGGTTTCTTGTTTTGCTCTTCTGATGCTTAAAGTGGTCGTAACTTCATGATAACTCTGCAAGTCATCATATGAGATATCATGTTGTATTCCGGAAAGGACTTCACCCTTCGCTCATCTTCACATGAGCATTGCTCTTTAGCCTTCGTTCCATCACTTTTGGCACCGAACATTATATTCCACCACCTGTTGAATCCTCTCATGGAGAGAGACGCTGCCGAGAAAATTACTCTGCTTATCATTCTGTTTTGCTTCTTGATTTCAGATCTGCCGTCGACAGTGTGTCTCAGTAGCAGAACACCGACCACTTACACTGCTCAAATTCAAACCTTTTGATGACCCATTTTCAGCCATAGCAACCTGGTTAAAACGTCAAAAAACACTTACACGTCTTTTGTTTACGCTAAGCATCCCTCCCCCACAGTCACTTCCATGGTTAATGGAAGGGGTAGAGAAAAATCAACACTCCTCTTTTCAACCGCCTCTTTTCAATGCCTACTCTATGGAGTAACTTCCCTTTTCATTTTGACCACGTTCAGACAAAGCAAAGCAGGGAAAATGGATCAAGGTGGTGCTGTTGTTTTTTCACGCTATACAAAATCTTTGTCAAAAATCTACCGTCTTTCCGTTTTTGAAAAAAGTTTAGCTTTGTTCATGACTTTAAAAAAAAAAACATTCTTGTCTGCAACAGACAAAGCGTGACTTACAAAATCAAGGACTTCATTAGCTGTATCATCGCCCTCTGTGGTGTGAGTGGGGGTTTTTTTTCCAGTTTTCTCATATCAAATGAGCGCATTTGAATTCAAAGCGACGGAGTGACGTGATGAATTTTGACTTTATTTGAGAACAGTATTCTTTGTCATAAAGTCTGGAAAGGATTTTGTAATGTTTGCTGCTATTGAAACGGCCGTTAAGGTCACATGCCATTATTCTTACGCGAGCAAAGAGAACAATCAAAATCAAGACACCAACGCTTGGAGTACAATGGACAAAAACAAAGACTCCATATCATATCCGGGGCACGCCACACTGGAAAGCAGAAACTCCAATGTGATGACAATTTTGGAACATGTAATTCAGGAACACTGACGCACGCTACGTTGTCATGGTAATGGAAACGCACATTTGCAGGTGTGACAGCGCAAGTCGAAATCAATCTTTTACTGTAAAGCTTTTTGAATGACAGGGAATATTATGAAGTATGCGTAAGTCAGTTTGCCAGTGTCATCGAGTTATTATAACTGTCGTAACATTACATGAACATGCGTTTAACGGTATCTTTAATAGTATTCTAACGTTAATTTGAAGCGCTGTCGGAAGAAACGTATGCTTTCACGTCATTCATTGAACGAATTCGTATTCAGTAGAGATTCAAAGTCATTACAGATGATGGATTTATTTTCAATTCAATTCAATTCAAATAATCTTATTTCAATATAAAATTGTATTACAAGACAATATACACAACGTTTACATTGATAAAGAATCTCAAATCAAAGAAATTGCAATAATACATCATACAATCAAAATAGTTTTGTTTTTTATATTTCTATAAATGAATTAAGTAAGCAATTAAAATTACATTGTTAATCTGTATGTCGAAAAAAGAAATCCACAAGAAAAGCAAAGCTTGCAAATTTTGTGAATTACTCTGGAAGATAAGAAAGGGCATCTTAAGATCAGTCAAGGACTCTGTGTATGAAAATCTTGACATCATGACGTCAGACGAAACGGACAGAGAGAAAGGATTATAATAGCGACAAGAACGAAAACAAGGACGGAACTGGCAAGAAAAACAAACCATGGTGGCAGTGGCGTATCTAGGGGGGGGGGGGGGCAAGGGGGGCACGTGCCCCGGGCGCCACTCCTTGGGGGCGCAAAAAACGGGGAAAAAACGAAGAAGAAGAAGAAAAAAAAAAGAAGAAGAAGAAAAAAAAAAGAAAAGAAGAAGAAGAAGAGGGGAAAAAAAAAACTCGCCCGGAAGGGGGGAGGGAGAATGGTGGGGGGGGGGGGGCAGAAAACCAAATCAAACAAGATAAAAACTAAACATGATGATGACGCGGACAAAATTACAATGTTTATTGTGTTCACACAAAAATTCCATGTTCTGTGAGCTGAAATACGAAAATTTTCGGCTCGCTCGCTGCGCTCGCTCGCCAAAATTTATATAAAAAAGAAGGTAAGAACAAAACGTGATGATGACAAAATGACAGTGTCTATTGTGTTCACACATGTAATTTTATATTTAGCAGGCAAAATGTTTCACGGAGCAGCGGCTGCAATTTCTTCCGTTCTGAAGCGATCGCCAATTGGATCAAGAGAAGACGCCAACGGTTTCGAACATACGGGGGGGGGGCGCGCAAAAAAAACCCGAATCAAACAAGATAATAACAAAAAGTAATGATGACGCGGAAATATACAAATTTCGGCTCACTCGCTCGTACTAATTTAGAGTATTTTTTTCAATTCCTCGGTTTGTTGGTGTAAATCGTTATCTGTAAGGCCGTCACTATTATCTTGATTAGAATTGTAAGATTCAATAAGCAAAAAATGACAAGAGTTTCATGATTTGTAAGATGAAATACAAAAAATTTCGGCTCGCTCGCTGCGCTCGCTCGCCAAAATTTGTATAAAAAAAGAGAAGAAGATAAGAACAAAACGTGACGATGACGCGGACAAAATGACAATGTCTATTGTGTTCACTCATGTCATTTTATATTTAGCAGGAAAAAATGTTACACGGAGCAGCGTCTGCAATTTCATTCATTCTGAAGCGATCGCCGATTTTATCAAAAGAGGACGCCAACGGTTTGGAACATACGGGGGAGGGGGGGGGGCGCAAAAAAAAAATAAAAAAGATAAGAAAAAAAAACGTAATGATGACGCAGAAATATACAAATTTCGGCTCACTCGCTCGTACTAATTTAGAGTATTTTTTCAAGTCCTCACTTTGTTGGTATAAATCGTTATCTATAAGGTCGTCACTATATTAAAAGTGAGATTTAATAAGCAAAAAATGACAAGAATTCCATGTTTTGTAAGCTGAAATACAAAAATTTTCGGCTCGCTCGCTGCGCTCGCTCGCCAAAATTTATATTAGAAAAGATAAGAACAATACGTGATGATGACGAGGACATATACACATTTCAGATCACTCGCGCGTACTAATTTAGAGTATTTTTTAAAGTCCTCAGTTTTGTGGTATAAATCGTCATAAGGCCGTCACTATATCTTGTTTAAAATTGTAAGATTTGGTAAGCAAAAAATGACAAGAATTCCATGTTTTGTAAGCTAAAATACAAAAATTTTCGGCTCGCTCGCTGCGCTCGCTCGCCAAAATCTATCAAAATTCATTACATTTAAATCACCCTCAAAAGATCCCTTTTAAGTGCTTGAAAAAGCATCATGTGGACCTTGTTTAAAGTCCCTACCGGGATGGGGTTGGGGTTGAACACTTTTTCAGAAATTAGGGGCGCAATTTTCGTGCTTGCCCCGGGCGCCGTTTTCCCTAGATACGCCACTGCATGGTGGTGGATCATATTTCTTTCTTTCTTTCTTTCTTTCAAAGGAAGGAGGGGGTGGGTTGGAAAACTTTTTGTAATAACTAAGAGGAGTAGGTCAGTGGAATGAAGAAAGAATGTGATTTGGCTGCAAAGTTAAGAGATGGCCAATCAAGGATTTTCATAAGACCGGGAAACTTCTAAACGAGGTTTGTAATATTGATCATAGTCAAACATTGGCGTAGAGGTTCGCCAGCAGGACGCTCCATTAACAAAATATGATCTTTGTGGGGCAAAGAGCGGTTGAGTGTAATAGTAAGCATCAAATGAAAGATCATGTCATCTTCCGTTTACGCCTTGAGGAATGGACGCCATGCCAGCTTCGACCAAAGTTTCATCATAGAGATGGAACTCGACATTAGAATGCCACTTACTACTGATCTATTATCTATCTATATATTCATTATCTCATTTTAAGTTTGTATGTCCTCTATACTTTAAAACAACTAGACGTTTGATATCACATGCATCATATATATCAGTTAAAATGCTCTAACTGTAAATACATACTTATGTTTATATATATATATATATATATATATATATATATATATATATACATATATATATATATATTTCAATTTCAATTTTTCATTTCCATTTCCATTGAATAAACAAGAAAAAAATCGTATACAATACATTTACAGAACATATTTGTAACAATTTCAAAGAAAACGTACAAGTGGTCACGAGTAACAACAGAAATTCCTTTCTACAAGGTAAATACATATACATAATACAAAGATTAGAATGGAAATGGAGGGTCCCACGAAAAAGCAAAGCTTGTAGGGTATGGGACCCTCGGAAATACGTACACAAAATCAAAGAAACCAATGTCAACTGACATGAAATTAACTTAGGAAGTATATACACATGTATATAATATATAAATCTCATATTGGCAAATTTCCTTTGGAGTGATCCACGTTTTACATGCTCTGCTTCTGAGTAGATCCCTCATTTCCATCTCTACATTAAAGTTACTTTTTCTCACCATTGCAAAATATGAATTGTTACTGTCATTAGTTTAAGTATATTCGTTCGTTCATATATTTTGTATTGAAATTGAATATTTGTAGTTCTCATGAAGTACAGTGTACTTGAAAGTAATATAAACGAGGAAGTGGTTATCAAGTACGCACAATAGACCTATATACGTAAATGGTCCCCAAGACCGGCAGCACTATAATAGCGAGCCTGAGTATGGCTTGACCAGCAGTCTTGTCTTGTGTGTTGCCTACAGATGTAAAATAAAAACAAACATATAATACTGGCACTGCCCTTACTAGAAATTATTCAACCGAACTCTTTGATGTACTGATAAATTCAAATTAAATCATTTCAATAATACTTCATAATACTGTTTTGTCTGAAATAAGCAAAGTATTTGTTATCAGGGGCCCACAGCGCTATCAAGTCTCAATAAGGTTGAGTAGGAGCTTTTGCCTGCGTGGGTTGTGAACCCCTCACACACGGGACCTCCATTTTATGTCCTAATCTGAGGGACAGGGTGTTTTGCCTGTGCTAGAGGGGACGACATGATAACACACAACATTGCTCAGTAAGACGCAGTAGGATTCGAACCCCATGTACCAGTGCCATTTGATTTAGAGGCAGACACGCTATACGGACTGAGCCACCTCGCCGCCTCGAAACTAGGTTTCGCAAGTCGGATCATCCTCAATCCTTATCGAAACCATCGCATGCTTGAGAGACCACTCCATGGGGAACTTTCCACATCCCGGAGGCTGCCATCAACAAAATCCGTGAGGTACTCACTCTCAAAATTGTTAAAATAATCAATAATATATCGCGCACTTACGAATCCGAGAATGGATATCGTGAGGCCTATCGAGTGTTTCTTCGCATCTCTCATGCAGTGATCTGGTCGATGCCACCTCCTCCTACTGATGTGACGTCACACAAGAAAAAGCTGTGAAAACTCGCCCCGTGTGTAGATCGATCCATCATCCGGAAAGTGTCAGATTTCATTTTGTTTGGAAGATCTGGTGGCAGGACAGAGATCGGACCTTACTCTTGTCGGTAGACGACCCCGTAAGAAGTCAACGTGCGTACAGCCTTTCAACCTGTTTTTCTGTCAACGGCAGAGGGTTGTCTCTAGTTCCAAATTACTGTGCACTCCTGATGTGTGTGTGTGTGTGTGTGTGCGTGTGTGTGTGCGTGTGTGTGTATGCACATAAAGCCTAATTATTATACAGTGTTACAGGGTGTACGAAAGCGTCTATTACTATTATGATGATCATTATCATTATCATCATTATCATTATCATTATCATTATCATTATCATTATCATTATCATTATCATTATCATTATCATTATCATTATCACTATCATTATCAATATCATTGTTTTTGTGTGAGTGTGTAGTGTGAAACTGGTTTACTTACCCGGAAAGAAAATCTAAGTAAATCGTCGTGGCGACCGCTTTCAGACCGACCACCGGAGTGGCGTACTTTTTCATTTCATTTCATTTATTTTCCAATCCAAAATAATACAAAATTGTCCAAAATAATACAAAATTGTTACAGAGTAACAATTAGCATTTGTACAAGCAGGTGAAAAAGACACAATGGGATAACACAATAAAGTAGGCCTAACTATTCCGTTAAATGAATGGCGATGAATAAAATGCACTTGGATTCATGTGTTCTCTAAACTGGAAATAAAATGTTTTATATTAATTTATTTGTCATCATACGTCCACATAGGTTTAGATATCAACAACGTTTGATCTGTTTATAATATCACTTAATTTGATCCCTTAACACGTTTAACAACAACAATAACAACAAAACGCACACACACACACACACACACACACATCGTATAGGTCTATCTGGAGGAGGGTTTTCATTCGATTCACTACTGACACGTAAGCAATTACAGGCGTAAAAATGCATCATGACCTGAAATTTAGACGTATTTGATGACCCATCTCAACCACACACGCACCTGCACAGCTATTTAACTTCGAAGACTGTAGTGCGCCTTCACCGAGACTAACAAGTTAAGGGGGTCAAGGATTTGTTAACCCCCGCAAAGTTGCACCAAAAACAGAAAACCTTTCCAGTGGGAGCTTCAGTAATTTTTACTAATCTTTTTTAGTGTGTTTATTCTTTGTCATGGTCGCTAAAGTTGGACGATGTATTTTGAGGAATAAAATTGGTGATGCATTTAGACTTGTGACACAATGCCCTCATTCTTTTTCTCTCCTGCTTTAAAAAAGAAACGTTGTTTGGTTTGGGGGGGGGGGTTGTGTGTGTGTAATGTTCAGGCAAAATCACTGTATTTGTGTATCCGTTTGTTTGTACATGAAAGTAACCACAGATTTATCATGACTTGCCACGGATTCACGCGAACTTGAATTTAAAGATCAAAATTAGCTGAAATTCCGTGAGAACGTGAGAAAATGTTGTCAAGAAATTTTGTAGCTGAGGTGATGTAAAAGTCGGTCATGAAAAAAACAAATTTCGGAATGATTAGAAATTAAGACTGTTGTAGATAGACAGTGTAGTGTTTACATCACTTTTCACTTCTAATGGTGCAAAAGTTCGTCAAGCAACTGGTACACACGAGTTGAGACCTTGAGTACAATCCCCGGCATTGCCTGGGGATCTATACAAGGAGAATAATAAGCATCGCATTAGTAGTGTCCAAACTTGTTTCTTGAATTCTCTCTAATTCTGTCAGATATACTTGTTGCTCTAGTCGTTCATTTCGGGTACAAAAGTCTTAGAACTTGTTTGCACTCTTTTGTATCTATTACTATTTTTTGCTCCGTGCATGTTGTACTGAACTTTCAGATACTTTGATGTCATTACGACCCCCTCATAAACACAAGCTGTCCATACAATGCCATAATACTCTTTAGGTGGCAGGGATCACGTACACATGTTTTTCTTCTTACCGGATACTGACGAAAAACATGCTAAAAAGAACAAGGTTACGTGGGTTTAGTTACCTCTTGAAATTATACCTTACACAGTTTGTAGTAAATTTGTCTCTATTTCACCTTTAGAGTAAAGATAGAAATACAAATTATTGTTCATAACTAGAATGCCAAAATCAAAACTTAAAACGATTTCCTTCGTACCAATTTGCTCACCCTAGAGCAGTGCAGTTGATGCTTTCATAACATACGATGTTGAAGAAAGAACGTTTTCTCTTCAAGAGATCATATTTACATTTATTCAAAACTATTTGGTTCATGTATGTGTGTATTGATGCTTGACAGTGGGTCATGTGTGTTTGAGCGCTGGCATAATATTTCATGATTACTGTCTGATAGAATTTCATACATTATAGCGTAGAAGTCTTAAACCTTCATCAAATCATCGGCGTTGTTGATATGGCATCAAAAGTTGATTTTGATAGAATTTTTCGTTTCAATAATCTATTAAGCATCTTAGCTTCTTAGCGATTCTCTCTCTATTTTTTTTTCTTGGTCATTCATCTCAAATGAAAACTTTCATTCTATTATATATGTTTTGATATGAAATTTTTACTTATAACTAAATGACAATGTTAACGAAAGTATAGGGTAACAGCATTTCGATGTTGAATAACAACTTAAATTAAATCAAATATGTAGCCTTTTTTTCACCAAGAAAGGCATTGTTTTCCTCTAGAGCCTTGCTTTCCATGTTAATAGCAGACCACTGTGATTCATCGATTAATCTTTAAATGAGTCGTCCGCTCTGATTCTAAACACTGTCGAGTAATAATTGGACACTTTCTCAAATTGATCGCCACGAGGAAATGAGACTGACGTGACCTCAATGAGGTATGTTCATATGAAAGTACACAAAAAAAAAAGAAATGCCTCAACGTGTTTTTCTTTTTAGCTGAAATGCGCGAAGTGTGTGAAAAGGGTCAAGGGGAGAAGTGGCGATAAAAATCAAATTACTGAGATGAATGTTTATCGGAAAACGTACAATTATCTTCTGCTAAGGCAATCATTTCCTGTAAAATTTCACATTGCTCATCTTCCGTAAACAATAGCTCCCTCGAAAGGATGTGTGTGTAATGATCAAACACTATTCCTTCAGCGAACTTCGCGCCTGATTTATGTCGGGACACTTACGCTGTTTTTCCAATCCCGTAATAGCTGCGATACCATGATGGGAGTAAGAGTCGAGCAAGAGGGCAGAATAAATAATCGCCTTACTTTCATCACCGTTTGCAAAGCCCCGCCAAGGACATTTCTTGCTCTTCAGATCTTTGAAGCCAGCAACGTTTTAGTTGCGATGACCCAGAACCGTTTTTCAGGGATGAGTACACCTCTTATTTCCAACGTGACAAAGCATTGGATTTTGGGAGGCAAACTAGACAAAGTGGGTAGCGAGTGTTGACGTGCAAGCCCGTGGAGAGTGGCCTGTGCACACTCTTGGTAAAGATACGTGCGCGCTCACGTAGATCTGCACTCGCACGAGACGCATTTAGAAACGACGGGCAAACATCCCTGGAAACAGCAGGTGCATGAAACTGCTCCCCCACCCCAGCCCCCCCCCCCCCCTTCCTTTAAAAAAGGCCGCGAGTAAAGTGAAATGTTGGGTTCATTTTCATCTAAGCGATGATAATGGTTGAAGATAGTGTGAAATGGAAGAGGAAAGGAATGGAGGGATGCAGAGAGAGAGAGAGAGAGAGAGTGAGAGAGGGAGATAATGATGAGGTGGGGGCTGGATGGGAGAGTAATATGATTTGAGTGGCTCGAGAGCAAATAAGTGGAAGAGCTACCAGATTGTGTCTGCTTCGCGATTGGTGTTTCATTGCGAGTAACAATTCTTAGGGGTTATTCTAGTTATCTTTAGGAGGTATCTGTTCGGCTCAAGTACCATCCAGACGGGGATGCGCTATACTTGCTAAGTACCATAAACACACAACCAAATGTCCTATGAACAGTTTTTTTTTTTTATATCGTCAACTCGATAGCATACCAACTAGAAACATAATTATACTACTATAGTATCTACCCCCAAAAAATATATATATATATATAAATCATGCAGATAAGTTGTTACGAAAGTGCGTCATAGAATGTTACTTTTTATTAGTGCAGTACATCGAGCTTATCCACTTTTCTTCGTTTTTTTTTCTTTTGCAGCTTTGTATTTAAAGGTTTTCAAGTACAGTATTACGTAGGTGCTGTTTCTTTTTTTTTCTACTTTAGGCCTACAATGCTCGACATTGTTGCTTTATTGCCACGCTTCTCTTCGTTCGTCATCACAGAATGGTAGTCAGCATTATCTGCCTCTGATGAATGTCGTTCTTTTACTGAAGAGAAAATTAATATATTTTTCGTTTGTGAAGTTTGTGAATGTACCCTCCAAGCACGCAAATAGTCAAGATTTGCTCTTGGCAGTTTTCTTGTTTGATACCTATTCTGTCTGTCTGTCTGTCTGTCTGTCTGTCTGTCTGTCTGTCTGTCTGTTTCTTTCTTGCCATCTCTATCTCTCTCTCTCCCTTTCTTCTATCTTTGCTTATCTATAATTTGTCTCTCATTCATAGTACTGAATAGTCATACATGACAGCGACGTATATGTTTGATATAAAAACAATCAGATCGCTTTAAAAACACAATTACCCTGGAATTTTCGCCCCGTTGAAAATAGCGTCGCTTCTCCCGCCGGCAAATTAAACGTCAACCGTGGCTCATCCGGGGTCTTTGGTAGACGGACGCACATTGCCTGCACTTGCGGATCAGATTGCGATGACTGACACTATATACGATCTGGATATTGTCCTGATCAGATTAAACACACACAATAGATTGACTCATCTTGTTGCATTCCGCGTTCGTTCAATTCGTTGCTTGAAGAGAGATCTTTTTCCCTAACCCTGATGGGCACTTTTGAGTTCAAAGCTAATTAGCGCAACGAGAAAGTGGAGATTGAAGGACTGTTGCTTCTTTTTTTCTGAAGACGGTATTCTGAAATTGGTTGCTTTTTTGGCGGCGAGTTGAGGAACGTTTGTTTTTACGATGCCTTCGCTGGACAAGAACTTTTGGTTTGAGTGATAAGAACCCGCTCTCCTATGCCCACGCACGCACTCCCACCCACTCCCTAACAAAAAAAAGACCAAACAAAGTAAAACAAAACAAAACAGAAAGACGCTGAGAAACCGAACCACATTATAATGGTTGCCTTGCTCTGTTTCTGCTTTCTATGACAGACTGCTCAGCAGTTAGTTGAGTCAAACTAATCCCAGAGTAGGATTATCCCATCATTGCAAGGCAGGAGAAGGAAACTGTAACGTCATTCCCTTGTTGTGTCTGGTCCATGATATAGCATGTCATTAAAACATGGCCGCATTGGTCTCATTTTAGAGTTGATAACTCAAAAAATACATAATTTGAAATTTCCCAAATACGTTTCATACGTTTTCAGGTCTTTTTCAAGTTAGCATTTTGAGAGTACCCAATATCATGTGAAGTGAGTGGCCAAATTCGAAGTCCTTTTTTTTTTTTTTATTACACAATGAATCTATTATGTTCACATAAACAATTGTGTGTGTTTTTTAAAGCAATTCAATTCAATTCAGTTCAATTAAGCTTTTTTTTCATCCAGGAAAGAGTGAAACAAAGAATAATATAATATAATATAATATAATATAATATAACATAATATAATATAATACAATATAATATAACATAATATAATATAATATAATATAATATAATATAATATAATATAATATAATATAATATAATATAATATAATATAATACAGTATAATATAATATAATATAATATAATATGATACAGTATAATATAATATAATATAATGTAATACAATACAATATAATATAATATAATACAATATGATATAGTACAATATAATATAATATAAGCATGCGTAAAACAATCACATTGTTTTATTAATTTCAATCAAGGAATTCTCTTCGAGACGTAGTAGTCATAATAAAAAGACATCATTTCCGATTCATGTAAGCCATCCCATCAGCTCTGCCTTGAAATTATATTCGTTAGGCAAATTTTGAAATACAGAAAACAAGGTTGTTGATGGCAAAATATCATGAGAAGAATTCTCTTCTCGTGATGTGGGAGACCTCTTTTGCATGAGAAACAAGAAATTTCTTTCTTAGCCTTAAGCCCAGATGGTCAATGATATAATATAATCTCAATTCGTCTCTCTCCAAGTTCAATTTGTGCCATTCCAATGGCTGATACATAACCCTTTTATTTGACATATGGCACCTTCGCCTTTTCTCTGAGATTTCCCCAGCGAATCGTTAAAGTAAATGGGGAAAATTGGATACGTTGTGGAGAATAATTTGAATTTTCATGGGTGAACTGACATATCGCACCAATTCGGATATGTCCCAACGGCTATTGCCCGGAATGAATATCGGTCAGCTCATTAACCCTTTCTGTCCTGACAAGTCAAATGTGCACAAAGTATATGGGCATGCAGGTAATAATCATGGCAAACAGAGGGTTAACAATACATGGGCCTGCTTCGCTCGAAGTTTGTCACCGCAGATCGTCGACATAGCACTATTGTGTTATTTCGGTCGGCCCTTGGATGTATAACCGTTCAAAGTGAGTGCCCATCATCCCTGAATGCATTGTCGATGAATCATACCATATAATGAGAAGTCCCTCCAGTAGGATTAACCCAATCGTTTAATGCTATTATCCGATTTTTTTTTTTTTTTTAGGGGCAGATTCGACATGAAAAACTCTCATTACTCCTAACTCTTTTGCATCTATTATTCATTGTGTGAGATTTGATGTTATTGAATCTTTCGTAAACTATATAGTTTGGTTAAAAATTCGAGCTAGGCAATAAGAATGTCTGTAAATATAAAAACATTTCTTCATCGATTTAAAGACCTTGCCATTTCTATCACCGTCAAACCTATCCATACATACGAAGGCAAACATACCATAATGAGGAATCTGTGAACCAGGGGGCGTTTCATCAACGAGTTCGTCGGAGGTTTTCACCGACAAATTTGCTATCAGCCAATCAGACGCAAGGATTTCAGTAACTTTTAACAGTTGTCGGTGTAAATCACCGACAAAAAGTTTCATGAAACACCCCCCCCCCCCCCTGGAGATAAAGAAAACAATGCAGGAGTACTATATTCTAAAAAATGGTGATATTGACATGACACTATATTACACTATTACACTATATTCCTTCTCTTTTCTTGATTACAAGTCGATTTATTGCCTTCTATCCTATATCAAGGAGTACCTACTCGGGTATGCTCTTTGTCAGGAAAAATGTGCCAGTTTCGCGAAACTGAATCTCTGGTTGTCTGATATTGCGACCCTTATTAATGTCTGCAGAAGTGACCAGTAGGTGGGAATTCACATTGCCTCAGTATAGGGGTCTCAAGGGACATCCGGGTATTTTCGTGATGAGCGGACAAGCAGGCGGCGTTCTCGTACGAGCGTATCGGGAAAAAGGACCTTCCTTTCAATCGTGAATGTGGCTGACATGAAATTTGAAAGTGTCAAGGTGCCGCATCTTCAGGTTTCGATATCGCCCTGTCCGCGTCGTCTCCGCCGTTGTTTGTCCTCGTGGCGATCCCCCGGCACCTTCTCCGGCATGGCTCTGGGACGGAGTGACGGCTTTCCGCTTGCAGAATGATTTGACGAGAGTCGAAAAAGCGGAGCCTACCCCCTCCTGCTCCCCCGTCCACTTAAAGCCTTGCCATAACTTAGAAGCTATATTCTCGGGATTTTCTGGAGGTATTTCGGTTTTACTTTCCTCTCAGCCCCCCCCCCCCCCCAGAAAAAAAACAACGAAATATATAACTTTCTCCTTGACACATTTCTTTATGAAATTTTTTCGCTTTGCATACACGTATTTTCATTTCACCCACTTGCTTGGCTTTTACAAAGTCGTATGTCACGCGTCGTTTCCGTAGAATTATATTCATAGCTGTCATCTTTGATTTTCTTTAAACGCGAAAACTAAACTCAGACACAGTCGAATTAATCAAATTCATCATTGATGGTATTATGCAGACACATGCGCAAACACAAACACCCGTATTCTAATATTATATATATATATATATATATATATATATATATATATATATATATACATATACACACACACACACACACACACACACACATATATATACTAACAGATGTTTTCAGGATGATAGATGTAACACAGTATTGTGTATCAAATGGTGATTGAATACGGTATTGTATATCACACTATAATAATATCCTCAGGTAAATGTCCATCGCGTAAGTGCAAATTGAGAAGGTAAGTGGTGCATCGTGCTAATCAACCCAACATCTCAGCTGTATCAGTCGACCTAGGTCTAGCCAGCATTGTTTTATTATCATCGTTATTTTTTTTTTCTTTTCTTGGGGGGGGGGGTAGAACAACTAGCCAGTTCTTTCACCATTCGTATTTTGGTATCTGTAGATGAATCTTGCTGTAGTCGAACATAATGAAAGAGAAACGCATCTTGTACATAAATGGCAGAAAATACTAGCATTGCATATTTTGGCAATGATTTCACCATATTCCATACCCCCGAAATATTTTCTTGACGGATAACGGAGGTAATTGCTTAGAGCAAGGGAGTGTTTAACAACATGAAAATTGGTTGTGCGATCTCATAATTGCGCATGTAAATGCAATTAGTGCCAGATCGCATCGGCTAGTTATTCGGCATACACTCACGCTCACACATGCTCATGCACTAACACACAAGCTAACGCATCCAAGCAACTACCCCCCCCCCCCCTCCTCCTCCCCCACATCCAATGCACACACAACTCTCATTTCCGTTGAAAAGACTTGGGGACTGGGTCTTCCTCAACCTCTTCCGGCATGAAGTTTACGCAACTGCCTCGAACGAATGACCTCTTAGGTCTACCATTGCTCTGTACTGTCGTGGAGGTACGTAGGTACCAGTCCTTTTCTTTTAATAACGCATAAATTTCAATATACGTTATATGTTTACTATTATACTCGTAGTGGTGTTATTACTGATCGCATAAACATTCAATATACGTTATATTATGTTCATTGTTATATAGTAGTAGTGTTATTACTGATAATGTCTGTGTCACCAACTACTAGTATAATGTTCTGTGTCTTACAATAGATCCTGATGAAGGCCTAGGACTGAAAGCTCGAATAGAAGGGAGAAGGACAGAAGCTACATCTCGGTGGAATATCTTTCTTACGCCTATCCAGTACAATGCCTCCAACACTCGGGAGTTAGGAAGTTGGCACATTATTTCTTGCATATATATATATAATGATGTATTATGTATATATTCGCATATTCGGATAGTGTTTGGCAGAACATTTCTTATCCAATCAAGCGCTGTACCGGATTGTATTACCGAAGAGCACGTTTCATTTACGTTGCAGATATCACACTAGGATACACCTCTTTGTAACACACACAGTTCTGTACGTCAGTGCAGTCACGTGTTATCTGTCCGATGGTACTTTCAAAGACTCAAGTTAAGCAACACCCTTCGCAGACCCCCCCCCCAAAAAAAAAATGTAGGCCTACGTATGTATCTACTTCTTTCTTACTGATCGCTCAGTTGCTCCCAAAACTTGAAGACTTCTTAAAATTTGTGCAGCTAGACTCTTATGCTGGGCATGCAGCCACATGTTGCAGTAAACTCTGCTATCCTCATACTCAGGTTGACTTGCGACCGCAAGTTTATTTTTCCACGAACGGCCTGAGGAAAGGTAGGTGTAATTATGTGTGGAGGTGGCTTGCTTAGCCTTTGTTTTTTACAAGAGCTAGCTCGACATACACGTGTAGTTATATGTGTGTCGTTTGTGTGTCATTTAGGTAGTGTGTAGTACTGGTGTAAGAGTTTGCATAAACGACATTATCAATAATGTCTGCATACTGTAAGGATACAGCGAATCGATAGCACACTGCACCTTTAACACGTTAGAACGTGAAGCCTGAGCCTCTCAGCACCTCAGTGTTTCTCCAGAATATATTTTGCGCCCTTTTTATGGATTTTCCACTGAAACCTATTAGAATAAGCCAGGTTTTGTCAGGAAATTGATATACATACCCATTTAACCGATTCGATTATCAGGTATAGGTACATAATGCATCGGTATTGTTTGTTCAGCCTGGGCATCAATGCAGCGGAGTACCCGAGAAGTGGGATTCCATTACGTGGCGACTACTGTATATCTGTATCTATATGTATTGAAAACTCCGTGAGGAATAAGAATATGATTTTTTTTCTTTCCTTCGTTGCCCATAGGGCCTTGTCACAATATTGAATTGAATTGAAAAACATGACAAAGGCCCTATGGGCAAAATATTCATTACATTTCTAACTGAAACGGAGTTTCATTCACCCTGGTCTCTTCATACTAGACTGGAATGTCGATAACGTCAGCCACATCAGTTGGGCTCACTTCTAGCAGTCTAATAAGTGGTACTTATTATCACATTTTGGGTGTTAATTGCTTGGTTACCAGTTGACGATCTACGTAAGATATGAAAACATCCCATTCACACCCGCGGGCATGTGTAACTAAACTATAATAGGTATGGTTACAAAATATGACTTTGTATACATATTATGCATGTGTGTTTGTATGTGTTTCTCATAACCATTGGCTACTTTGACAATTTGGCAAAATAACAGATCGAAACCCTCCTTGTATTTGACCAAAAAAAAAATTGAAGCATGAAAAGTTCAATGTCACAAACAACACTGCAGCAATTCAATTTCAACAGTTGGCCAAAGGTTTTGACCTACACAAAAGAATAGAATAACCTCCCAATAACCTTTTTTATTTGTTAACTTTTTGAGGGGGAGGGAGAGGGAGACTGCAGGCACGCACCTGTATATAATTTCCTCCCATAGAAAAAGTGAGTGTTATTATACGATAATGGCCATGGCCGCAGCACACCTGTCCCTGGGCGCTGTAGGGAATTCATTTCATCGAAGAAATTGGATAGTTAAAGGAAGATACGGGAAAGTTGATACGGTTTGGGAGTCGATTTGTAGCCATGAACGCTAGAAGAATTGCAAGTTTTGTTTTTGCATTGCTTATTATGGGGCCTATATTATATACAAGTATATGTGTGTTTTTTCTCTTTCCTCACAATACAAAATTATTTTCAGGAGAGGCTAAATCTGTTTTGTGACAGTGACCTCTCTTAGAATGAATATATATTATGTACAAGTTTACATATACACACTTGTAGATATACTCACACTGGTATATCAATAAAGTATAGATAGGAATTTCTCACCCTTGCTGGCTAAATAGTACCAAAAGGGAGAATGATTCAGCTTGACATAATACTTCGTATCCTACGTAAAATCACAACTACCCAGATAACAAGATGTGCAATCGGAATTACAGTTGTTATGGATGGCACTATGTTTTCCGCGTCTTGATATTATTCACCTGAGGGAACAAACGTAGGGATCTAACATGGCCGCCAATCCGTACAGATCGTCTCAATTCTGGTCTTGATTTCGAAGTATTTTCAAGTGTTGAACCGGGAGTATTCGAGTTCGTGCGTGTGTGCACGTCCTTGGATAATAACAACAACTCCATGAACAGTGAGGTTGACAGCTTTAAAGCGGCACCGAATAATTTTAATAATAAGTTTTCGTCCATCTGACAATTACATGGAACAATATCCAAACATTCTGCGTGAGTGACAACCTTAACATAGGTTCCCAGGGCAGTATAATAACACCAAAAGTAGGCCCAAGTCCTGTCATGCTCGGCATACAGACATTATAATGACCCACCACCTGTGAAGGTTCAGAGAGTGACAAATACAACGCATGAAACCTACTGCGGCTAATCAAGGCCTTTTTCACAACTAAGGAAAGAAAGCAGAAATTAGGAAAACGAGAGACAAAAAAAAATGGAATTGGGCCAAATCAGACAAAAGGAAAGCGATGGAAATGGAGGGGCTCTAAAAACATGACCAAATGGTTATGAAATGTAGTCACCGTCGTTATTATATCAGTGTTAGTCCTCACATTTTAAAGTGGAAGAAATAGCAGTAAGCAATGTTTGGTATGTAGTAAGCGCTTCAGAATTTTTTTCGTACTTTTTGGAACGAGCCCTTTAACTGTACTTTCATTTACACTGGTATATGTATCACAATTAAAACATAAATATTTGAAAATCCGTAAAGGAGCCGATATATATCGTGCTTGGGTATCTTTAACACTGTGAAGGTTTTCTTCAAAACTATAACTTAATGCTGCTCAGTGACGCCATACCTTCAGAAGTAGAGACATTTTGAGCATATTTCTTTAGCACAATTATATCGAAATTGCCTTAGGCAAAGTTCAGATGTGACCAATATGCAGTTTGGGAAGGGAGACTTCAAATTACGGTAATAACGGTAGTTGCTTCGGGGAAGGACAATCATCAGAGGGAAAGTACGTGATGAGTTGTAAACAGATGTCAACTTTAAAGGAAATCAAACCCCAAAGAGAACTGTGGATTGAGTGAAAGCAGCAACATTAGTAGAACACATCAGTGAAAGTTTGAGGAAAATCGGACACTCAATGCAAAAGTTATGAATAAATTTTGGTGTTGGAACCGCTGGATGAGAAGACTACTAGAGGTCATGACGTTATGTGTGGACAACAACATAAAGAAAATATAAAGGGAATTCCACAAAAATTCACTTTTCTAGCATAATGAAAGCGCTTGGCTAAGCGCTTTCAGGAAGCCCTTGACATATATCGGTATCAAGTTGATGGAACGTGTAATTTTTGTGGAATTCCATTTTATATTGACTTTATATAGTTGTCCATCTTTTTGCCCCCCCCCCAAAAAAAAAACCAAAACAAAACAAAACAAAACAAAACAAAACAACCCAACCCAAACATTGTTCATCCTCGCAAGTTTTTGCTTACAGAATAAGTGAATAGAAGCCACCCATTTTGGGGGTTAAATAAAATTCTCTGTGTGATTGACGTTTAGCCCATATCACAAAAAGCACTCGTAAATGCTCGATAGAATAATGTAAGCTGATACAGTCAAACGTGTCTATAGCCGGCACCCAAGGGAGGCGAAAAAAACTCACTTCCCCAAGGGTACCACATGAAATGGCAAAAAAAATCTTATCAAGCGTTTTCAAACCGTTGCAGCAGTGACACATAATAATAACGAGCAAAAAAAATGGTAGCAATGTCCACTATTCAAAGTGTCGTTATTAACCCACTTTGAACATGTCTATTACGACACAGTGAAAATTATCATCTGTAAGCAGAAAAAAAAAAACAAAAAACAAAAAAAAACAAAAAAAAAACGTGTATTTCAGGTTGTGTCCAAAGTAATGCTGATCACGCCTCGGGAATGAATTGCGTTATTAGGCATTTCAAGGTTATTTTTGTGCCTTATTATAATAGACTTCCAAAAGCTGAAGAGATGCAGCGAAAGACATATCCTCTATAGAAATGACACGCCATGAATTGAATCCATACCTTGCAAATGACTGACAAATTGCCTTTCATCGACATTGCTTACATTTTTTATCATTTTTTTTTTCTGGGAGGGGGTGCGATATAGCTGTTCCCTCCATCTCCAACAGTCTATTTGATTACCCAGTATACTATATTTGATACAACGTTAATAATTTCTTACATTAAATAATCGGTGTTTGTTCACGTCCACGAAGGATAATTTGTCGGTCATTTGCAATAAAAGCAATTCTACGCAAGAATCAGTGATGTGACTGAATGATTGTTGTTGTTTCGTTTCACATTCTATGATTACAAAATGAAAAGGAGATCAAGAAGAATATGGAGAATGAAATGACCTAGAAACAAGATACTATTCTGTAATAATAGTTTTTGGGGCGTTGTGGCATAGTGGATAAGACTCCCGACTCCCAATCGGAGGACCCGAGTTCGAGTCCCGCCCAGTGCTTACGTCCTTGGACAAGATGTTTTTACCCACCATGTCCCTCTCGACCCAGGTGTATAAATGGATACCTGGCAACGCTAGGGTAATAATAATGGCAGAGCCCTCTGGTAGAGCAGTGGCAACATTGAAGAGGCTACCCTGGATAAATAAGACCTTATTATTATTATCATATTATAACAAAAGCAAATCACAGCAGCAAGTGAATTTGTTTTCACTATAGCTTATATAGAAATGTATCAGTTTTTATTGTCTGCTCTAATCAACGTTTTCTCTCTCAATAATATATTTGTAATCTGATCACCATTCTTATTCTAGATAATAATTAAGAAGATACTGTGGCTTTGAATAGAAGATGAACTTATCAGCTGTTTTTATATCTTGATCCTACCAACATGGCGTGGAAAACTCTCTTACGTTAAAATGATATCTTAGGGTGATAATAACACTCCAAAATGAATCATTAATTCAATCAATTAATTAAATCATTAATTAGCAGCATTTTAAAGCACGTTTATCAATCGATGAGACATTTATCTAGATAATTGTCTCGGTTTGATTGTAACTTGACTTAGTCCTTGTTTGAAAAAACGGTGTGCAAATTTTTTTAAACTTGTAGATTCATTTCATGAATATGGAATTTATTACATGTTAGAGTAAAGCCTGATCTCAGCGGTAACACCATAAATAGGAACATAGGAGCGCCATTTGATTCTTAAAGGCACTTCGGAGTTCCGACAGTCATCGCCACAATCATTTGTAATTACTCATCGTTTAAGACAGAAGGCATTATTGCCGGCAGAACCTGTCACTATTTATAGCAGGGTGGCGGACGTGGGCCATATGCATGAAAAAGTGACAGCTCACATCGCGCAGACAAAGTGCAATCACTTCCGAGGCCTTTTGCAGACTATTGATTCAGATGGATGGGTTTTGGGCGCGGCGCGTAGGCGGCAAGGCTTCATCATGCAAGACGCGCCCTCAAGACACGCTCCTGGCATTGTCACGGAATAGGAGGACTGGGATCGAAATCGGGTCGACGGAATACAAAGGGTTATTTTTGTGTTGTTGTTGTCTTCACGCCAGTATGTATAGTCTATAGCGTGGATGACAGATTTGTACCCCGACAAAATACGGTCATCCAGTCCTGAGCCTATTACAGTGGTTCCCAAAATACTCTTGTTGACGACGGTAAGAAACAAGTTGACATTCGGTGGCAGAACTTTATATTTCTTAGGATACAGTACTTTGGCGTTCCTCTAACAGTTCTGCTTTTTGGAAATGGTGAATTTCGCGTTGTCTCCTTAATATTTAAGTTTCTTTTTCTCAAATTGTCATTTTGAACAGCGCAATATGTTTTATAACATCTACAACAAGTTTGATTTTTTTCATTCGTCAATATTTCTACATTACTATCTCAAGCCTCGATGCGATATTTTACTACATTAAAAACAAAACAAAAAACAAAAACAAAAGCTAATTGGACGCAAGAAACCATAAACTTGAAGCCTATGGAATGTATGCGGACGTATTTTGTCTTCATTACTCTTGATCTATGATAATCATGAGCGTTATGTATTTCAAGAGCATGTTCCGTAAATAGTGATATGCCGTGAAAAATGATGTCTTATCTTTTTTTGATGGAAAACGAAAATGGTAATCCACAAGCAAGGTCACTGTGTTGATACTAAAACACACACACACACACACACACACACACACACTTCATGGCAAAGAAGACTAGGTATGACGTCACGGTACTACTGCCAAATTTGAATCCACAATGAAAACATATTACTCCAAATAAGATTAAAAAAAATACTTCAATGATAACAATAAAGAACTGTTTCCCTCGGCACTTAATAACACGTCGCTTTCCTGGCGGAGCTATGTATTCAACGCATGCTCTTGCCCCAGGTGAGCACGCGTACGCCATCTCAAAACGGCGCCAAGAATTGTCTCCAGCAACAAACTGCACGCGGTGCAAACTCACAAAATTGATTGTATTCGGACACCCCCTCCACTTCCAACAGTGTTGGAAAAATAAGGGATATGAAAGGACTAAGAGGGAAATGCCATTCTACGATCAAGTACACTATTGAATGAGCTGAGAAAGGCCGAACAACCAGAACTTTCATGTTTTCATTATACTCAGATTTTCGTATGTTCACATAATATACATGTACATTATACATTTTCACATACTCAGATACTCGTGGATATTAAGACATTCAAAATATACAATGTGTCATACGTTGGGTCAACTGGTAGAAAAAAATCAGATGTACAACTGCTCTTCCGTACGAAGTTCTCTTATCTCATGTTTATGATCTGAGAGAGACCAATACCACTAAAAGCATAATATCATCAGACACTGAAATTTGGCTACTATCGTCACATTCTATTGAAATGTCTGTACTTTGTCCGATTTTATTCCCTCTATCAAAGTTAATTTTCCACAAGGAGCCGGGTTCCACTGTCACCACTATCAATGACTGTATAGCCCATGCAAACGTTCGCCATGTCTTCAATTTTGTTTTCCTTTAGTTTGCGAATCATGATGTGACATAATGAATTAGAAAAATAGAAGGAGGGGTCAAATTCTTAAGAAGTAGCGCACTCTATAGGTCTTACACACTGCGTCACGCAATGATACAACACTGAAATTTAGGAGGGCCTACTTTTGCACCGGCACTATGATTTTTGTCGTTTACTGGTCTTCCGTTACACAACAACTGCGACATACCGGTACAAGCGTTACAGGCGTTAGCTGGCCAACATTTAATCAATCGTAAGTATTGTATTCACACACACACACACACACACACAACAAAAAAAAAAAAAAAAACATGTCATACACTGACAAACAATCTGGACCCAACACCGATATATCTGATATCAGCATCTACATGAGTTGCAACCTCAATCAACTGGGCTTTCACTAACCCTCTCAATCTACCAAGAGTGACGTCTTTCACAAACTCTGCTGCATCGAACTTGGCCGCCATGATTTATTCACATCTAGCTTTCCAACTAGATTTCCAGACTACGTCGCTTACGCAACTTCTTACAGTACACCCCAACTGGGTACCGAACTATAAGAATAGTCTAAGCAATTCGACAGACCTGACAAACACTCCAATTTCCTCGTAAAGCCACATCTTACGATGCTAACCCAAATAACCAGGAAGTGACACACCAATCTGATAGAACGACATAACTGAAACGATAATAAGTATCCTTCCTTTCCAGCAATCAACGCTGCAACCCTGGTATTCAGGTTGCGAGAAGACCAGTACAAGTGGGCAAAACATACTTATCGCATCGCTTCGCGAGTCGCACTTCAATTTATAACCACTGCTAACGCAGCCCCATGACACATAACATGCAATGTCACGCAGTATAGAATACCGCTACGAACGAATGACATCGTTAAAGGCCGTGTCACGCCTTTCCGGGCAAGCCTTGCGTGCGACTTGCTAAGAACAATTTTTACTACCCGGAGGTCCCAGTAGATCAGCCGCACATGACAGTACCTAGCACGTATCTCACCCGTAGTCGCCGGGAGGTGCGCACGCAGATCGTTTTACCCGCAACTATGTTTAGGCCCTGTCACACCTTTCCGGGCAAGCTACGCGGGCTTGTTGCTTGTAGGGGTTTTCCGGCATAGCGGACAATTTCTGAGGGCGGACAAGGATTTGGGCGAGTCAGTGCATGTGTCTTACTTGCTGGACGCGTTCTACTTAAATTCTACTTGCGGGTATACTATGTGACCTGTGTACCAGTCGCGTGGGGCTGACAACTCAGTGAAGGAATTCCTCTGAAGGAATAGCAAAAGTCCCACGGAATGTTATTATCTTGTCTGCATACGGGGACTGCGAAGTACCTGCGTGGGAGTTGCCTGCGAAGTGCTGCCGCTAAGGGCCTCTTACTGGCGTTCTGCCTGTACCTCTCCGGGCCTCCCCGCGACTCACCCGGAAAAAAATTTGGTCATGCTCAAAACTTGGTTGCGGTTAAATCGGACTAGCGTGCGCACCTCCGGGCAACTACAGGCGAGATACGCACTAAGTACTGTCAGGTGCGGACCAACTGCGGAGAGCTCCGGGTATCAAATTTGTTTCCCCGCAAGTCAAGCCGCAAAACTTCCCCAGATACGGTATGACAAGGCCTTGAGCATGCTCAAAACTTAGATAGTGCGCATGCGTCAGACTAAGTAAAAAACCAAGTCGCCGGACTCCACAACAAAATTGATTATTTGACTAGTTTAAACCTGCTGAACTGTAATATTTAGCAAACTGGAGAGATATCTAATAATGCCGGGTTCAGGTAAGAATCTTGGAGATTCTCAGGCTAAGCGGAAATCGAGTAGAATTCAGGAAAAGAATTCAGCAGCTAGAGAAGACGTGAATCCACCGCAAAACTCTATGGATGGGACTGGAAGAAATGTTTCTGGGGGCGGAGAGTGCACGGGCGGATGTGTGGGAGGTATGCCGGAGGCACGCGACCGGGACCTGGGAGGAAGGAGCGAAGAACACGACCACGCCCACGACACAGGCTCGGCGGGGAAGATGGGTAGCGTGCATGAGAAGCTGGACCGTATTATGGCAATGTTGGAAGGAGTAGTTGGTCGGCTAGATATCATGGAAGCCAAGCTGAATGGACTGGAATCAGACTATAACGTGAGTAAAGGAAAGATTGAGAAGGTAGAGGAGAGTTTGAATTTTGTTACAAAAGAAGTCAGTGATCTGAAAGAGAGTTGCATCCAGGAAAACAAAGTCATGAGGTAAGCTCTCGAAAAGAGATGCGATGACTTGGAAAATCGTTCCAAATAAAGAATTTGGTGTTCTGGAATATCCCTGAAGGAAGCGAGAAGGAATCTCCTGCGTGCTGGAAAATACCTCCTCGCCACAAGCCCGCGTAGGATATTTTCCGCTGGCGAACAAGATTGTTTGCAAGTTTCGCACTTGTTTCTTACCTGCTAGACGTGTGCTACTTACCTTCTACTTGCGCGTATTCCGTGTGACCTACGTGAGAGCTTTGAAACCGATCCGTTTTCTATTATGAGTGACTTACGGGTACTGAGAAGTACCTGCGTTGGATTTGCCTTTGAGGTGCTGCCGATAAGGGTCTCCTACTGGTTTTCTGCGTGTGCCTCTGCAAGCGAACCCCCACGACTCACTCGGAACAAGTTTTGAGCATGCTCATTCAGTCCTTGTCATACCGTATCTGGGAAGTTTTGTGGCTTGACTTGCGGGGAAACAAATCTGCTACCCGGAGATCTCCGCAGTTGGTCCGCACCTGACAGTACCTAGCGCGTATCTCGCCTGTAGTTGCCCGGACGTATGCACGCAAGTCCCATTTGACCGCAGCCACGTTTTGAGCATGACCAAAACTTTTTTTCCGGGTGAGTTGCCGGGATGCCCGAAGGGGTCCACGCAGAACGCCAGTAGGAGGTCCTTAGCGGCAGCACCTCGTAGGCAACTCCCACGCAGGTAGGCCTACTTCGCAGTCCCCGTATGCAGCCAAGATAATGACATTCTGTAGGACTTCTGCCATTCCTTCAGAGGAATTCTTTCACTCAATTGTCAGCCCCCACGCGCCTGGCACACGGGTCACACAGTATACCCGCAAGTAGAATTTAAGTAGAACGCGTCCAGCAAGTAAGACACGTGCACTGACTCGCCCAAATCCTTGTCCGCCCTCAGAAATTGTCCGCTATGCTGGAAAATCCCTACACGCAACAAGCCGGCGTAGCTTGCCCGGAAAGGTGTGACAGGGCCTAAACATGGTTGCGGGTAAAAAGATTGGCGTGCGCACCTCCGGGCGACTACGGGTGAGAAACGTGCTAGGTACTGTCATGTGCGGGTCATCTGCGGGGACCTCCGGGTAGTAAAATTTATTCTTCGCCCGTCGCACGCAAGGCTTTAATTGCCGGAAAGGTGTGACACCGCCTTTACGTTCGCTACCCTGTGTACACATCTCACATGAGTGCGAACACTACACTTACCTCCAGCGGGCATCAATGATAAAAACGATGTACCAAACACCGAAATAACTACCCAAAAGACGGCTTGTTTCTATGTTCATTTCCCGGACATGTTCCCCACATTGTCATGCACCAACAAAACCCTGTCATTCAGCGACAAACAATCTGGAACCAACACCGAGACTTGAACATTCTGAGAGCCAAAATGACCACAACTGTTCACTCCACTTTTGCAACAAACTCTCTCTAGTGTCCCGGATGAACACTTTTTATTCCCCCCCCCCCCCTGTTCTCATTGCTGTTCTCCATCACATCCCCCCCCCCCACAAGAGGAAAGTTATGGATGTAACTTTTCAACTATAAACACCTGCGTTGTAAGGCTTACTTTATTGTTCTTGCATACTATTCAGTTTACACGATTACGAACTCAAATAATTTTGTGTTGTTTTCTTAAAACATCACCTGGCATACTACACTTGTAATTACTTATTTTGAGCCTTATCAGAATCAGTTAACTCCGGCATCAATCGTCCACTTTTAGAATAATATATGAAAACTTGACAAGCCCCCTACAAAACATGTAAATACAATAATCACGCAATGTGTCTACAGTAATACACATGTGAAAGTGTTTTATACGGGTGCACATACGGGTGCACATAATCCGAAAAGATTACACCAGATGTAATCAATCATTTCTCCAGTAGTATCAATATTTTGACTGAGACTGTGCTTTCTGGTAATCTCGACTGTAATTATATCCTCACATACTTGACCAATAAACTTACATAACTTCAGGCATGTATAGTATTATTTTTTCAACACATACACTTCATCTGGAAACCAAACACACACTTTCTTCATGAAATTGTGTCGACTGTTGCAAAGATATGTCTGTTTCTCCAACACAAACTTTCACTGGGGTTTCACTGAATGAGGTAACAGCACGCATCTTTTGATTATAACAAAATCGTATTTAAACACTATGACACATGTGTACATCTACTCAATGTACTTGGTAATAAATCTTATACTTATGTAAACTCTGCGTCATAAGTTAGCCAAAACAACAACAAAAATTTAACCATCGGGACATTTCTTTTTGTACCTTTACACATATGTATTGTCACCCGTTATGATGTTATGATATACGTGCAAACTCTGGAAAATATCGAGATCATACTCGACACACAAATGTGACTCTGTCACTCTATAACGAAATATATATACAGGTTATTAATTTACAAAAGTGACATTATAATTATCTTGGCTTCTTTATGCCTCACTGTCACTTAACACTTTTTCATTAATACAAAACAACACAAAGTCTTTTCTTTTAACACGAATCGGTTGACGTAAACTTCAAAATTTCATCAACAGTTTTTCTGTGACTTTTCAACTTTCAACTTTCAACTTTATTTTCACCTCCATCAAAATGAACAAAGAAATTTATTTACATTGCATATACACGGGATATTTGTGATATAGAACAAAATTTGAAAAGGTACATAAGAAAATTATGAAAATGAAAAGTAGATGTGATTACATCTTTGTTAAATACATAAAGCGTATAATACAAGTCAACTAAGGATGAGGATGGAAGTGGAGGGTCCCACTAAGAAGCAAAGCTTGTACGATATGGGACCCTCAGAAAAATACACAAAACATCAATATAAAACACAATAAACGAACCGATGTCAACTGACATCAAAATGATTGGGAAGAGGAAAAAGAGAGAAAAGGAAAGGAAAGCAAAAGAGGAAAAAAAAGAGGAAAAAAAGGGAGAAAAAAGAGGGAACTACAGCATGTGCCATCGTGGACGCAAGCAATCTGGATTTCATAATGTAAAATAAGTGATAAAATACAAGCTGGATTGAATGTAATGCAAAACATTTTTTATACGTAGTTATGTTGGTAAGAATGCAGGAGAAAAAAAAACACATCGTTATATTTAGAACACAAACAGGGACATAGTTTAATAGAAGGACTTATGTAAAAAAGAATGATGACTTGACTGAGATGATAAAGGGAAACTAACTCTGTTGGATGTTATAAAGTTTCAATAAAAATGATTTTAATTTATTCTTAAAGGAATTCAGAGATTGAGCTGTAGTAATGTTACTGGGAAGTGAATTCCAGTACTTTGGCCCGTCGTAAATAAATGTGTTTTGAGCCAACAAAGTTCTCATAAATGGCAAATGGAAATCATTTGATCGCCGTGTTGGATAATTATGAATGGATTGATTTCTTTGAAACATTGTTTCAAATATATTTGGGAGATTATTTTTATTATAATTATACATAAATTGTCCTAGATTAAACAAATACAAATCATTAATTTTCAATATTTTATGCTCATAAAATAGTGGGTCAGTATGGGACAAAAATGCAGTATGACATATAACACGGAGTGATTTCTTTTGCAATAAAAGTAATTTATCTAAGAATGTTTTATATGTATTTCCCCACGCGAGAATACCGTAACTTAAATATGGCAATATTAAGGATGAATATAATACGAGCAGGGACGACAAAGGAAAACAAAACTTAAGCTTATTAATTATACCAATATTACGTGAAATAATTTTACATATACTGTCAATATGAAATTTCCAGGACAGCTTATTGTCAACTGTTACTCCAAGAAATTTTATATGGGAAACATTTTCGAGTGGAGTACCATCTAAAACAATATCAACAGGTAATGCCTCAGTAGAATTGCTAAAAAGCATATATTTAGTTTTTTGAAGATTAAGAGATAACTTATTTGCTTTTATCCACTGGGCAACATTTTCTAATTCTAAATTTATTGTATTAACAAGGGTAAAAAGATTATTGTGTGAAAAAAATAGATTTGAGTCGTCTGCAAAAAGAATAAAAGAAAGAACATCTGATGATCTACAAAAATCATTTATGTAAACAGTAAACAACAGTGGACCTAATAAACTTCCCTGTGGCACCCCACATTTAATATTTAATATTTGTGAATTACAACCATTTAAAGAAACATATTGTTTCCTGTTCATGAGGTAGCTCCTGAACCACTCCAAGGCCTTCCCACGCACTCCATAATGGTGTAATTTGTTAAGTAAAATATCATGATTGATGGTGTCGAAGGCCTTGGAGAAGTCCAGGAACTGGCCGATTGTGTTTTGCAATACAGTGTAATTTTTTTTTATTTTTTTTTTTTTTTTTGCATTTTCTAGCATTAACTCTGTAACGTATCGGTATACATAAAAATCTGAATCCCTTGACTCTTTGGGGTACATCGAATAAAATCAAAATAGAAGTATGCAATGATATTTTTAAAGTAATGTCTCCTTATAAAGACAGAATATTGTGTACTTTCTCATACTTCCTAGCATCACTCAAATATACTGTTTTCGTTTAAAACAAACATGATTAACATAAATACAATTTCTTCCTTCACAGATCCTTGGAAAATGAAGAAAACTGAATGAGAATACATAAACACATGTTTACATTGTCACAAGCAAAAAAAAAATCAACATCAGTTTCTTGTCTGTTCTGAGTCTTGTTTGAAATGCTCTGCTTGATGTAGGTTTTACTGTAGATTTTAGGTCGTTATCGTTCGGCAACATTATCAGCGCGTGCACAGTTTCAAGCTCGCGACAAAGCGTCCGCTAATTTGTTGTCTTTTGCTTCTATGTGCACAATTCTCAGTGGGTACGGCTGGAGAATCAAACTCCAACGGAAGAGACGCTGATTTTTGTGCTTGAAGCGTTCTAAGAACGTCAATGGGTTATGGTCAGTGTACACCACGATGTCTCTTCCACCGTCCAAGTACGCTTCGAAATGTTGCACGGCTAGAACGACACTGAGACATTCCTTCTCCACCGTATAATACTTTTGCTGATGGCGATTCATTTTTTTGGAGAAGAAACACACGGTTTTGAATTGAATTGAATTGAAAGGGTGTTTTATTAATCAATATCTTTCGCAGCCCGGAGGCTGAATTACAGACATTGTTAACAAATGGCCATGTATACATTAAAAATACTCACATAATACAATGTAGCGATGAAAAAAAAAAGACCCATAAAAATAACAAAGGGTCAATCTTATTCATCAGAACCATTGCACAGTTAGATTAACCTAAAATACAAAAAATCAAAAATCAGATGTCACAGATACAATATATTACTGTTCTCAATAATTATTTTAAAAAAATGAGTTTATGTTAATTATATATGCCGATCATTTATATTTATTAATCAATACAGATGTTGTGTTGTCATACGGCTCAAATCAACACATTTTACGCAACAAAAATAATCAGTTTTATATCAAAGATAATCAAAGATAATCAGATAAAGATAATCAGATAATCATGCGGCTCAAATCAACACATTTCACACAATAAAAATAATCAGTTTGATTTGCTTTGTCCGTTGTCGTCGTCCTGAAGCAGCACAGCTCCCACTCCTCGGTCACTGGCATCCGTAGCCAGCTGGAAGCTCTTCTTGAGGTTTGGTGCAATGAGCACGGGATCGTTCATGAGAACGGCCTTCAGCTTCTGGAACGCACCCTGGCAGTTCGCCGACCATTGGAACGTTGTACCCTTTTTCAACAGGTCCGTTAAAGGCACCACCAAGTGACTGATGTTGGGAACGAATCTCCGGTAGAATCTCGTGGTGCGACGCTACCTCGGCCTACATTGTGACCTAGGTAAGTCACACAAGCTTTTCCAAACTCGCATTTGGCCAGATTCACCACGAGTCCTGCATGTGACAACCTCCGGAACAGCTCTCGAAGATGAGCAACATGCTCATCCCACATATTGCTGAAAACCAACACATCGTCTGTATAGACAACACAGTTATCATGTCCAGCAATAACTCCATTTATCATCCGTTGAAAAGTGGCGGGAGAATTTTTCAACCCGAAGGGCATGACACGACACTTGTATAAACCGGAGGGCGTGACAAACGCCGAGATCTCTCTTGCATCCTTGTCTAATGGCACCTGCCAATACCCTTTCATCAAATCCAATTTACTGACATACTCAGCACTTCCTTCCCGATCAATGCATTCCTCAATCCAAGGAAGCGGAAACGAATCAGTCTTGGTTATGGAATTGACCTTCCGGTAATCTATACAAAACCTGGACGTTTGTCTGGCTTTGGGACTAGCACTACTGGGGAACCCCAGTTTGAGTTACTGGGCTCTATGATTCCATTTGCAAGCATGAAATCTATCTCCCTATCCACCTGTTCTCTCTTAACAGGATGAATCCGATATGAATGTTGCTTTATCGGTGCATTTTCACCAACATATACCAAATGAACAGTGTCTTTCGCACAACCCAATTTATAACTGCAATCTTCCGGAAATTCCTGTAAGATGTCGACAACATCTTGCCTCTCTGAATCTGACAGATGACTGAGCAGTAAATCTGGATTTTCTAGTGCCTTTGAGTTCTATACTCGCGGAATCATTTCTGAATTGAAACTCACATTCTGAGAATCTGGAGCATCATGTTCAACCTCTTCTGCACTTTTCCCAGCACCGGACAGCACTGTGTAGGACACTCTCACTTACAACTGCACCTACGTCTTCTACACGTTCATGGTACTTCTTCAACATATTAACGCGACACACTCTCTTGGTTTTTCTACGGTCAGGCATGCTCACCACATAAGTCTCCTTCCCAAGCTTCCTCTCCACTACATATGTACCACTGAATTTAGCCTTCAATACATCTCCTGGCAATGGAAGCAGAACCAAGACTTTGTCTCCCACCTTAAACAGACGACTCTTTGCCTTTCGGTCAAAGCGTTCCTTCATTCCTCATGCCCAAACACCAACTCAAAGGGGGGGAGAATCCAGTTGATTCATGAGACACTTCACGAGCAGCGAATAGAAGAAAAGGATATCTTTATCCCAGTCCCTGGGATTATCTTGACAGTAGACCTTCAACATCGTCTTTAGCGTCTGATGGTACCTTTCTAAGGCCCCCTGAGATTGCGGGTGATATGCAGACGAATTGATCTGTTGAATACCAATCTGGCACATGAACTCCTGAAAGACACGAGACATGAAATTGCTACCTTGATCCGACTGAATTTCTTTTGGTAGCCCGTACCTTGTAAAGAAAGTCAACAAGGCATCCAGAACTGACTTAGCAGTTATGCTCCTCAAGGGGAATGCTTCTGCGCCAATCTCGTGGAAACATCCATCATAGTCAATAAATACTGATATCTCGACTTGGAGTTCGGCAATGGACCAACGCAATCTACCATCACACGGCTAAATGGCTCCTCAAAAGCCGGAATAGGAATCAACGGCGCAGGTCTAATGGAATGTTGTGGTTTTCCTACCACTTGATATTCATGACACGTTCGACAAAATTCAGACACATCCTTTCTCATCTTGGGCCAGAAGAAGTGAGTACTGATTCTACACAAAGTCTGCTTGATACCCACGTGTCCGGCCATTGGAATTTCATGTGCAAGAGGTAGAATTTCCTTTCGATACGGCGGAGGGACAACTATCTGGTCGACAATCGCCCAGTCGTCATCTGCGGGACGATCTGGAGGCCGCCATTTCCTCATTAAAACACCAGACTTTACATAGAAACATTCTGGCATTCCCTTCGCCTCATCTACAGTCAATGTACATTCTCTCAACTTCAACAACTCTTCATCTTCCATCTGTGCTTTGATTAAGCCTCTGTGCGCCACATTACTTTGCTGTCCATAGGTTTGTATGTAAAATTCTGCGCATTCGGCTCATTGGCAAAGAAAGAGTTAAAGCTGGCTGACTGAACACACCTTCTTCCCAACTTTGTTCTCTTTCATCTTCACTACTCACCTTTCCAAAGAACGTGTCATCAAAAGAAATTTCACTTTCAGACTCCTTTCTCTCACGCTCTGCTTCCCTTGCTCGAAACCTGGTGAAAACACATGCTGGAAATACTTCTGGAAATTCATCGACGAGTTTTTCGGTTTCCCGCTCGTACACTGGGACTTCGGAAACAACCGGAAGGACACTCACTCGACCTCCTGCAACGTCATTACCAAGCAAAAAGGAAACTCCATCCATAGAGAGAAGTGAAACAATTCCCACAATCACTTCCCCTGAAATCAGTCCACTAGCCAAATTCACTCGGAATAGAGGGACTGCCTGTGTTCCTCTGTTGACATCATGTATCAGTACTTTTCTACCCGTGTTACAGTCTATGGGCATACTCTTCACATCTCCTACCATGAGGGACTGTGTAACTCCAGTATCACGAAGGATGACAACCGGTACTGTAAATTCAGCAATGGTAACTGTACCCTTGGAAATGAAGTACTTGTACTTTTCATCCACACGACCACTTGAACACGTATCTGTCATTTTTGAGACATTGCTTTTCACAACATTTGGATGACGCTGTTCATCACTTACACTTGACTTAATAAAACCATTGCTGGCTGTTTCGTACGGTTTCTCCTTTGTTTCAGCATCTCTCTTCCACCTCCCTGAACATCTGAACTGTTCTGTGGACGTGGGTCTGCATGGACTAAACCATATGTTGCTTTTTGCTTTTGTTTTTCCTTTGCTTCATTCTGTTCCAGGAATCGCCTACATTCGGACTTATTTAAATGTGACCTGTTTTTCCACAGAAAAAGCATCTCACCTCTTTGTACTGAGGCCGTAGCGATTTCGGGCGCTCTTTCTGTGATTCAGTCTTTACTTTATCCCTGCGTACACTATGACTACTGTGCCACTTTTGAGTGTCAGGATTTCTCCGCTGATCACATTTCCTCTTTCCCGCAGGACTTTTTGTTTTCACCTTATCTTTCAACTCATATTGGTCAGCGATGATTGTTGCACTCTTTACATCATGTACTCTTCGATCTTCCAAATATGTTCTCAGATCTGGAGGTGTCGATTTCTTGAACTCCTCCATCAACACTATCTCTCAAGTTGTCATAAGTGAGATCTACTTTCATTGATCGAACCCATCGATCAAACAGAATTTCTTTTTCTCTCTGAAACTCTACGTAGGTCTGTTCCGCATTTGTTTTACGATCATAGACCAATATTTCTTCTCCCACTCCAAATTCCTGGCTATTCTCTCACAGGAGAAAAAGAAAGAGTCCTCTTCATCAAAGCGGGGGACTATGTTTGCCATTTTTGCAATGTCGGGCGTCTTTGGTCTCGACATAGCAAAATTAGGCCTATCCCCTTGGACGCTACTGGCCTGGGCCTGGGTCAACTCAATTTGACGTTGCATTAACTCGTAGTACTTTAGAGCAGTTTTCTACCAGCGCTCTCAATCTCATCTGTACTCTGGTCTGTATGTTCATATTCTACACCACCAAGTTCAAGCTTCTTCACCAGAACTGCAAAAATTTCTTTCTTTCGTCTACACTCTCTGATATCAACATCTGCATGAGCTGCAACCTCAATCAACTGGGCTTTCACTAACCCTCTCAATCTACCAAGAGTGACGTCTTTCACAAACTCTGCTGCATCGAACTTGGCTGCCATGATTTATTCACAACTAGCTTTCCAACTAGATTTCCAGACTACGTCGCTTACGCAACTTCTTATAGTACACCCCAACTGAGTACCGAACTACGAGAATAGTCTAAGCAATTTGACAGACCTGACAAACGCTCATATATCTCGAGACCAATTTCCTCGTAAAGCCGCATCTTACGATGCTAAAACCCAAATAACCAAAAAGTGACACACCAATCTGATAGAACGACATAACCGACACGGTAATACGTATTCTTCCTTTCCAGCAATCAATGCTGCAACCCTGGTATTCAGCTTGCGAGAAGACCAGTTTAAGTGCACAAAACATACTCATCGCATCGCTTCGCGAGTCGCACTTCAATTTATAACCACTGCTAACGCAGCCCCATGACACATGCCATGAAATGTCATGCAGTATAGAATACCGCATACGAACGAACGACACCGTTACGTTCGCTACCCTGTGTACACACCTCACATGAGCGCGCACACTACACTTACCTCGAGCGGGCATCAATGATTACAACGGTGTACCAAACATGAAAATAACTACGCAAAAGACAGCTTGTTTGTATGTTCATTTCCCGGACATGTTCCCCACATGTCATGCACCAACAAAACCCTGTCATGCACCGACAAACAATCTGGAACCAACACCGACACTTGAACCTTCTGAGAGCCAAAATGACCACAACTGTTAACTCCATTTTTGCAACCAACTCTCTGGTGTCCCGGGTGGACATTTTTTATTTCCCTCCCTGGGTTCTCATTGCTGTTCTCCATCGCAGTTACTATGGTAGGCCCTAACTACGCAGAGCTAGTCATGCTAGTTACGGCAATTGCTATTGACCTCGAACTGCTTGTAAAGAATTAATGCAAATATGTTCATATCTTATCAAAAATAAATAGGAAAGCCCTTTTTTGTTATGAAGAAATCCAGAAATTAATCATCTTGGATCCTGGGAAGGGACAATATTTTTGTCTTGTATCTTAGCATTATACCGTGTAGTGTACATATCCCAACAGCAATGAAATCTTATGTTGTACCACATGCATATGCAAGCACATGCACTTATACAGATGTGATCAAGGACAAGATCGCAATTGATTGACAAATTGCCCTACATCGACGTAAATAAGCGCTGAATTGATCAGTGTTTTAGTAGTAGCCATGATAAAAATCATGGGCGTACATACTCGAGCAGGATTCGAACCTACGACCTCCTGATCACCGGACAGGCGTCATCTCCACTAGACCACCGAGCTTTCGTCCGACAGCAAGTGTTGGTTCTAATCCTTATAGCATGCAGCGGGTACTGCTTTTAATATTATTCAAATTCAAGAAATTCTTCCATCGAGATGTTTTCATTGCAACTGATTGACAATTGTCCTACATCGACGTAAATAAGCACTGAATTGATCAGTGTTTTAGTAGTAGCCATGATAAAAACAGTACGAGTATGTACGCCCATGATTTTTTTATCATGGCTACTACTAAAACACTGATCAATTCAGTGCTTATTTACGTCGATGTAGGGCAATTTGTCAATCAGTTGCAATGAAAACCTCTCGACGGAAGAATTTCATGAATTTGAGTATCAAGATTGTTGTAAGAGACATTAGTTGTATCTGTATGTGACAATGGGGTAAATGCAGGTATGTATTTTTTTTTTTTGAATGTCGTCCTGTGCGTTGCATGTTTCACTTAATACAAAGGTGAGACTAGTTCACATTATATTATGACAGTTACATGAGACGGTTTTCTGGTGATTTGTTTGCTTGTTTAGTTTGAACCGGTGTGTGCCCTCCATGCGGTCAATGCCTTGCCCCATTTGCCGATAGGCGCCAGGATAGAAACCACGCTACAGATTCAACATCGGATGAAAATGCGGAGTTCTCAAAGAGACGTACAGAGAGTTAACAAACATAAAGAGGTTAATGTATTACCTCTCCTTACTAAAAATCTCATTTTAAATCTCATGGTTGTATCATATTCACAACCACTGTAAGAAAGAATTGTACTCGTTTATTTCTTTGAAATTTCAACTCATAAAGGGTTTCTAGGTCGCGTAGCCCTCTGAATCGGTGGTTTTATACGAAATGACATTAAATCAAGCTAAGTATAGCATTACGCCGTGACGACATCCCACTAATCCACTTTCCATTAAAGCACTGGTCAAGTCAACCATCCCAAAATCATTCTGAGGAGAGATGCAAATGGACTACAGGATTTTGCAGTCCACTTGATCTACTTGGTTTTCTCGAACTCCATTAAAGAAATGCGGCAAACGGGAAGGGAATTAAGCTATGCAGGGAAGTGCGAGAATTATTCGACCATTTAACGAAGGTAGGTGTTAAATCGTCACATCACTTGCCCTGTAAAACAAGACGTGTGGGTTGGGTTCGGGTTTTGTAAAAGCAGGGGGAAAAAAATGTGCCCCGATAAATAATTACTGCGATTATCATGTCAGTTTTGATAGCGTAAAATTTATCATAGCGATCCCTTCCGCAGCTGAAATGGTTAGAAAATCGATCAAGACTCGATGCGGTGGAATGCATTTGTATCGATTAAAGCAGACGGCTCGCGCACACCCAAGAAAATACTTCAGTGAATCTTTTAACACACCTCAGGACTCATTGAATGTCATAGCATTACATAGCTTCAAACTTCAACATAAACATTAAGTATATTTAGAGCTCTGATACATTTGTAAGTGGCATTGCTTATTTGATGAGGGAAAAGTGAAGTCAAACAGATATAGGCGGAGTGACTAGGATAAAATATACTGGTATATATTTAGATAACACGTACCATCAGTATAAGCATGGTACAGCCTAAATAGGTGCGTGACAATATTGTATTCCATTGCCGCCGGTAGATGTTACATAGATTGTTTACAAAGGATATGACAATGAAGAACAAAATGATTTTATGATCCTGCAAATTTAACATGGTCGCTCAGTTTGAAATTCGTCATTATAATGGCGGTATCATTCCAAAGAAAAACAACAATACTTGATGTCTATCAAGTAACTATGAGAGTGTATTTTAATGAGCCTCTGTCGTTAGTATTTCGAAATGACAACGGAAAAGACTTCACAGAGACCATCCATCTCTGGATAAGCATTCAAGTGCACTTTTTTAATGTCACAAGACCTATCAACCTGCCTATTTGAGTATAAATACATTCACACAACTAAGTCTTTGATCTCTTTTTTTTTCACTTTTATGTATTGGTATAGTTTACATCAGTTCCTCATTCACATTATCATGTAGCTATTATAATAAAGATAGCTGATCAAGTTGCTATGATAGGCATTCCCCCACCAGACTATATACGACTTCAACAAGTTCGAAAAGAACTGATTTTGTTGATGTCTTTGTTTTTCATCTGTCTGGCTGTCTCTTTTGATAGATCGTTCTTCGAACTTCTGAGTGCCGGGAGGGCGAGGCTTCTCCTCGCGTGCGCATAATTGATCCTCTTAACCATGGAAAAGAGGCGTGCTGGAGTCGCATAAGGAATATATAGCTGCGATGGAAGTTTCATCGATGGTGACTTCTAGCGACATCGGGAGAAGCTGATCGACTTAAGGACTGGACATGGCTTACGAGGCATTAAGGCGAGGAGACGAATCGAAGTTACAATGCCAATGACCTTCCCAGGAAAGGTCACGTGGTTGACAGAGGTTGGAATGATATTATGAGCATACCGGATGGCGCTTCCCGCCGTGCAAAATGCTGCATGTTTCGATGGTTGCTCGTTCATACAATAGCGTGGTGATTTCTGTAGTTGTTGAGGTCTTCATGTGCCTCGGAGAGAATATCTGTTTAACACACAAGTCTGAAATTGAGTAATTGTGCAGGTAACTCAAAACATTTTCAATATCTCGCTCTCATGGATCTATATTTCATTGAGAAAAATGAACAGTTTGCTCATACTGGAATTTAAGTTCAGTTGACTGGATATAGCCAAACATAATATCCATCCCAAAAATCAAAGTCATCTGTTATTTTTTTTTCTTTCTATCATCGATTACTTATGACCTGTGTTCGTCGTATGGGTTAAGCGTCGAGTTAAGAGTCCGGTCAAGCGTCCGTACAAGATCCCGATTTCCCATTACCCGCAGAAAATTTGGACACATACTCCTCTTTTTTTTTTTAATCAAATTGTTTATTGAACGAGGAATGAATACACGTTGCACATCGAAACAGCGGTTTAGTGACAGCGTGAGACGATCTCTGTTGGTATCATGTAACGTGTTAAAGGAGACAAGACATCGATATACTTTTCTTCTCAGACACTAATAAGTTTCTTTGCTGGTTTTTGATTTTTTGCACTTCTGGAGATTTTGAACGCGAAATGTCATATATATATAGTAAGAAAATGCACTGGGAAATTCTGCCGAAACTTGACAAACTATTTCGTATTGCACCGTGACGTCATATCGGGAAGGAGCACCAAAACAATAAGCGCGTAGGTAAATAGAGCGCCATCAGTTCGGACCAGAGTATGACAAAGAAGAGGCTGTTTCACAAGCAGAAGCAGGATTGATTTCACGATCGATGCGATGTAGAACAATGATTAGAAACAACAACCTGTGTTTATTTTGCTTTAATAGGTCCTACATGCAAGATCTACAGGATAATCTTTACGTTTTCTCAATAGTTATTGTCAGACGAGAGCAGCCCAGATCAGGCATGCACGCCGCGCCGAACTGACGAGCTCCACTCGGGATGACAGAGCTTAGTTGACTCTGGCTGTCCACACGGTTCGCAAACCTTCGCCTCGAGGGAAGTTACCATACAAAATAATTAAGTCTTTAGTAGTTTTTGCTATACAGCAAGCAGCAACACAGAGTGCCGGCATTTGCCTGCATTTTGCATTGATTAATAAGAAGACAATTCATAAATCAAAGTCAAAGTTCAGAATAATAAGTTTGCACACCTCACAAATTATCAGCTCAGCTGATAGATGGGAGTTGGAGTCAAATGGAGATGAAACGACACCGTGCTGGAATTTCAATTAGTCGTTTTCATTCTTCTTTTGTCATATAGGACTGGCCCGACTTGCCCTCCAGCTCAAAACAGACTGTGATACGAGTCTAACCAACAAATCGTCTGTTCGCGACTTCCAGTAACTTTCCCACAAAGTAGACCTGCTAAAAACATGTAAAAATCCTAATCTCAACCGGCTGTATGGTCTAAGAGGAAACAGACAATATTCAATATCTATAGGGAAACTGATACGCATATTAGATACTATGCTGGCTATTAGTCCATGGGCCAGGCCAGATATTGGTACCATCTGAGGTGGCAATACCTTTTTGGTGTCATTTTGTTTGTCTGGCATAGATATGCTTATCAAGCTATGATAGCATTTCCAAATGAGTAGCTTAGTCATAGTAAATGAATTTTAAACCAATTTGGTTTCGTTGCTATATCCCTGTACTTCTGAATCGAGACCAACCGCTATACAAAGAAGAGCACTGTCTTCTGTATGTTCACAGGTGTTCTGTTGTAAACGCGGTGCGCTTAGTCTTTATTCAAGGCAGCGAAGGGAATATCCAAGGGTTATGATGTCCACAGCGCTTAGTCTAATATTCAAGACGGCGAAGGGAATATCCAAAGCTTATGATACAGTGTATATCCCTTTATCTAAAAACAACAACAACAAAAAAGCAATTTCTCGTGAATTTTACCGTCTTTTTCAATTATTTATCATTTTCCGGTGAAAACGCTGGGTTAAAAACGCTAATATCACGACATTGTCGCTTTGTTTCCATCCAACAATGAAAGATTATGCAAAAACAATGTACCGGTACACTACAATACATTATAATTAATAATGTTGTAAATGAACAGAGTGATTTTTGTTTAAAACTGATGTATTTGTTGAGAGGGTGGTATAAAAACAGTATAGATAATCCCTTTTATTAGGAACTTTATATATGATAACGGTACATTGTTCTAGATAAAGACTAAGCGCACCGCGTGACAGCTGTGGACATCATAACCCTTTGGGTATTCCCTTCGCTGCCTTGAATGAAGACTAAGCGCACCGCGTTTACAACAGAACACCTGTGGACATACAGAAGGCAGTGCTCGTATTTGTATAGCGGTTAGTTTCGATTCAATAATATAGGGATATAAAAACGAGACCAAATTGGTTAGAAATTCATTTATTGTGACTAAGCTACTCATTTGGAAATGCTATCATAGCTTGATAAGCGTATCTATGTCCGACAAACAAAATGACACCAAAAAGGTTTTGCCACCTCGGGTGGTAGACCAACAACCCATTTTTCGGCTCTTGGCCCATGGACTATATAGCATTGAGACCAGCAATCAATGTCTTTTATTAATCATATTAGTAACATGAAAATATCATGCAAGTTATGCTCATTGTCTATGGAAAAGTGCATTCCAATGTCCTTTGTAAATCATTTTAGTACTTTTAGACATGATTAACAGATGATATGTCACCAACAGAATCTTGGCTTGAAAGTGTTTTTTTTTTTCTGAAGAAAAATAGAAGAAAAAAATTATTAAACCTCTAAACATATGGCACATATTATACACCCTTATTTGGCCATGTAAGCGATGTTGAGGGTGCTATGAATCATATTAAACCTCTAAACATATGGCACATATTATACACCCTTATTTGGCCATGTAAGCGATGTTGAGGGTGCTATGAATCAGCGCAAGTAAACAAACACTTGTATTATATAGTTCCGGATAAAGCAGACATCCTTTTGCATTGTCATCCTTTGCTTTCAAGGAAATAACCTTAAAATGCTGTTTCTCATCATAATTTATATGACACACGCTTCGGCATACGTATGCATGCGAGTGTTCTTTGGTTGTTGGCCCTACATAGTGACACTTTTGCGTTTAAAGACAGTAATTCCAAATCTAATTCTAAATGAAAATAAAGTCATTCCAAAAAGTAATTTGACATTCGGAAGACATTCTAAATTGCAGTAATTGTATGATAACTAACTGCATCATTAGGATGCAATGTCCTGCTGATCACATCAATTCCCCATTTTCAAGTTGAATTTGTTTCATTGGTTGATTTTTTTCCAGAAATTTTCATTTTTTCAGACTTGATTATGCCTTTGAAAAAAAAAGCAGAATGACCAAAAAACAACAAAAACGAAGTTGTTTAAGAATCCCAGGAGTTTGCTTCTTAATAATCATAGTATTTATCTTTACATAATATTTATATTATTTATACTTCACAATTTCAGTGATTTTTTTTTCTCTATTATGATTGTAATGGTGCTAAAGATGATAGTCTTATTATGGAGTATCCCGGTCAATTTGATCACTTTTACATTAACATCCATAGAGGTGCATTCAAACGCACGCCGCTGTCGCTCACAGGCAAATTGGGTCATTAAAATTTAAAATGCCAACGACCGAAGTCATCAATCGACACTAAAAGTCTAGAGCGGTGAAATCAAAATCACCAAAACGCATTTGATATCCATATTGGAGCATGGGGTTTCCCACTCGTGCATTCAAACTAATAAGATAGGCACCCGCACGCACGTTAAAGGGATGATATAGTTTTGGTTAAGACCTAACTTCAGGTTTCTAACAGTTTTTGTGAGATCAATGAAAAACCTCTTATGAAACATGAAAGATCATGTAATTCACAGAGGGATTCAACGTTTTGTTTTTTTTTTTTTTTGTTTTTTTTTTTTTGGGGGGGGGGGGGGGGTTGACGAAAATTGGTTTTGAAAAAGCTGAGATATTCAAAACAGAGCAATCCCAATAAAAGGTGGGACACACCATTCTTTAGGATTGCTTTGTTTTACTTTGCTCTTGGACGTCTCAGCAATCCCAAAACCAATTTTCATCTAATAAACTTTTAATTCCTGTTATGATGATATGCTCAGTATTATTTCATAAGTGGTTTCTTGGTATCTCGCATAAAAAAAAAATAAAACCTAATCCTTGTCTCCACCATACTATACAATCCCTTTAAGCTCATTTGCGGCAATCAGATTCATTATTTTGTAGCGGTTCCTTTTCTTACTTTCACACACAATTTCGAGGGCTTGGCGTTATTCCAATAGAGAGGCATATTATGGAAAAGAGAGCACAGCAGTGGAAGTTATTATGAGTTTGTAAATAAACATGTTTATATCGATTGGAGAGGTAAAGGGGGAAAGGAGTTGCTTATGAAACAAACACGCGCAGACACACTCTTGCGCACAATATTATTGAATGACCAGCATACATGATTGTCCAAACATTAAGCCAAACATTACTCTAAGAAGCCTTAGATTGACATTAAGCTATCACATAAAACGCCCTAACCGAATGTTGGGGTGGTCAGATGATCGAATGCACTAATTGCATACTAGTACTTTCTGCTTTGATTGTTTTGATTTGATTTTCAGGAATTCGGACGATCCAGGAGATACCGTGGCTGCCAGGAAATAAATTTGATTGAAATGAATGCTCGTGGTTTACACCTGCACTAATTTTCACATTTTTATTGATTCCACATTATGCAGAACGACTGCATACCGCCTGTGCACATTCGGCAAATTTGGTTAGCAAAATCTTCATCTACTGCAAGCAAATCTTGCAGTAGATGATCAAACTTAAAACAAACAAAATAAATCAACCCCAAATTACGTGTCGAGAAATATCCTGGAGGGAGGTTAATGTGTATGGGTGTAAGGTTTTTTTTTTTTAATTCCTTTTTTTGTTTATGACGCCTTTACTGTCACAATAACCAAGGACCAAATAGATTGTGCAGTTTATTTTTAGTTTGTGTTACTTTCTTACAAAGTACCCCAGAGACTCTTTGTGTTGATGCCGACTGCGCGTCTTCCAAATTACTTCAACCATAAAGTCTGTAATCATTGGATATGACATTTCTTAAATTTGTCATTACATCATTTTTTCTAGAACAGACGCTTCACGGATGTCGGTTAGTTTCCATCGATGTGTTTACTAATGGGGACGTCGCCCCCAAGAGCAAGATAGACGAAGGAGATGAAATGGAGAAAGACACAAAAGTTTTGTAGACTTTGTTCAAGGAAACTTATTCATTATGAAGAAATAATAAGATGCGGAAAATGCATTTTGTGGGAAGGGAGAACATATCTTTTTAGGGACCATTTTGGATCTACATTTCACCCTTGCAGACAAGACACAAAATATTCTACGCGTAGTCTGAAAGAAGGCTACTCTGTGGAGAAAACTAATGGGGTCTCAAGTGTTTATTATGGCATCTCAGTCACATGGGCAAATAGGGCAAAATGTTCGAGGCGCCTATTTGAAGCCATTTAATGATTCATTGACGGGCAGAATTTTAACAGTGGTATCAGATGACAGTATGTATTATTACAGCTATTGGAATGATCTGCCAGTCTGTGATGGAGGAGACCCCCCTTCGGGCATTATAAACCTATCACTAATTTCATAGCCCTTGCTTGGTTGGGCTAGTACGATGCATGGGCATCTACGAGATCATGGATTGTGGGCTGTCTTTAATACTGGATGAGGCTTCGATTTCGGTAAGTGTTCCAACTGAAGAGGACATCGTGGATTAAGACCTTTAGTAGGCCATACACTTATATGAATGCTAATGTATATATATATATATATATATATATATATATATATATATATATATATAAAACAATCACACATACAAACACACACACAGAAATAAATACATGGATTGGAAAAGATGGAAACACAAAATTGAAGACTGAAAAGGAGATATGGATGTTAACTGAATTAAAAAGAAGGTAGAGGCTTAAAGAAGGCCTGAGAAGGAGCAGAGTAAGGTGGGAAAAGAACAAGGGAGAGAGAGGGGGTGACTAATACAAGCAATAAATAATAGTGAATAAAATTGATTGAATTGAATTGAATTGAATTGAATAGATAGATAGATAGATAGATGAATGAATTAGATCACAATAAATGTATGAGACTGGATAATTGAATCCAGAAATCATAACGCACCCCTAATGTATTCAAAAGAAAATCTGACGTTCCTTCGAAAACTGAACACTGACTTTAATTCACTTACATAGATAGATTTATTCACTATTATTTATTGCTTATATTAATGATTTTTGTCAGGCATCCGATGTACTGTCCTTTATCCATTTTGCTGACGATACCAGTGTATTTTTTGCCCACAATGATGTTAATTTTCTTGTTCAAAAAGTCAATACTGAATTACAAAAAGTGAATAATTGGGTTAGAGCCAATAAATTATCGTTGAATGCCCCCCCCCCCCCAAAAAAAAAAAAAAAAAACCCGAAATATATGATTTTTAGTAATACTGTTGACACTTTGAGTACAGCTATAGTTTTGAATGATTTTCATTTAGAACGAGTTTCACATTTTAAATTCCTCGGAATTATTGTTGACGACAAACTTTCCTGGAAGTTACATTGATTATATATCTAACACAATCTCACGTAATATAGGTGTTATAAATAGAATGAAATTGTATATTCCACAAAAATCATTACTTATGTTATATTCGTCATTGATATCCTTATCTTAATTATGGTGTTTTAGTTTGGGGCAACACTCACCAGAACCTACTGGATAGAGTGTTCCTTCTTCAAAAGAAAGCTCTTCGTGTCGTCAGTTATCCTTTCATACCCTCCCACTCATAATGTTATTTGCCGCTAATAAGCTGCTAAAAATTAAAGATTTGTATTTATTTAATTTGGAGCAATTTATGTATACGTACAGCAACAACTCACTCCCCTCCATTTTCGATTCTATGTTTAAAAGAAATCAGTCATTCCATGACTATTCCACTCGACGTTCCAATGAATTTCACTTACTCTTTTACGAACAATTCTTGCTAAGAACACACTTATCTATACTGGCCCAACTTATTGGAATTTTCTGAATAATGACATAAAAATTGCACCCTCTATATTTTCATTTAAGAGGAGATTAAAGTCTTTCTTATTGCAATGTTATGTTCCTACAGAATTGAATCAGCCTGTTGGCTCATTTTGATTTCTTTTCGAAGAATTTTGATGACCAATGATATACTGTCACATATTTTTTCTCGTCCCTGTTGTCCTGAGACACTTACTGAGTAGATTTGATTCTACTTGTATTACTTCCGCATCTATTTCTCTCTATTTTTCCATATTTCCGTATCCTTTCCACGCATCCCATTACTTTTTCGATATAATTCTGTCGAGGATCGCTGGATCTGTTTTGCCTTTCTGTCCGTTGTATTGTCTTCCTGTTATGACAGTCTTGTCTCGTTCTTGTATTTAATTCTCCCTTTATAAGTTTTGTCGTCCCAGTCTCCTTTAATGTTCATTCGCCTGTGTATGTGTGTCTGTCTGTTACTCTGTCTTCTTATTGGGCTTCCAGACTTTTTTTTATCTGACTTTATTCCCAATTTTTCCCCTTTTTGCATCAGTTCATTTTCTAGTGACATTCTGTACCCGAGGGGCCCACATTCTACAAGCATTGCCTTTTTAGTGGGTCCCTCCATTTTTCGATATTTTGTGTAATGTTATATCGTCTATATCACTTCAGTCAATTTTCATTACAACATTATTTGTTACCCCAAGGTTCCACAATTATGTTTTCTCAATTTACTTTGTTTTTATTATATGTAACCTTATTCTCTGTTACCAAAGAAAGTGAAATGTTTTTGTTCTTTTCGAAAAATGGAATAAAGTTTGAATTGAATTGAATTGAAAAAAGGCTTTTCTATAGTTTAGGTTGAGATAGGGCTTAAAGTTTCCAAATTTCGTGTGAGATAATGAGAAAACCTCTTATGAAATATGAAAGAGCATACAATTCTGAGAGTAATTCAAAGTCTATTTGATGAAAATTGGTATTGGAATGGCTGAGATATTTATAAGCAAAGAGGTCCTAATATAAGTTGAGACTCACTCTATATCAGAGAATAGAAGAATGAGAAAAGGTTATAGAATTGTAATAAAACCCATACTTTGCAATCACTCGCAATTGAATTTAGTTTGCTTACGTACGAAGGCATTTTTTTATCTCTTGTAATGGTGTGTCTGTAATGTATTCGTTGTACAAGCATAGACACTGCATGGTTTCATTTTAAAGGGATGGTATAGTATGGTATTGGTGGAGCTGAGGATTGGGCTTTTAACTTTTTGTGAGATACCAAGAAACCACTTATGGCATAATACAGAGCATACAATTCTAAGAGAAATTCAAAGTTTATTTGAAGAAAATCGGTTTTGGAATGGCTGAGACATCCAAAAACAAAGTAAAACAAAGCTATCGTAATAAAATGTGGGTCCCACATTTTATTAGGATTGCTCTCCATGCTCTCTATTCAGTATCTCAGCCATTTCAAAACCAATTTTCATCAAATAAACATTGAATTCCTCTTGGAATTACATGCTCTTTTATATTTCATACGAGGTTTCTCATTATCTCACCCAAAAATGACAGAAACCTGAAGTTAGGTCTCAACCAAAACTATACGATCCCTTTAACGTATTATGTATAAAGGTGCGTTTGAGAGCTCTCCTAAAACGCAGCTTGCACCGTACCACACCTGCGCCAGAGGAGTGCTCGATTGCCTTCCATGTGTACCATATTGTTACCAATTTTTGATACCGAGTCAAAAGTAGACCATTACACCTCGTTGTGCTCCAAAAGCGTACCATATACCAAACCATGCCAGAGAGAGCTCAAGCGCCAAGTGTTCCAAAACGGCTGTTGGACATCAGAAGAATACACGTTCACACGCACTACGTCATAATACAAAGAGCTGATTATCTTTGTTAGGGAACTTGCATTTGAAAATCATTTGATTCAATTAACTCTTACACATATTTCTTATTCTGTCGTTTTGGGTATTTGAATAACAACTTACCTGTGGTAACGGGGTGGAAGTCAAACACCCCAAGAGGTGAAAGAATTAGTGAAAATTGTTCTGCGGGTCAAATTGGGGATGAGTTTCTATTCATTTGTTTCAATGTCCGCTTTTTCAAAATTCTTGCATATAAAGAAACGCTTAAGAAGTATATCTGGAAACACCCAAACAATGGCGAAATTTTGCAAAGAAATTGTTTAACATTTTGATAGACGATTAATCACATATATCTAAACAGCATCATGAATGTAATATAATGATTTTTATTTTCTGTGTATATGACCATAAAGATAATTCCGTGTTAAACTTTCTTTCAGAAAGTTTTTGGTATGGCATTAGGAAGTTTTGTATTTATGAGTTCGTGTTTTAGTGCTCGAGCAATTGCAGACGGTGCATGCCTGTAATCTTTCTGTATATATTTGTGTTTTATCTATGTGCATATACTGTTACCAAATTGTGTGTTATGAAATGAGTTTAGATTTTGTCAAGCTGATGTGGCTATTGCCGTTCTGTACATTCGTTGTCTTCATATTTTGTATATTGTTTTTGACTTTGAACTCGCATAACGTACCCCAAATTCAATGACTGAGTAAGTAAATTATATCAAACTATCAAATTACTTGCCATGCCTGTATATATAAAGCGTAGGCACGCGAGGTGAATAAAGCGGGTTGCTATAAAACGTCTGAATGCTCTCGAGTCCAAAAATGGTTCATGAGGTATATGCATCTCCGCAGAGCGCTGGAACGCTCCCAATCTGGAATGGTATGGTACGGTACGTTGTGGTAAGGTTTGATTTGGTTTGATCTGGTTCGGTTCTGTTCTGTTCGGTTCGATTCCTTTTGAGCGCTCTTTACGCTATTACCTGCTTTGGATCTTTGACATGAGTCTGTTTAGTAATTTTGTCTATTGTTACCTTCTTCTCTTGTTTTCTCTTGTTTATTACAAATCTAGGTGGCAGTTTAGGTTTTTCATATTAGATTGTTCATCGACAAAATAAAGGATGTTTTGAGAAAAAGAAAAGAAAGAAAAGAGACTCCATTTTGATGCTGAGAGCAGGAATTACATGGACAGTGCAAAACCCAATTAAAGGAAAGTGTAAAGTTGCTAGATGCAGATAGAATACTCGGGTGAAAAATTAGACTGAAGGGGGATCGAAGAAACTACATGGTCTATAAACTGGAGAGATCCGCCTTTCCTGACATACACTTGAGAGTGTAAAAGGAAGAAGGACAGCGGACGATGCCATTTGGAACTGAGTATGCTTCCTTCCTCAAACAACTCGGCTTTATGTGGGTTTTTTTTTTCCAAGACAAAGAATCGTGTTGTAGAGACAGAGAAGTACGACTTCTCTTCTATGCACAATAGTTGTGTGCACAAACACACAGCCAAACACAAATACATCACTCACAACATGCAAACAGTCACTTGTATCGATGTATTCTGTGTGTGTGCACAACCTATTTAACCTGACTTGAGATACCCGATTTATCTGTTTCATTCACTGGCTTTTAAGATTCAAAAGCAATTCAGTACTACAAGTAGGAAGGAGTCATTTCGGCGTCACTCCATGCGGGATGTCATAGACCGAAAAGCATGAGGGACAATATTTTGGTCAAATTCTGGCTCTGTTTGCAGGCGCTCATAACAGCATTCTTAGATGAGCAAATAATTGTTCTTCGTTTCAAAAGCTATTACTGGGGGAAGACACATTCGATATAAAAATTTGCGTTTCTTTCTCTGGGGGGGGGGGGGGGGACACCCAGAAATCTTTTTGGCGGCAGTGGAATCAATACGAAGTATGTTTTCTATGAAAAAAAAAGCCTCCAACAGAATGGCTACCTGCGTTTGAAAGGAAATCATGTTTTGATTCGTTTGATAGAATACTGAGATGAGAAAAACACTGAATCAAGCTCTGCGATTATCGTGTACATACGATTAAAAGAGAAAGATCTATAAAAAGTCATAAAAAATAATATCAGACAATCACATGGCCGAGTGATACGAGTCAAGTGGAAGATATTTTGACTGTTTATTGCAAATAATCTTTTTTAATGGTACATATCACACAGAAATAGTACAAATTACGTATATGTGCAACAACAACAACAAAACACAACCGCAAAACTTCATTGTGAGTGCCTTCTACATTATGACGTAAGATACACTTTGACATGAACTTCATGCATGTACAGGTTCATCATTGTTGTTATTAATGATGAATCGTATTTAAATAGAAAAAAAAAAACAATTGAACAAGTACTAATGGGTCAAGCTGACTAAAATTATTATTCATCACTATTACTATTATTATATCATCAACGATTTTTGACGAACCAAGGACAAACATCGAAGATGCAGCATTATGGTTAGGTTTCGATTTATGTGGAGGTTGATGGATAACGAAGATCACAAATGCCATGAATAACGATAAAGTGCTTGAATCACAAATTCCACGTCCCATTTCGTTTAAGAAATTGACACAACGCACTCTCTCCTCCTTTGGGCGCCAAACTCCATCTACTCCTGAAATGAATATTTCGCTTTCCGCATTAAACTCGGACTGCCTGTATAAACGTTTATGGACTATGGCCAGATGGGTTGTATCGGTTACCGTGTAAAGACGACAGCAGTTGTGACGTCAACAGTAATGTCACGATGTATTAAAGTGTGTGTGTGTGTGTTTTTTTTTCTACTATCAAACTATCAGCTCTCAATTTCTTGGAATCTTCTAAGATTAAAGACAAAAAGGATAAACGTTGAACTGAATAATCCATGACGAATCGTGGAGCACAGTCACTTTAGTATGCAATAGAGGGGAAAAAAGGCAGTTGCCCGAAGAAATTTTCAGAAAACGCCTTCGTCATTGGACAAATGATATTTCAATTCTAAGAACCAAAATGGGTAAAAACAAGTTTTCCGTAACTTTCTACTCATCACGTGCATATGGTCCGAATTTCGCTGAAACCTTTACCATTCTGTGTGCTTCAATATAATCTGAATTTATGATGAAATCTTTGAAGGCTTCCGTGGTGGTAGAACGTTGGGTAGTAGAAGGCTTCACGGTGCACAACATATTCTTTCTGGAGTATGTGAGTGGCCCTGAAAAGGGTCTACCCAATCCCGACGTTTCGGCAAGCATGTTCTCGCCGTTCTCAAGGGAGAAAACTCCAGAAAGAATACGTGGTGCACCGTGAAGCCTTCTACCACCCAATAATCTGGATTTGTACTAAAATTTTCATCTGCTTTTCCTTGTACTACTCTAGTTGCTAGGGAGGAACTTACTTGAATGAATATAACGTACTACATCAAAAGTAAATACGTGTTCTGTCTCCTTTTCTATATTTCTGATGAGAAAGTGCTTCAAATATACCTATACTATAAGATTGCGACATGAGGCATTGTTACGCACTTACAGAATATTACTGCGTTATGAATAGAATAACGGGTTTAGATATCTATTTATTTATTTCAGCTTTATTTTACAAGGATAGTCTCATCCAGACCTGCGTGTACAGGGGGGGGGGGGGGCATTTCATGAAGCATTTTGGTCGGATATTTTTCTGACAAACTGTTACAAGCTATTGAAATCTTTGCATCTGATTGGCTGAAAGCAAAGTTGTCCGACAACTTTGTCGGACAAAATGCTTCCTGAAATGCCCCCTGGTCTCGCTCTTTCACAGAGCTCTAATTAAAGAGCCCAGGGCCTGGTAGCTAAGCCTGTGAGAGGCCCAATAGAAAATCCTTCTAAAGTACACTATAGCATAATCTCTTTCGCTTCATATTTTGCAGCCTGTCTATAGGCTCGAGTGAAGTTTTAACAAAAGAGACAAATTCAAAAACTCTCATGTCCCTTGATTTTAAGTCAATCACGTATGATTTTGCACCTTGGGATAGGGGTATGTGGGGCCTGGATTACATGTACATACTTACGTTGATTTATCCACGAATTGGTATTTAGACTATGAAGGACAAGACAAGAGCAGTGAATGCATTTTGTCGATGAAGTTATTTTCATAGCGGATTCCTCCTCCCCCCCCCCCCCCAACTTCTTGAAGAATTTGATTGACAATCTTGGTGCGTTGACCTGGGAACACTGTTGAGAGAGATGTCAATAGGATATGCATATTACACATATCTATTCATGAAGGAGAACATACGTTTACTGAATGTTTAACTCACTGTGATAGAATGGAATGACATAAGTACTAAGACTCACTTACTTATCATTCCTCTCGAGATGTTTAGCGGCATACTTGAAATTTCACATCAGCTTCTTGAATTCGATATTCTGTCAGTGTGCAGCAGTCACGTCATTCAAGCAGGCGTTTGGAGTGTTTCGTCTATCAAGCATTACTTTCACGGCACATTAGCTCACGAGTATACTCCTCCGCCGTCAGTGGATGCTTTCTTTTTTTCCGTGACCCACATACGGGAAATCGGAACGGCTTTAACCCGTTTAAACCGGCTCCCCAAGCTACGCCGCTCATCGGTAGAGTTGCTCACGTTTTCGCTGTCATCCTCGCGTTTCCTAACGCTCTATGAATCAGTCTTCATGTTTGACGATCGTGGGAATTTAATACCGCATAGATCGCATTATTCTCTTTAGCGTTGTTGACGTCTTGGCTGTTGATGTGGCCTATTTAGCTTAAGTTATGACACATTGAACTGGGTTGTTCAGGTTTGTCCGAGCACTGGAGAGTTTTAACCTAAGTCACTGGGTTTAAACACAATAAAAGGTATTTCATTCAAAACACAAAGTAGCAAATGAAAAAAGAAAATCTTTGATAGGTTTCCCTTCACTCATTACATTCATGTGTGACGCATTTTAAAACAAGAAAATACTCTTAAAGATGGTTAGGTTTCTGGGAAATTATCGTTTTTCTTTTTTTTTTTTATTGTTTTTGAACTTCTTGAATCAACTTGAATATGTCTCAACTATTTTCTTTTTTTGGGGGGAGGAGGTGGGGAGATAAGAAGGTTTAATTATTGTAACAGGGATAGAAATAACGCGGCTATGATCAGGGGTCACGTGATCTAGTGAAAATGATGAACAAACAGTGCGTGAGGATGCCGGTAGGAGATTCGATGATTTAGCAGGGATGGGAGCTATCGTCGAATTCCGTTAGTGCTCTACGATCTTCCAACATTCATGTCACGTACAAATGGGTAGGGAAAAGGAAGACTGGTTCACCATAACGCTCCATTTAATTCAACACAAACACTCGATTTGCATTCAAAATGTCAGGCGCAACAATCTTTGCACATGTATAGCCTATTATGGTTCGGCGATGTCATCAGGTTTCTAGCACGTGAGACGATGACTGACATAGTACGCAGAATAGTTTCAGGCGCCGCGGAACCTTTTTTTTTTTTTTTAGTGTGTGCAGTGTATGTGTGAGTGTTGAGTGTGTGTGTGTGGGGGGGGCACTATTTACTACAGAGATCGGGGGGGGGGGGGCTCTCTCTTTTCCTCCGGGCAGAGGATGGGGTCATGGGTCAAAGGTCAATAGACCAAATATTAATTTTCCGGTAAACTGTGCGCTTAGAAACATCCGTATTAAGCGCCTTATAAATGTATTTTATTATCATTATCATTATAATATTACCCCCTCCCCTTCCTTTAAGAGCCAAAAAATTGGGGGTCTGTATCCCCCTCCCCCTCCTCCCATCCCTTCCTCATCACCTTTCCGCGGCCCATGAACTGTCAATGGTATACAAAGAGAGTTAAAGGATGGCTCTTCAAAATCCAGATGGGGTTGAAATTCATATTTTACCCTAACATCATTACGGTGGTCTACAGAGCTCTGGAAGCTGTCTTTCTACCCAACTCTCCCCAGTGGACAAGTAAGATGCTACAGTCAAAACTGTCTATATAGCGGCCACCCAAGGGAGATGAAAATAGTGACCGTTGTTTACAAGTGGTCGTTGTAAAGGCAGTTTGGCTGTATATAATAACAATAATAATAATAATAATAATATATGTATATGTATATATATATATATATATATATATATATATATATATATATATATTGCCTTAAATTGCATGAAACAACTACTCTTTCAGTTTATATCGTCAGAAGATCTTTGGCAGAGATACCACGCATTCAACGACCTTGATCGCTGAGGGCGTAATTATCAAACCTTTCTTTTCCAACCTTACTAAATGACACCAGTGATGTGTCTCGAGTATAGTATTAAAGATAACACATTCCTCCGAAATGTGATTTGAGTTACAATTTACCAAAAAAAAAAAAGTTTAACAGTCAAAACAAGTAAGGCAAAAAAAATGTCACCCTCAGTTGACCAAAGTCATAAAAGATGATTAAGATACACTCGGTTTCCGGTTCACCATGTGTAGTCCTTAGAATTACTGCTGGAGTGACAGGAGAAAGGAAGAAAGAAAGGTCGGAGAAGAGGTAAGGAATTGAGTGAGAGTATTCTTTCTGGAGTGAGTGTAGTCCTGAAAAGGACTGTGAACCAAAGAGGTAGATGAGCTTAGGAAGAGACTCAACGTTTCGGACAGTTGACTGTCCGTCCTCAGGAGTGAAGAAAACAAGTCAGATCAAATTAATTTTGAAAGATGATTAACTTTGCAAATGAAAAGCAGATTCTAACATATTCATTTAGCCGATTAAGCTTAATAATTTGATCTGACTTGTTTTCTGCATCCTTAAAAATACGCAAAAGAACTCAAAGATTTTTTTTTCTGTGGGTGAACAATTTTATTAACATCCAGATAAGACATGTAGTCTTCACTGAAATAGAGTGTATTTCACAAATTTACAAACCACTAAAAGCAGTAAACATGTATACAAGTAGCAAAAGAGCATGATGGATGGCATAGCGGTAAGTCCTTGAGTAAAATATTCAATGAGGCAACGAAAGGGCTGTCTTTAATAGTATGATTGTGGTGTCATTTCCTGATGATGATACACCCATTCACTGTCTCTGAAAAAAAGAAAAATATATATATATACATATATATTTATATATATACATATACATATATATATATATGTGTGTATATATATATATATATGTATAAACATATATATATATATATATATCTAGATAGATAGATATATATAGATCTATTAATAATAATGTCACAATAGAGGAATGCATTAAATGCCAATTGCCTTGATTTTATTCAAAATCCGAATTTTCGGGGGCCTCCCCCTTCGTCAGGGATGACAGTGCGAATTGGCATTTGATGCATTCCTCTATTGTGACATTATTATTGCCATTTCTAGTACTGCCAATACGCGGAGCAACTACAATACATATATGTATATATATATATATATATATATATATGCGCGGTTACCATCACTGTGGCAACAGCTACCACCAGTTTAGACGCATTCCATCACAAGCAGGTTAGTTTTGAAATCCGTCCGACCAGGAGCAGACGTATACCCTTGTGTGTATGTTCTGCTTCAGAAACGGATTTTTAATCTAACATCACATCGCATCCTGGTCGCTGATGAAGAATGCGATGACTAACCTGTTTGGTGTCTTGTTTCAAAAACATGCGCTTTCCTCGCCAGGATAAAGCGTTTTAATGCCATTTTAGGTTTTAATCTCATTCACTTCTGTTCGTTATTGATCAGTGACTACCAGGAAAGGCTGGTTGACTATCAGGTAAAGTCTGATTGACTATCAGGAAAAGTCTGATTGACTACGGGAAAGACCGTTGACTATCAGGAAAGTCTGATACAGTATTCCATCACGGACAAGGCACAACTACTGGCTGGGATGTCTCTATGGGGGCCGGAGGTGTGAGTTTGCGTCAGTGAAAGACAAGATGAGGTGGGTCTCTGAACCGTTTATCTTCGTGATAGTAAATCGGAGCATGACGTTGGCAATGTAAGTCCATTGAAAAGCTATCAGGGATTCATGTTTGTCATGTTTTTTAAACTGATTTCATCCTTTCATCTTTGGCTCTTCGTGGAGGGAACCAGTCCATGGATGCGTCGTTGCTACGCCAAACGCGCACATACAAACTGCGCGGTTACCATCACTGTGGCAACAGCTACCACCAGTTTAGACGCATTCCATCACAAGCAGGTTAGTTTTGAAATCCGTCCGACCAGGAGCAGACGTATACCCTTGTGTGTATGTTCTGCTTCAGAAACGGATTTTTAATCTAACATCACATCGCATCCTGGTCGCTGATGAAGAATGCGATGACTAACCTGTTTGGTGTCTTGTTTCAAAAACATGCGCTTTCCTCGCCAGGATAAAGCGTTTTAATGCCATTTTAGGTTTTAATCTCATTCACTTCTGTTCGTTATTGATCAGTGACTACCAGGAAAGGCTGGTTGACTATCAGGTAAAGTCTGATTGACTATCAGGAAAAGTCTGATTGACTACGGGAAAGACCGTTGACTATCAGGAAAGTCTGATACAGTATTCCATCACGGACAAGGCACAACTACTGGCTGGGATGTCTCTATGGGGGCCGGAGGTGTGAGTTTGCGTCAGTGAAAGACAAGATGAGGTGGGTCTCTGAACCGTTTATCTTCGTGATAGTAAATCGGAGCATGACGTTGGCAATGTAAGTCCATTGAAAAGCTATCAGGGATTCATGTTTGTCATGTTTTTTAAACTGATTTCATCCTTTCATCTTTGGCTCTTCGTGGAGGGAACCAGTCCATGGATGCGTCGTTGCTACGCCAAACGCGCACATACAAACTGCGCGGTTACCATCACTGTGGCAACAGCTACCACCAGTTTTGACGCATTCCATCACAAGCAGGTTAGTTTTGAAATCCGTCCGACCAGGAGCAGACGTATACCCTTGTGTGTATGTTCTGCTTCAGAAACGGATTTTTAATCTAACATCACATCGCATCCTGGTCGCTGATGAAGAATGCGATGACTAACCTGTTTGGTGTCTTGTTTCAAAAACATGCGCTTTCCTCGCCAGGATAAAGCGTTTTAATGCCATTTTAGGTTTTAATCTCATTCACTTCTGTTCGTTATTGATCAGTGACTACCAGGAAAGGCTGGTTGACTATCAGGTAAAGTCTGATTGACTATCAGGAAAAGTCTGATTGACTACGGGAAAGACCGTTGACTATCAGGAAAGTCTGATACAGTATTCCATCACGGACAAGGCACAACTACTGGCTGGGATGTCTCTATGGGGGCCGGAGGTGTGAGTTTGCGTCAGTGAAAGACAAGATGAGGTGGGTCTCTGAACCGTTTATCTTCGTGATAGTAAATCGGAGCATGACGTTGGCAATGTAAGTCCATTGAAAAGCTATCAGGGATTCATGTTTGTCATGTTTTTTAAACTGATTTCATCCTTTCATCTTTGGCTCTTCGTGGAGGGAACCAGTCCATGGATGCGTCGTTGCTACGCCAAACGCGCACATACAAACTGCGCGGTTACCATCACTGTGGCAACAGCTACCACCAGTTTAGACGCATTCCATCACAAGCAGGTTAGTTTTGAAATCCGTCCGACCAGGAGCAGACGTATACCCTTGTGTGTATGTTCTGCTTCAGAAACGGATTTTTAATCTAACATCACATCGCATCCTGGTCGCTGATGAAGAATGCGATGACTAACCTGTTTGGTGTCTTGTTTCAAAAACATGCGCTTTCCTCGCCAGGATAAAGCGTTTTAATGCCATTTTAGGTTTTAATCTCATTCACTTCTGTTCGTTATTGATCAGTGACTACCAGGAAAGGCTGGTTGACTATCAGGTAAAGTCTGATTGACTATCAGGAAAAGTCTGATTGACTACGGGAAAGACCGTTGACTATCAGGAAAGTCTGATACAGTATTCCATCACGGACAAGGCACAACTACTGGCTGGGATGTCTCTATGGGGGCCGGAGGTGTGAGTTTGCGTCAGTGAAAGACAAGATGAGGTGGGTCTCTGAACCGTTTATCTTCGTGATAGTAAATCGGAGCATGACGTTGGCAATGTAAGTCCATTGAAAAGCTATCAGGGATTCATGTTTGTCATGTTTTTTAAACTGATTTCATCCTTTCATCTTTGGCTCTTCGTGGAGGGAACCAGTCCATGGATGCGTCGTTGCTACGCCAAACGCGCACATACAAACTGCGCGGTTACCATCACTGTGGCAACAGCTACCACCAGTTTAGACGCATTCCATCACAAGCAGGTTAGTTTTGAAATCCGTCCGACCAGGAGCAGACGTATACCCTTGTGTGTATGTTCTGCTTCAGAAACGGATTTTTAATCTAACATCACATCGCATCCTGGTCGCTGATGAAGAATGCGATGACTAACCTGTTTGGTGTCTTGTTTCAAAAACATGCGCTTTCCTCGCCAGGATAAAGCGTTTTAATGCCATTTTAGGTTTTAATCTCATTCACTTCTGTTCGTTATTGATCAGTGACTACCAGGAAAGGCTGGTTGACTATCAGGTAAAGTCTGATTGACTATCAGGAAAAGTCTGATTGACTACGGGAAAGACCGTTGACTATCAGGAAAGTCTGATACAGTATTCCATCACGGACAAGGCACAACTACTGGCTGGGATGTCTCTATGGGGGCCGGAGGTGTGAGTTTGCGTCAGTGAAAGACAAGATGAGGTGGGTCTCTGAACCGTTTATCTTCGTGATAGTAAATCGGAGCATGACGTTGGCAATGTAAGTCCATTGAAAAGCTATCAGGGATTCATGTTTGTCATGTTTTTTAAACTGATTTCATCCTTTCATCTTTGGCTCTTCGTGGAGGGAACCAGTCCATGGATGCGTCGTTGCTACGCCAAACGCGCACATACAAACTGCGCGGTTACCATCACTGTGGCAACAGCTACCACCAGTTTAGACGCATTCCATCACAAGCAGGTTAGTTTTGAAATCCGTCCGACCAGGAGCAGACGTATACCCTTGTGTGTATGTTCTGCTTCAGAAACGGATTTTTAATCTAACATCACATCGCATCCTGGTCGCTGATGAAGAATGCGATGACTAACCTGTTTGGTGTCTTGTTTCAAAAACATGCGCTTTCCTCGCCAGGATAAAGCGTTTTAATGCCATTTTAGGTTTTAATCTCATTCACTTCTGTTCGTTATTGATCAGTGACTACCAGGAAAGGCTGGTTGACTATCAGGTAAAGTCTGATTGACTATCAGGAAAAGTCTGATTGACTACGGGAAAGACCGTTGACTATCAGGAAAGTCTGATACAGTATTCCATCACGGACAAGGCACAACTACTGGCTGGGATGTCTCTATGGGGGCCGGAGGTGTGAGTTTGCGTCAGTGAAAGACAAGATGAGGTGGGTCTCTGAACCGTTTATCTTCGTGATAGTAAATCGGAGCATGACGTTGGCAATGTAAGTCCATTGAAAAGCTATCAGGGATTCATGTTTGTCATGTTTTTTAAACTGATTTCATCCTTTCATCTTTGGCTCTTCGTGGAGGGAACCAGTCCATGGATGCGTCGTTGCTACGCCAAACGCGCACATACAAACTGCGCGGTTACCATCACTGTGGCAACAGCTACCACCAGTTTAGACGCATTCCATCACAAGCAGGTTAGTTTTGAAATCCGTCCGACCAGGAGCAGACGTATACCCTTGTGTGTATGTTCTGCTTCAGAAACGGATTTTTAATCTAACATCACATCGCATCCTGGTCGCTGATGAAGAATGCGATGACTAACCTGTTTGGTGTCTTGTTTCAAAAACATGCGCTTTCCTCGCCAGGATAAAGCGTTTTAATGCCATTTTAGGTTTTAATCTCATAACCCAGGAAGATAAAGGAATGTGGACCTTCTCTTCTGTGTTGTGTACACAAGTTAAACGGATTTATGAGTTTACACACAAACCTTTGACCTTGATCTGATAGAATGTTTGTAGCAAAACCGTGCGCTCAAAATCTGTCAACTTGAACGGTAACCTTCTTGATACTTGCGAGATGTCGCTCAGACTATTAAAGACAGATGTTCTTTCGTTTTAACTGGGGTTACCAAAACTTCCCATTCTTTCTCCTTCGAGAGAATTCGGGAAAACTCAGAGACTTACGGCATACTTTTTCAGCTATCTACTGATCACTGTTGCCGTCAATTTTTATAGCTGCATTCAGCTGAAGATGGAAATGTACCACTCTAATAAAGTGACTGTAATCCATTTTAACTATTCATATGATGAGGTTGGGTTTTTTTTCAGTGATCTGATCTACTTGCCCCACATTAAATTTTATACCTATGTCTTCTTCAGCCGCCGATTCGGCACTTGCAATCCTAACAACACATCGCCAAAGCCGCATGACATTTGGTGGAAATTGGAATTCGGATCGGCTCGGACACGGCCCATACCGGAAGCCCCTCATCCCTTGCCAATCAGTCAATTGCACGTGTCGGGGAGGTAAATAATGCATCCTATCGAACTCTTCGCGTCTTTGAATCAATCATGTTGTTAATCGGTCTCTGAAGTCAGGTAGTAATGCATTTAAGCCCTTACTTATGATTTTGCGATCTTAATCCACATGAAAAGGGGCAGCCTGCGACTGTCACTAGCAATACACATTTATGAAGACAAGTAATGCATATTGTTTTGATATCATTGTAAGAGATGTATTGTATATAAACATTATATTGAAGAGAAAATGACACGAAAACGGTCGACTTTGTTTGAAGTGTTGTTTCGTCTTACCATATGTTTTTGAATGGTTTCTAGTTTTTGCAAACATTCTTCAGTTTCGTCTGTATTAGGATATTCTGCACAACTTTATCTACTGTCTGTTTAGATTGGGGAACACATGAAGCATGAACGTTGCGGTTCACGGCACATACTTGTCATGTTGAGGTAAATAGCATTTCTCCTAGCTGACAAAAAGAGCTTCAGATTATTCAGAAATGGAAAAAAAAAAACTTCGCTGAAAGCAGCAGTGTCAATTATAGATTGCGACGCGTCACATAGTGAGTACACAGTGTTATTTATTCATCGAACCTGTACCCTCATGAGGATTCCGTTGCATTGTCGAAGACATCGTGCTTTAGGGGAAGGTGATTTTCATTATGTTATACAGCGAGCAATGACCGAATCATTTCCTTCGCATCCGGATTTCTATTCCCACGGCAGGTTTGGGTAGATACAGGCCGAAATGCAGTCCAAAGTTGTACTAGCAGCATGACTAGCCAGCCACAACGTCCGTCCAAAGCATCGCTGACGTTTTTGTTTTTTTTTTTTTTTTTTGACAATATCGAAGATATCCATGTTATCCATATTTGCTGAAAAATATCACGTTTCATTTCCAGATTATTTTGAGGCCTCATTCAGCATACTTTGTTAATGTACGACCCTTCGATATCGTCCAGGGTGATGCTGTTCATACCTATCATGCAAAGTGTTGGCCTACTTTGGTTTACAGTTCAGTCCTGTTGTCGTTTTTTTCTCTCTCTCTCTCTCTCTTTGTAATTTGACTCTGAAGGTGCTCTATACAAGCTATTAAAATAATGTGCAACTTTGCCTCTTGCATTATCGTTATATTCATCATTGTTCGTGTTATATGATCTTGATTACTTCGATCCTTTAAAAGATATGTTTACGTGTTTGAGCTTCTTCGGACCATGTTGTCAGAACGTCCCCCCCCCCCCCCGTGATTACTCTTCCTTCTATCTTGAGAGAGATAGAGGAGGAGAAAGAGAGTGGGGAGGGGGAGGGGGAGGGGGAGGGGGACAGAAATGAGAGTAAAACTACGACCCCATTGCTGTTCGTCTTATGTCACGATGTTGACTCTAAATGATGCCTCTGACGATTACCTACTAGATGTCGTCATTCGCTCGGTTTCTCCGTATGGAAAGTTGCTTGAACAGATCACCAGTAAGAAGTGTCGTCTCATCACCCTGTTCCAAAGATTTGGAATGAAATACGACCTCTTTCCAAATGTCTATTTGTCTTCCGTCTTTAAAAGTAAATGCTTGTTCCTTCTGTCCAGATCGTGGAGAATTTCAAATTAGTACTCGCATATAAAGAAACTTGAAACGCCTTACAGCACCTTGCTGCTTCACTGAAAGGGTGTCAAAGGACGTGGTAGAAGAGGCGTTCATATCATCAGGAACATCAACAAATCAAACTATGAGTGAAGTTTTGAGACTGACAATAGAAAACATCCCCCAGCAACAAGTTAATTAAGTGCCGTATAGAGTGGAAAACCTGCTGAAAAGTTCATTCCAGGACAAGGGGTTTCCCCCGTGATGTCTCTCCCTCTCTCTCGGCTTATGTCTTAAAGTCGGCCCCAGGCAAATATTGGAATGGCAATTATCACAATAATGTCAGTTACCGTGTGTGAACGTGTTAGCAGGTACACTGAGTGAGGGGCCAGATGTGAACTGTTATTTGTTTCCTTTGTACCAAGTACCAAATACTTCTACATGTGTATTTCTGTTCTTGTTTCATTTAGGGAATAGCGCGATCCCGTCAGGTAAGAATGGATGTTAACGCCATCAAAATGATGTATTCTTCATGTTTCACAACCAGTATAGGCACCCTATATACAAAAATCTAAAACATGTACAGGACATAAGACCTCTAAGACATTCGCTATATATAACTGCCGTAATCAACGACAATAGTTGACCTAAACTTCGACGGAGTACTATAGAGATGACGTTACAGGGGTTCAAGTAACGGGGGGGGGGGGAATACTGACTAAAAAGTTTTGTAACTTTGATACAATCTGGAGCAAGCACTCACGGGGGGCTAAACATCGAACTAAACTTAGCAGGAGTTTTAATGGTACATTTGGTGAGATCGTAATCATGCAACCCAACGTTAACAGTTTCCATTTATTTGACCGATTTCACATCTATCGATCTCGTCTCGCTTTAATTACTCTGTATCGATGCTTTCAATCAGACGAAACGTCCTGTAATTACAGTTGGATTTCGTTTCGACGGAAACTGCCACGAAGCCGTTTGTGGATCGTGTGTCAATTTGTAGCCTTCACAGTCAAGGGTTTTAAAGTGAAAACTAAGTTCTGATAATCCTGCAGTACTGTTCCAATTACTCCAAATGCGCCAATAAGAAATATGTGAAATAACGCTGCAATAACACGATTTCAGTTAGGTGATAACAAAAATGCAAAATTTTAGGCCAAAAAAAGTTCGCCGGAAGTTCTACAATCTCAGAGCTGTTGCCACGTATTATTGTTCATTATCGATTACCGATAGTCGACAAATCGGGCCAGAGCAGTATCAACCATTATTCCGCGCTAGAGTGAATCTTGTTGGAAAAAAAAAACAAAAAACGATTGCTTGGGCACTATCGATCATTACGTAACATTCTATCCATATGCCTAATACTAAATGGGGAGGGCGCTTAAGGAATGATAGTCGTGTACTACGATCGAAATTATTTCACACCAGTGATTTCAAAGCAAATGAATATCCTGGCAAATCGCATCAGCCAGACAAGTTTCTTGGTATATTTTGATGAAGTGAAATTTGAATGAAATGAAATTTCACATGGTAAGAGAGATCATTTTTGGCTTTAAGCCATAAGGTACTATGTGCTGTGAGAAAAGACTTCCACCATGGCAGAGGCATCACTTTTTGTGACGTCAACAGCACTGGTCTAACAAAAGTCACCTAATTTTCTAGAACAGCGCAAAGGTTCACGGATACAGTATACACAGAGACACGAAGAAATTTACGGTCAAGCAAATTTGTATTTCATTTAAGAATTCAGATCGCTGGTACCCATGCAGAGATTATTGTTTACCTTAATTAACAAAGAAATTGCATTAGTAAATTTTATTAGTTGGTGTCTGAAAGCGGAGTTTTTTCTAAGAAAAAAAGGAGAAAAGGATGGGGTCCTATCGTGAATGATTTACCAGTGTACTGATATCAAACGATGTTATTGACATATCAGACGATGTGTTTTTAAATCTATAAAGTCTCCAGGAGGGAGTTCATTATAACACGCCGTTTCCACATAGGATTTATTGAAAACGTCTCCACATGGGAGCTCACAAAAATGAGCTAAGTCTCCTCAGCGGAGCTCATAGATAGGTCTCCACATTGTATGCACAATGTGTTATGCGCTATACAAGCACTGTTAATTATTATTATCATTATTACTATTAAGTATGTAGGCAGAATAGCACAAGATGTGTATAAATTATAGTACACATTCTAGAGTTTGATCTGTTTGTTTTTTTGTTTGTTTGTTTTTTGTTTGTTTGTTTGTTTGTTTGTTATTTCAAGAAAAGAAGTCGGGGCCTAACAAAAATATTTGGAAGCACATCATACCTGATTGTGGTTTCCTCTAAAAAACCAACCTTAATCGAATTCTGCCAGAAGAAGAAATTATCGTCACCGGAAAAAGAATTGTCACTTCCAGTCATGATTTTCATTAAATCGCAATATCAGACGGTCATCTTGCATTAATAATGCTCTTCGCGTAAACCCATTAGCAGTGTACTAAGTGTTTGAGCATGCATGCCATGCACGTCACAAGAGACTGTAGTATTTTATGAGCTCAGGATAATTAAAGTCGGAAGTATAAAAGAAAATAATAAATCAATGATAAAAACAGCTTTACACTCCATTGATGCATCTCGTAGTGTTTGTTTTCTTGTTTACTCTGTCCAGTGGTGTCCCTGAAATGTTCTATGCTGCAATGCAGCAATAGTTTCTTTTCAGTACGACCGTTCTGTAAAAAAAACAAACAAACAAACAAACAAACAAACAAACAAAGAAACAAAAAATAATGACGGGTAACCCCTTGGTTCACTCATACATGTTTGGTCCAAATACGACGACTTCTTATGTCCTCGTAGTAACGAAGGATTTGGTGAGTTAGGCTTCCTTAGACGCGGGATCATGATGTATAATGCTGAAAAAATGCAGCTCAGTCAGTATTCATGACCCAGGTCCGAGGGACTAGACAGCTTTGACCTGATGCGAAAGCACGACATGCTGATGGTTAAGTTAACAACCTCAGTCATCATTTAAAACCCGCTTTCATGAATACTCTACTATTGACAGAATTAACATTACGAGATGTTTGAGTACGCAGATGATCATTTACATGTGCTGTGAAGGTTTTCCTCCTACTTCAGTTCGGATTAGGAAGAAAATAGAATATAGGTTACCTACTCTCCTTCATGACTTAACTCATCTTTGTGAGACAAGAGTCGACCGACACGCCAAAGCCTTGAGAGCCGATCAGTAGGGAAAGGAATCAAAAAGTTATTCAATGAAGGTTTCTCATGATATTCAGGGAAAATGCGTGTTCCAGTGAAATAAGCAGGCACGTTATTGCAATGTGTGGATTAGCGTGGGTTAAGATAGCGAAAGTGAGAATGAAAGGGGAAGATAATGAACAACAAAAACACAAGAAATACAGGTAAACAGAGAAGCAGTTTTTTGTTTTGTTTTTTATTTAGTGATTGATACTCATGCCCAATATTACACTATTTGATTTTTGCTCGTGAATGTGACTGTAATGATAGCAATATATTTCAAGATTATTGTCTTCTTCACTTCCCGTTTTCTTTTGTGTCTTACTTTTAGACAATTTGACTACAGGCTATAAGCGTTGGTTTTTCGGAGGCACCCCGCTTGCTGTACGACGTACAAATTGACCGAACCTCCTGTCATCCTTTGCTTCCTACCTTCATCATCGAAATCAAGTTTGGCTTCGAATTCGGTTACTTACTCGATGTAATTTAGATGGTGACGGGAACACCATTTGGAAGCAAATGCGAAGACATAGGCCAGATTTACACAGAGACCAACGAAAATCTAATCATTGGTTAATTTCCGTCGGTCTTTGTGATTTCAGGCCAAAGTTCTTAAAATAGTTTAATACTCTGTGTGTATATTAACGTACGATGTCTGTGAACGCGTCTCAGAAGTGTTTGTAATACTCTAGGGCCTATGTGTTTATTCTTGTTCACATATGAGAAAAGCTTTTCCGAATTTCCAGCTTTTGTAAGTCTTGTTATATTGCAAAATGATTAGAATGCGATTCTTAAAAAAAACAACAACAATGCTTGCAACACACTTTGACTTTGTTCAACCATTTCTCATGTTTCTAGCCCAATCATACTAGTACAATGTATATCATAATATAAATCGGAAGCTGACTACTTTCTTATTTCATCATCAATAGCATTCGATCTTGCGTGTTGGTATCATCATTATGTATTAATGTATGTAGTATGTGTATACTATGTGAATATATATGTATATATATATATATATATATATATATATATTCGCAAATGTACACACTATAGTAGTTATGGACATGTATGATATACTATATGCATGGTTTTTATAATGTGTATGTACACATGGTGACCAGATTAATGGAGAACATTCTATTTGGTATAGATATAATACATACAGGCTGACCAGATCAGTGGAGAATTTTCTAGGTGGTACACAATGTAGCTACAGTACATGCATGTGACAAAAAATACATTATAGCTCACTCAATCTAGAATGATTTCTCACCCGGTCTAGAATGTTCTAGGAAGTGCTAACATATTTGGCTGAGTGAGGCACTGTCCCAGTAGCCCAATGTGATTGGTAGTTATTTTTGGCAATGATGTTATGCACATAGTTAGGCAGTGAGTCATTCAGGATTCCTGGAACTTGGACTTGCTAGACTATTCAAGTGTGGAGAAAATTACAGAATGTACTAGAAAGGGGTGAATGGATATAAAAGCAGGAGAAATTCTGCAGTAGGCAGAGAACCCAACACCTCTGCTCTGAGAGTTATGTCACTTCTGGCTCTGAAGCGACTTGTTATAGTCAGTCCTGTGTTACCTGCTGACCTGTTACGTTTGTGGAGATAAGGCCTGGGAGACATTTTGCCTGCAAAGAATTAATTTGTCTACATTGGAGATAGACTCCATATTTTTTTGTCAATGGACATTGCTACGGCAAAGCTGTGACGGGCTGGATTCCTTGCTGGACATTATTAAGTGAATCATCATTCAACGCATCGACTGGACGTGGTCGTCATAACGTTGGATTCTGCACATTTCGCTGTGAACATTATACCGTGGATCTATAACGTGGATATATACCCTTGATCTATACCGTGGAGTATTGTAACCAGCGCCTCTGGATTTACGTCGGCGGTATCATTCATTGGTGCATCGCGGATCATTCATTTGTGCATCGAGCATCGTATTTGGACATTTCCAGGGATATTGCATGTAATGCGTGTAAGTGATTCTATTACTGATTTATAATTGTTTTTATTGATCATTATTGTACTGATGTAAAAACCGATTACGAGTCTGTACCCACAATATCACTGTTAATAAACCGCCTGAACATTAGTTGATTGTTTCTTTTGTGCGATCATTCTCAGAGTGATTTTGGTCGTAACAAAATATATATTTCTGTGTGAGCGTGCGTTGATGTGCATTCATGATAAAGTTTCTCAATGTTGAACGCATTTTCTTTTATTCAATGATGAAGAGACAAACACAAGAAGACATAACCTCAAAATCATGTCAACTGTACAAACTTCAGTCTCCCTCACGAAAAAGGTTTATGAGGCTACGTGAATATGTTCTAGTCCTGCCATGAGAGAAGGAGATAATGGGAGAAGCCTCTGATAAGATGCGCTAGCAATGATGGATGAATAAATGCAAAGAAAGTAGGGATGGATCGAAACTGTGGGAGGACAATTTATCGATAATTTGCAATTTCACCACATCAACATTCATCATCAAGCCATTTAGCTGTCGTTCAGTGGTATATCTGAAATGTTAGGTACTTAACTTCTAGTTTACCCCTTTGTTTCGCTGCACATCCCACGTGAATCCAATTACATCGGCATACCCAAGTCTGTAAGTGTTATACTCGCAACTCATATTACCTGTAAATAACCCTATTTGTGACGTTAATAATTTGTTATGTCCTTGTAAGGCAAATGATGAATACTTTCCTGCTGCAAGGTTAGAATGTATCGTCCTTATTGTTAACCAGGAAATTATCAACTTTCATTTGACAAGATTTTGTCACCAGACGAAATGGTGCATCATAATATGCGGTAGCTTTTCGTTTCGATTTGTTTGTGAATTTTGTCTTTCATTTTTGGTTGTTTGTGCGTTTACAATTTTGTGTGGGGTTTTGATAATTTTAGTCGTGGTGGCAGTATGTGCATGTATATTGGCAGTGGTGAGCCTTTCGCCGCAGCTGATTGCATTCCTTGTCAATTCAGACAATATGTGGTTTCAAACGTTCAAGTTCTTTCCTTTCCAGCTGACTCTAATTTACTATCAGCCTCTTGTAGCTTGTAAGTGGTGAATGGAATGATTTGAATGAAAGCTTCAACAACAACAAAATAACGTAGTACTGAAAATTAATACTGCAATTGCAACCTCATCCAGTAAGGAAATTGCAACCTCTTGGAATAAGGAATCATTTTTCACTCGAAATCACACGTTTTCTTCTTGGTTCGAGATGCGTTGGTCCGGTGGATTTACGCATTGTCAAGATTCTAAAGTTTTCTGGGGATATTTGATTTGTGACAAGTCATATTGCCCAAACCTATCACATGAACGCTTCGCGTGGGTGACATGAGATGAACACATACCTAAGTCTTGGGAAAATTGGTGTTGATGACGAGCAGTTGGGCAATGTTCGGGGCGCGAGATATTGGGAATTGAAACACAATCGCCCGAATTGGCGGTTACAGTTCGTTATTCCGTATGCTCGCTATTCCAAGGTTTGTTAATCCAAAAATGAAATCACTTTCCTTATTCTGGTAGTTCGTTGATCCGAAAATGAAATGAGGTTCTTCAATCCGAAGGTTCTTTAATCCCAAACCGAGATAATTTTCGTTATTACTTATTTTTGCATTCGCTTCGGATGAACAAACATCTCTAGGTAAACGGACTTTGTGTTTTCGAATGACAATCCTTCGGAAAACGATTTTTTTTTTTTTCGGATTAACGAACCCGCGGAACAACGAACATCGCACGAATTCACAAAGGTACTATATAAATCGAACGTATTGGTATGAATTTAGTTTAGAAATTTGCATAGTCCATGCATTGCCAGTGTAAACAAACAGACAAACTACAAGCAAACACAAAGAATGAAAACGAAGAAATCAAGTTTAACAGTTCTAAAGGAGGAACGACCCGTTGACTTTTCTTCTCCACAAAGTATACTTTTTTTGTCGGCACGTGACGTGATGCATACCAATCATCCTGGGTTTGCGATATCACGTGCAGGCGTGAACCTTCGAACTGTATGTTGTCCCGTTTTGCTTTAGAAAGAACTACAGTTCAGCAAAAACAAACACGTATACAGAGGACGATCTTCGGCCAAGAGAAAGTCATCAATTTAATCTGATTTCCTCGAGTGGTGGAAGTATTAATGCACATTGTAATAGCCAATTAGAAAGAGAACACGACTGACAGCGAGGTAGCTGGCACCCACTTTACCCAGAATGCGTATTGAATAGTAAATATACGATATACGATAAATATACGATAAATATACGATAAATATACGATATACGAGTAGTTCTATAGTCAATGGTAGTGTGGCGCATCGGAGTGAGAGGGGTAGCTAGTTCAGATGAAGAGAGAGACGAGAAGGTGAGAATGTGAATGAATGAATGAATGAATGAATGAATGAATGAATGAATGAATGAATGAATGAATGAATGAAGCCTAAACATGGGGGGGGGGGGGGAAATGAGTCTCGGGGATGGGGCTGAGGACTCCTTTCTAGAGATCCTTTTGACAACAATGATAGGTCAATGATAATTCCACAATAGAAATGTTATTTCTTGTAAAATGATACGAACAGTTTAATGATCAAAATCACTGACGTATAAAGGCATATTACAATGAGGTAAAAAGAAAGAAAAAAGGCAATTCGTAAGGCACGCATCAGTAAATACCTAAAGCCAAGAAATGATTCTCATCCCAGAAAAAAAAAAAATGTGGAAATGCCATAGTTGTATAGATATTTTTTATGAAATTGCTCAAATTTATGCAATTGTAAACCAATGCCATACATAGAAAAATCAAATAAAATCATATCAAGTCCAATCAAATTAAATCAAATCAAATTCAGCACAGAACGTATCATTCAAGCGAAAGTTTCTTGCATATGAAACTCTTAGGCTTAAACTACACCGCACACACACAAACACACAAATACTTTTTTTTTTATTTATGATGGTTTATATCCGAATTTCGTTCGATATCAGCATCATTATTCACAATGAAGCGAATATAAAAAAAAAATAAACAGCTCTGTTCTTCTAACTTGAGTTGCTAAATCACATTACTTTTAACTTTTTAACATTCAGATTTTTTTCCAAATTTATACTTACATGTACTGCAAATGAACAAACAGAAACACACACACACACACACACGTGTATATATATGTGTATATATATATATATATATATATGTATATTACATATATATATACATATATATATATATATATATATATATATATATATATATATATATATATATTGAATAGGTTGTCCACGTGTTGGCAAGATAAAAAGATAAAAAACAAAAAGATAAAAGCAAAACTGGAACAAAGTTCATGCTTTATTCACCAACGGTGTACAGAAATAAACCGTTGTGAATACAGCATGAACTTTGTTCCAATTTTGTTGTATATGTATATATATATATATATATATATATATATATGTATATATATACATATATTGTATATATACGCATGCAAACATATAGTACAACATTAAGAAGAAAAAAAATCCTCATCAAAAAATATATACACAGCTATTCCTATCCATGCGAATGTATCCATACATTGGTGTGGAATCATGTGCGTATGATATTTCAAAAAGTGGATAAAGATTCAGATTGTCCTGACACACACACACACACACACACACACACTTGTGCGCGCGCGCACACACATACACACACACACATACAGAATGAAATCCCTTATTCTGATGAGATGAAAATAAGCACATGGATTATACATGTAGAAAGATATGAAGACATTGTCAAACATTACGCCTGCGTTTCAAAGTCACATAGGTGAATAAACTCGAAACGCTGAACAGCCATTCTGCCGAAAATGGAAATGGCTGGATATGATGAAGATGACTCAGCAATACTGCAGTGCTGTGAGCTGTTTTTACCATTAATATGCCGATGAACAAATAACCATTTAGTTCTGTCTTGAATTAAGGTCTCCCCCACACGGCGCATAAAGAGAAAATATATCAGATTATTTATACCGTTTCCCAGGACGTCTGTATAAATTAACGTTTGCAAACATAATAATTGTTGAAGGCTGCATTTATTGGGGCGCGCAGTGACGGAGTAAATTCTCAAAATAAAGCTATGGAGTTGGATAAGTGCGTTAGATACTCCATTTCTCCCACGGAGGTTGATGACCGTGTGTACTTTTTTAATTTAAATTGCTTCCAACTTTAGTGACATTTTGCAAGTTAGTTAAAGTGCAAATCCACGTCATATTCAAATTGACTTACAATAAATAGAGTAAAATTAAACCAATGGTTTTTCCGAGTTGCGTCAAATTCAAGCAAAAATGAAATGAGAAATTTCTAGAATTTCCTTTTTCACATACTTCCATCAACCTCTCATCAATATTGGAATATGAGGCGATGATGATAAAGATTATTACATCGTTATCAAACAAATCTCCCAATGGTTTGCACACACAAATAATAAAGCGCCTGTTTAGTCGATAAACGCGGAACATAAATCTCTTCCCCGATAAAAGTCATTATTTCCTATACGTTGATAAACTACAAGCAGCTTATTCTAATCGATTTCATGTCAAAAAAAAAAAAAATTAGCCGAGATTTACCAACATGTCAATGCGACACTTGTCAGGAGATGACTGGATAGTTTCATCAAAATTGTGGTTTTTAATATCACTGTTTTTAGATGAGGCTATATAGAATGCATTATTATGCACGATGCTCAAATATTATTGAATCAAATATACATTGATCTCACACGAATAGAAAGGAGGAACGTTTATCAGACTCGGACTTGAAATATAATGTATGAATATTAAATATCATAATTTCGTGGGTTTTACCGAAAAATAATAAGTTTTCTGTTTTGTTTTTATTTCATTTTCCATCTGTATACAAGACAAGACGGCTGGTCGGATATGGGCTTGTTTTATGTTATTGACACCGACCACTGCACCGAGTTACGCACCCTTCTCTTTGAGCTGAATGAATGAAGCGGGATCTTCTACGTGCATGAGTTGTGACTCTCTGACACACGGGACCTCCATTTCATGTCCTTACCAAGGAACAGAGTGTTTTTCCTCGACTAGACCCACTGTGAGATTCAAACCCCAGTCCGGACCCGCGCCATTTTGATTGAAAGGCAGATACGCGAACGACTGAGTCGCCTCGCCTCTCTTTGTCGCGACCCCGAAAACTAAAACGTGGACGCGATGATGTTATCAACCCCAAACCCTCCCCTTGGATTTATGTAGAACAGTAATAAAAAAATCCACATTTGGGGGGTCAACAATTCAGCAACCACAACCCGATTCCCCATTGCTTATCGCTTATTACGAGACAATATCAATTTTGATGGGAATGACACAGGTTATTCACGGGTGAAAGCTTTGAACACATCACCTTCTTATTTGGATCGCCCTTATTGTCTAATAATATTATGATATAGGCCTAACTATGTTAAAAAGAGATGGAGAAAATTGAATCACGCATGGTATGGGTTTTGAGTTAGTTGATAATAATATCATTGTCCTTCGCTATGAGAAAAGCGAACCGTAGCTTCACTCTCACCTTTTGTCCGCTGTTCGCACGCGTGTTTGTGGGAAAGAAAATAATGAGCAGACCCTTTTACAGCTATTTTCTAGCACGTATCATGCCACAATTATTTTTTTTTTTTAATACGAAAGCCAGAATGCTACATTAGTCTATGTTAGCAATGAAATGACAGATAGAATGCTGATAAATGAAAAATGAATACCGCACAAGCACGGACAACGTTGTCAGAAGGCATGAATAATCAGGGCCCCACTTCTGTTGTAAAGAATTTTTTTTAAAGCAATAATTGCCCCTTTCAATTCAGTTCAATTCAATTTAAATGAAATTGTATTTCCAAGAACCCATGTTTTTTGTCGATGTAGATTCAAAGAAGACAAAACATACAATGTATTACAACAGTAATTGCTGACCCCTTGGACGTGAAGTTTGTGACCGGCAACCATAGACTTGTCAAACAATAATCAAAGATTGATAGCTATCCCTTTGTCAAGTGGTCATTGTACTGCATTTTTATGTCTGCTGCAGTCCCAAAACAGTCCTCCACCGTTCCCCGACCAAACAAAGCCATCCCGAAGACGATCTATTGTTGTTTACTCTTACGCCCATTGCATAATCCTCAATGTCCTAAGGTCGGATGTCGCAGATTGCGACCAGAAACATGAGAAATGTCTTCTATGCGACAAACTTGACAACTCCTGCACATCGCTTTTTGCCAAAGTTGATTATGGATCACTGAAAGTCATTCACTGAAGCTGAAGTTGTTCAAATCAAGCAGACACTCAACTGATTTATTGAAAATAAGTAGCTTGTAACATCTGCACAAATTCATGAAACATGGACGGTTGCATTCTAAAGGTATACAGGCAGCAAAGTCTCCCCTTCCTTCCCTTTTCCAACTCTATCACATATCATTATTCACAGTGTCCCTAACAATACCTATTCTTGAAGGGTGTGTACAGTTCTGGTCGAGGTGAGGATTTAGCTTTTAACGTTTTGCGAGATATTCAGAAACCACTCTATGAGATGTCAAAGAGCATACAGTTCTAAGGGGTATCAAAAGTTTATTCGATGAAAATCGGTTTTGAAATGGCTGAGATATCCAAAAACAAGGCGAAACAATGAGATCCTAATAAAGTTGTGGCATGTCGCCTTTTATCATTAGCACTTTTTTGGATATCTCAGCCATCTGAAAACCAATTTTCATAGAATGAATGTTGAATCCTTCTTAAAATTACATGCTCTTTCATATTTCATGAGAGGCTTTTCATTATCTCACTTAGGAATGTTCAAAACATGAATCCCCACCTCAACCAGTACTGTACAATCCCTTTAAGTACTGTCTTTGTATCCCTTTCCCAGTTTAACTATTTCTCTTTCCTCCTATTCTGACAGCAAAAATCCTGGATCCGGAGTTGTAATCCCCAGCAGTCACATGTCTGTTGCCGAGCACCTATGAACATCGACAATAAATCGTCAACCCATCTCTAGTGATTTGCAAAGTCTCAGAATACATGAAGTTGCCAATCTTGCAAAGAGCATTTTAAAGGTTTTGTTTACCTTTGGGAGCAGCGATTAAAAAAAAGATGTTCAAGACATCATTTTTGATGCATATGTGTAGGTCAGATGTATCCCAAAACATCCTATCATATATATTTTTTTTTTCTTTTGCAATAAAGCCTAATATTGATGGGCGGTGAGTTGGCTCAGTCGGTAGCGCGTCTGCCTCACGATCACGCGGTCCGGGTTCGAACCCGAGTCTGGACTGAGCAATGTTGTGTGTAAGCATACCGCCCCCTCTAGCAAGAGGCAAAACACTCTGTCCCTCGGATAGGACATAAAATGGAGGTCCCGTGTGTGAGAGAGTAACAACTCATGCACGTAAAAGACCCCGCTTCATTCAATCATCGCCAAGAGCAGGGTGTTTAACCCGGTGAAGTGGTCCCGCAACTCACATCCAACTGGATCCCATGGAAGACCAGCTAAACATAGCTGAATATGGGCTATCCAGCCATCTTCTCAGATGGAAATGAGCAAACAAAGTACTTTTCTCATTTAAACCGTAACTGTAGACGGTTAAGTCTGGAAACATTTTATTGTTCACATTTTGTACATTTAACGATACTTAGCATCGATTATTCTGGTTCAAATTTTTACATTGGTCGTTTCTATTCCTAAATCACATTTTAGGACTATTTTGAAGCAATAATGCTGGGTTAATAAGGTTTTTGTTTTATCTGCCAAAGGTAAACTATGCCTTTAATGTTGTCATTAGCGATGAAAAACAATATTAATCGTAGTTGATAGGAGCAATAACACCAATCATCAATGGTATTGTTTCCATGTGAACATGGTGAACATGGCTAAAAGTGATATAAAAGTAACAATGTTAGCCAATTTAAGACATACCGGTAGCATTGTAAAGAATGAGAGGGAATTTAATGATTGCTCCAAGCTCGTATGGCAAACAGAAATAAATCGGAACAGACGTTTGACCCATATTTCCTTGATACCATACATCCTTGTCCTGATAGAAGCATGTAAACGTTAACAAAAAAGAAAAAGAAGGAAAAGAGATTCACAAGAGGATGGGACGTCCTAGATATGATTACTCTATATAATGCCTTATGAGAGAGAGAAAAATATATGCTTTCAGAATTCTGTTGGATTTCGAATGTACCCTGGATGAGCGAGATGTACAGTAAATCAGCTGCTCCGAAATGTAATGGCCCGATTCCTCCGTCGAGGAAGACGCAAAGAAAACATCGAACAAGCCGAAGGCATGGTGAGGAGCCTCCTCGGTAAAACTCGTCGGACAATTGAGGGCATGAGAAGCGGACGGGGAAAAAAAAAACTCTCCCGGTGTAATCCAAACCGTCTTATCAATCCGCCCCACAGCGAGACGATGATTGAGTAAAGTTGTCGATCGATTTCGAAGCCGGTGAGGAGTTCGAACGCATCGTCGTCTAGGGTTGGTGATGCTGTGCAGGGTGAGGATATCAGTAAGCCGATCAACTACATTGCCGGGCTCTAGGAGCGTAGAGTATTTGCAAATAAAACCACAGTCGTGTGACGAATGTCATTCTACAAAATGTACTCCCCTCACCTGCCCCTGAAAAAAACAAAAAAAAAACAACAGGTTTTATATACTCCATGAAGAAAATTCTACCTTACAGACGAACGACCTGAGAGTTTCGATGAAATACATTGTCATGAGTTAATCTTGGTTTCCCCCCCAAAATGGAAAAGCAACATCTTGTTCCACTATGTTTTACAGTTTGTTTTTCTTATGGTCGTGCAACAAAACACAAGCACAAACACAAATGTACAACTGAAATTTTAGAGGACTTTTTACAAATAAGCTACTTTGTAAAGTTTTTAACAGCAAATGGGCCCCTAACAGCCACTCCAATAGATAGAACTGCCTTAAATAGTCACGTTGCAGCCAGACCTCCCATGTACGTATCACAATCACCGTTTTTCTAATTTTATCTGTCAATTGAAATATCCTAATACTGGTATAATGTTGCTGTTGTTGGTTGTTTTTTTTTTTTTTTTTTTTTTGAGGGGGGGTGTGAGAACCTTTGCAGAGGAAAAAGAAAAAATATTACAGATGTTAAAAATCAAAATAGAAGCAATAGTTTTCCTTGTTGTTTTGCCCATTGATAGGATTGTTGATTGTAAGACTCTACATAAAGAGAACAAAAAATGAACAAAAACCACAAAAGAAAATATGATGAAAAAAAAACCCCACACAAACTGATTCAGGTGAATAAGCTAGTGTTCATGAGGAGATTTTACCAATGGAGCTGTTCGGGCTATTTGTATGCCATGAAGAAAACATCATCGGTTCAAAAAAAAAAAAAAAAAGCAGCAAACAAACACTGTAGCATGATGCTATTAATCTACTAGGTTATTGTGTTTTCGTCCTAGGGCTTTCGTGCAATTAGCTCGGACATGTGATCGTGTGATGTAAGTAAATTCCATTAGTTGGAGAGCCTGGGGCATCCTATATCTTGGATGATTGTTGACCTCTTGCTCTTTTCTTGTTGTTGTTGTTGTTGTTGATATTATTATTATCATTATTATATCATTACTATTATTATTATTATTATTATTAATACTATTATTATTATTATCATTATTATTATTATTATTATTATTATTATCATTATTATTATTATTATTATTATTATTATTATTATTATTATTATTATTATCACTATTATTATTATTATTGATATTGCTGTTGTTGATGATGATGATGATGTTGTTCAGAAGTAACAACAATACACATATACTATTTACTATAAACATTCTCATGTCTGTTCTCCCCCCCCCCCCCCCTTTCCTCCCTTTCTCTATCCTTCTTCAATCATAATTTCGATTGTCTGGTTTAATTCCGAGGATGAAGGGTGGTTAATTTCATGCTCTTGTTACATTTGGTATATGCACAGTGACCAGCTTTTTTAAACCTGTCGAAAACCCTTTCCGCATATATGTATATATATATATATATATATATATATTTTTTTTTTTTTTTTTTTTTTTTTTGGGGGGGGGGGTTACACAAACCCGACCACCACCAATCCGTATATCGATTTGGCCTAAACCGGCTGTTAATGAAGGCAATACTGCCTTGATTGGCCTTAAATGTCGAAAAGAATCGAAGCGAGAAAGAAGAAGAGAGGAGGGGAGAGAAAGAGAGAGAGAGAGAGAGAGAGCTAGGGGGAGAGAGGGAGAAGGGGAGGGAGAGAGACGGGGAGAGGTATACGACAGTGAGGTACAGAATCAAGATTGTATCGCCTGGTTATCAATGACCTCAAGAGCTGCATGTGTGCCATTGTCACCATGTTACTTCAGACACAAAATAAAATTTGTCTGTGTGTTGTTGTTGTTGTTGTTGTTGTTGTTGTTTTTTGGTTTTTGGTTTTTTTTTTGGGGGGGGGGTAGGGGGATTTGCTTACATCGTAGAAAACGTCTCTACTCAGGGGCGTCACCAGCTTTTTTTCAAGGGGGATGCGTTTTGACACTAACTGTAACGAGATTTTTTTCCCCCCTCCCATCACGGGGAGAACTTTTTGCATTTTGACATTGTAAATGGTGCAATTTGATGCATGTTTTGCGTGTTTTATCGACTTGAAACAGTCCAACTTGTTTGAGGTAGCAGTATATTTTGATGTAGATTATTATTGAACAATTCGCCTATAAAATTGTATCATCAAAATAAACTTCCTGTTTTAATATTTACACTGAATATCATGAACGGCGACCAAGCAAGAGCGAGCAGAGTTAGCGAGGGGGATGGTGTGGGAGGGGGAGTTCCCCTCCCACGTTGAGAACTTCTTGCATTTTGATGTTGTAAATGGTGAAAACTGATGCATGTTTTTGTTTGTTTTGTTTGTGTTATCGACTTGAAACAGTCCCACTTATTTAAGGTACTCAGTATATTTTGATGTAGATTATTATTGAACAATTTGCCTATAAAATAGTATCGTCCAAATAAACTGATGTCATGAACGCGACCGAGCCCGAGCAAGCGGAGCGAGCGAGGGGGAGGATGTGGGAGGGCGACGTCCCCCTTCCCATCACGGGGAGAACTTTTTGCATTTTGACATTGTAAATGGTGCAATTTGATGCATGTTTTGCGTGTTTTATCGACTTGAAACAGTCCAACTTGTTTGAGGTAGCAGTACATTTTGATGTAGATTCTTATTGAACAATTCGCCTATAAAATTGTACCATCAAAGTAAACTTCCTGTTTTAATATTTACACTGAATATCATGAACGGCGACCAAGCAAGAGCGAGCAGAGTTAGCGAGGGGAATGGTGTGGGAGGGGGAGTTCCCCTCCCACGTTGAGAACTTCTTGCATGTTGATGTTGTAAATGGTGAAATCTGATGCATGTTTTTGTTTGTTTTGTTTGTGTTATCGACTTGAAACAGTCCCACTTCAGCAGTGGCGTACCGTGGGTCAAGACATTGAGGGGGGGGGGCACCTCGTGGAAAAGTAATTTTGAGGGTGTGCATCAAGTGTATGCTTGTGCGTGCGTGCATGTGTATGTGTGTGTGCGCGTGTGTACGTGCGCTGTCCGTCTGCAAACTTAATGGGGACTACAATACATTATATACATGATGACTGGCGGGGGAGGGAACATACCGAATGTCCCACCCGAAGGGTTTGAAATGCTATTGAGGGACTTATAGCCTCCCGAAATACCATTTTAAACCCTGAGGGTGGAACGTTTGGTACATGTTCCCGACAGCAAAATCATCATCTGTTATATTATATGGGTTAGTCAAATACGTCAACGTCAACCACCAGCACAACGCGCTCGATCGCTCGCGCAGAGCCAAATTCACGGCAATTCACTGTGCGCGCGGGGGTACTTTGCGTTGCGTGAAAATGTTTTCCCATGGGAGAACATTACAAAGAATGTTCTCCCATGGGCGAACATAACGAATGTTCCTCCATCACGTGACTGCGTTTAGCCAATCACTAACCGATATTTGACTAACCCATTTAATATAACGGAATGTGATACATTCCACAGCGCAGTCATTGAGCAACATTGTAAGTTTTCCTTACATCAGGAGAATGGCATAACGATTAGATGCGAGCGAGCTTGAAAATTTTGATATTTTACAGTCCAAAAACTGCCGTTTCTATATATAGCTATACTTTTTCGCTTTGGAAATTAAGAGGGGCGCACCGGGCGCAACTGCTGGCAATTACTGGCAGCAACATCAGGAGAATGGCATAACGATTAAAAGGTAAATGCGAGCGAGCAAAGCGAGCGAGCTTGAAAATTTTGACATTTTACATTCCCCAAACTGCCATTTGTAGCTATATTTTTTCTCTTAGGAAATTAAGGGGGGCGCACCGGGCGCAACTGCTGGCAATTACTGGCAGCAACATCAGGAGAATGGCATAACGATTAAATGCGAGGTTGAAATGTTTGACATTTTGCAGTCCAAAAACTGCCGTTTGTAGTTACATTTTTTCAACTGGAAATTAAGGGGGGACGCATCGGGCGCAACTGCTGGCAATTACTGGCAGCAACATCAGGAGAATGGCATAACGATTAAATGCGAGGTTGAAATGTTTGACATTTTGCAGTCCAAAAACTGCCGTTTGTAGTTACATTTTTTCAACTGGAAATTAAGGGGGGACGCATCGGGCGCAACTGCTGGCAATTACTGGCAGCAACATCAGGAAAATGGCATAACGATTAAATGCGAGGTTGAAATGTTTGACATTTTGCAGTCCAAAAACTGCCGTTTGTAGTTACATTTTTTCAACTGGAAATTAAGGGGGGACGCATCGGGCGCAACTGCTGGCAATTACTGGCAGCAACATCAGGAGAATGGCATAACGATTAAATGCGAGGTTGAAATGTTTGACATTTTGCAGTCCAAAAACTGCCGTTTGTAGTTACATTTTTTCAACTGGAAATTAAGGGGGGACGCATCGGGCACAACTGCTGGCAATTACTGGCAGCAACATCAGGGGAATAGCATAACGATTAAATGCGAGCGAGCGAAGCGAGCGAGCTTGAAAATTTTGACACTTTACAGTCCCAAACTGCCGTTTGTAGTTATATTTTTTCGCTTTGGAAATTAAGGGGCGCGCACCGGGCGCAACTGCTGGCAATTACTGGCAGCAACATCAGGAGAATGGCATAACGATTAAATGCGAGGTTGAAAATTTTGACATTTTGCATTCCCCAAACTGCCGTTTGTAGTTATATTTTTTCAATTGGAAATTAAGGGAGGACGCATCGGGCGCAACTGCTGGCAATTACTGGCAGCAACATCATGAGAATGGCATAACGATTAAAAGGTAAATGCGAGAGAGCGAAGCGAGCGAGCTTGAAATTTTTGACATTTTACAGTCCCAAAACTGCCGTTTGTAGCTATATTTTTTCGCTTTGGAAATTAGGGGGGGGGGTTGCACCGGGCGCAACGGCTGGCAATTACTGGCAGCAACATCAGGAGAATGGCATAACGATTAAATGCGAGGTTGAAATTTTTGACATTTTACAATCTCAAAACTGCCGTTTGTAGCTATATTTTTTTCATTTGGAAAGTAAGGGGGCGCACCGGGCGCAACTGCTGGCAATTGGCAGCAACATCAGGAAAATGGCATAACGATTAAATGCGAGCGAGCGAAGCGAGCAAGCTTGAAAATGTTGACATTTTACAATCCAAAAACTGCCGTTTGTAGCTATATTTTTTCGCTTTGGAAATTAAGAAGGGGGGGGGAGCCCTGTGCGCACCTCCTCCCCCCCCCCCCCCCCCCCCGCCCCGATCTGCCACTGGTACCGTAGTCAAGGGTGTCGGTTTATGTTCATGATTGGGGGAGGTATGACCAGCGAGGGGGCGTCGAAGTGACCAAGCGGGGGAAAGATGTCCAAAATCTGAACTTTAGAGCATCCCCTAATTGTTTGTGTGCGTGTGTGTGTGTGTGTGTGTGTGTGTGTGTATGTGTGAGTATGTTTAATATACATGGAAAAGTTAGGAAATAGCCTAGGTGTCAGTTCTCCGTACGGATGTACAGTACGGTCGATAAATAGTAAGCACTGTAGATATGTATAAAATCAGTGCTGCCAGAGCCCGGGTGTGAATTGTTTTTGCCCACGCATTGTGCACATGTATTGTGGACATGAAAATGCACTGATCAATCTTGCGCTGACGCCAACTATGGCTCAAAGCCAGCGATTTCAGCATCAAAAATTTATCCAATATAAACCGTAGAGAATTCATCTGGGGTCTAGCCTAGATCTAGATCTAGATCTAGAGTGTCTAGTCTTCACATTAAACAATAAAATCGTAATACGTGAACAAGCAGGGCGTAAGGAATAATGTCTGTCTTTCTGTTTATATGGCGTGGCAGGCAGTTGAAATGAATCTTTTCTTTAGTGTTCCACTTGTAACAATGCAATACATGTGCTGAAATAGCGCACTACATAGATTTTCTACACTTTGTTGTTGTCCAACTTCAGAAACCAGGCGAGGTTCATATTTTCGGGCAATTTAAAAAAAAAAAATCTTTAAAGGCTGTCATGTTATATATAAAAAAAAAGAATGGTTGTTTTCTCATTGATGATTATCTGAAATTAGAAACGAGGATGTTGCAGACACTTTTTTAACGTTGTAACAATCAAAGGGGAATTAAAGCTTATGTGAACAATATTCACCATCTAAATCACGTTGTGAAGTGAGATGAGATGAGAGTTCTTCCGCAATAAATTTTGAGTATCATTTTCCCCATAGGAACGGAGATGAACTCAAACTCTCATCGAACATCTCAAACGGAGATGAACTTGAAGAAATAGAAAGTATGTAAGTCAAAACTAATTTACCACAGATGTGAAAAAAAAAACACCTCTCCATCTTGCTATTAATGTCCGGATAAAGTGTGACAGTATTTTTTTCCCCCAATTTTGTTATCTATTGATATTATTAGGGATATGTTAAATCATTTCATAGTTTGTAATAGCGTTCATAATGTAATCGGATTATTCATAGTTTTCCTCTTGTTTTTTTCTTTTGATATTACAGTTTTCTCTGTTCATGTATTTTATTTCTTGTCTGTTTGCTTTGTATGTTGAACACCATTCAGCAGCTTGGCTGCCGTGTTACACTGCTTGTTTATTTTTTTTTTTTTGGTTTTTTGTTTTGTTTTGTTTTTTGCTGAAAAAAAAAACACACCAACATCTCAATTCAATTCAATAATGCGTTGCACGCATAACGCGAAAACACGCCGAAGCTTAGTGCAGAACAAAAGGCTGTAATTACAATACCTATTGTGCCTATAGCTGCATGTGCTTCTGTAAGCTTGGTGCTGATGTTGCGACAATGGCTACCAGCAAAAATTAAAGTTGACGGCATACAGTGTTTTCAAAGTACGCCTACTCTGCTTTAACCCAATATGATATTGTGAATGATGGATTTACTTGCTGGGAGTATGTGTATACTGAATGTTCCCAGCTAGGAGTTTAAAATCAAAGATTTCGAGGAGGTTATGAGTCCCTCGACAAGAAACCTCCTCCAGGAAATTTCCAACGCTGTGGATAGACTGATCACTTTTTCTGTATGATCTCTCCAACGCCAGTCATGATGTATCATAACATGCATCCAGAGACTCTAGAGTCACATTGTGCAAACATGGAAACTTTAAAAAAGCAAAGTTTTAATGTTTACGCAAAGCAACTCTGTAAAGTGATCGGATCTTGTAAACTCAATCTCTTCCGTATACTGTACGTAGTGTTTGCATAAAACATTTCGTCAGCTCTGTATTAACAAGCACAATGACATTAATTTTGCTCTGAGATGCTATAGCTTTAATCGTAACAGCAACGTTGATTTCAGAACTTCTGTGTTTCTTTTGTTTGTTTCTTTGGGTGTTTTTTTTTGGGGGGGGATATAGGCTTTAAACAGATTGATGTCATCTCCGACGGAGTCGGACAAGTCACATAGTTATTTCTGTTTCCGATTTTATTGACAATTAATTGTTTTCTGGGTCCTTTTTTGTTGTTGTTAGTTGTTAGTGTGCGCATCAAGGTCATCTTGAACATGGATTTGCCCTTTTAACACACCTCCATGGGGGCATGCATGGGAAGACACATATTCCCTTAGAATAAACAAAAGGCATAATGACGGATTGTAGAAACACACGTGCAAACTTTTGGAGGCTGTTAGTATTACTCATCGATCACTGACTAGTCGCTACGTGACATTAGTGTTTGATGTGACCAGACTCTTTCCGCTAAACTATTGTGTCAATGTTCCCTCTGCAGATAACCAAATCAGTATCGTGCGAATGTTACTAATTTAGTAACTGATTCAGTCATCCTATTAATTGCTGACGTACATGTCTGAGTGGTGAAGTAGCTATACACAGATTTATTCCTGGTCAAATCAATCCTCTCAAAAGTCGAATTTTATGGAAAATCTTGGAGCTTCTCTCTTTTGTGAAATGCCGAACAATGCGTGTAGTGTTTAGATAGAAGCAGATACTCCCTAAGTGCCTATATCATACAAGGACATGCATGCACAATTGTTTGGCGCTTGTTCCTATATAGAGGCAAGCAAAGCCGACGGAGAGCAAAAGGAAGAGAAACCAAGAATACACCCCAGGCGTAGGCTGGCTCGTAGAGTGCCCACCTGCCTTACGTAATTCTTCTTTTGCTTCTACCACTTAGAAGAAACATAACTAGTAGACCTACGTATGTGCTAGATGATTTATCAAAGACGAGTAGCAACAAACGATTAAGATCGGAATTGAATTCCAATAAAGAAAAATAATCATTCTTGGAAGAACTGTGTGCGAGCAAACAGGAATACTGGAATATGGGATGCTATAGTGCGCATCACCGGCCCATTGTAATGTCTGGTCGTCCCGCGCACCCCTGCATACCGCAGCTACATGCCAATATAACCCCCCCCCCCCCTCCCCCCAACAAACACACACACACACACACACACGCACACACACACACACACACACACACACACACACACACCCACACACATACACACACACAGAGTCATACACACATACACGTACACACCTCTGCACATCTATGCGTCATTCATGTGAGCTGATAAATACAGATAACATTATCTATCTATCTATATATATATATATATATATATATATAGTATATCTATATATACATGTATATATATATATATAGATATACATATACATATATATATATATGTAAATATATATATATATATATATATATATATATATATATATATATATATATATATATAAACAACTCTGTTTCTCTGCTGACTTTTACCTGTTTATTGGACTGTTGGATGTGTCCGTTTCTACACTGTGAACGACATTGATGAAACACATACAACTTTTTCTAGTCCCCAATTATTCCTGTCTGTGACTATGACAATAACTCTATTGCACTGAAAAATTCAAAGCATATAGTATACAATAGAGTATGAAATCAACTTGACTAATTTTCATCTTCAATACTAGCTCGCGATTCGTGACTGATTGATTTTATTGCGACCAGGCAACACTGCCTATGGATTGAATTAATCGTGAAAAGAAAAATGATGCCCGTGTACAATGCAATACATTAATTGGTCGATAGTACAATGTATTGTAATATATCACAGAGGATTTAATAAACTCCAATTTAATACTGCAATATTGAGATCCTATATTATGTTGTATTCTGTTTATTTCATCGAATCTAGTTCATTCCTCCGAACTGTGCGTGATATCATTTAGAGAGAATGTCTGCGGTAATTGCGTTGGTTTGCTTGTTGGACACTCACAAAAGGCGAAAAGATATTATTTATTAGCGAAATTATACGATCTAACGTTAACATTTTTAAAACGGTTTGTAGCAGATTGTCAAAACACAAATTCAAAAAGTAGCAGCGAGGGAAAGAATGAACATAATAGATCGGATGTTCTTGAATCACGTACAAGTGAAAACGTCCAATAGTAGTGTCTCGAGTTTATGCTAAAGATGTGCGAGAATAGAAAAATGTTGTAGTTGTTTTTTTTTTAAGATGAAGTTCATTCACACTTTATCAACAATGGAGTCAGATCAAAACGGTATTTATAGTTTGGGAGATTCATTTCAAGTCAGAGCCAGAAATCTCCTCCACAGATATTTGTTTACGATTCTATTTTTCCAGGAACTTACATTGCCTGAGGGAAAATGATATGGTTTTATAAAAGTTCACATCAGAGTAAGATAACGGAATTTTTCGTTGCAGTTACTCATTTCGTTTATTTTGAATCAAATGCATCATATTTCTGGATATGAAAAAAGAAATATCTATATAACACAAGCCATCCTACCTTCGATACTCACATATTTCAGATATATCATACGGAGAACGAAGAGCTGGCGCCATCAATTGTGGAACGTGATTGAAATGTGAAATGTCAAGCATTCCTAGGAAAAACAATTCACTAAAGCGAAACAAGTGCGAAATAAACTGAAAGCTTAAACTCCTTGAAGAGCTGACGCAGACACTGTCCGTTTCACAAGGTAATATATCATGAGAAAACTCGATGAGAATGCCAAATGATGCAATCATGACGGAGCCAACAGCAGAGAAAATTAAAAAGGAGGTTTTGAGTTGAGTTGAGTTTATTTATTTAACCATGGTAAAAAGCTTGCTTTCAGCCATAAGCTTTTTTTTCTTTTTTGTTCAGCAAGACCGTGAAATGATAACAAAACATAGAAATCATACAATGAAGAGAATGCAACTAACAATCATTACAAACGAAGGTAAAAAAAAAAGTGGGGGGAAAGTCACAAAGTATACAATGTTTAAGTACAGATAAAAAAAAATAAACAAACATGCGACAAGTTAATGTGAGACGGTTATTACATAGGCATTGTGTATGTACTAAGAGAAATTTGATATAGATCAGCTAGAATAATCTAAAGAGGCGTTGATGGGAAGACAATGAAAAATTACCTTGCTCATCATTCGATAATAACACGAAATATCGCTTGAGATAGAAAAAGTAAGATGATTTAGTCAGATTCGATTTATTGAGGTTTAAAGAGTAACCGAAAAAGCGAACAGGTTTTGAAAAAAAAAGCCCAGAAAATAATTATTGTCAGACATGATTACTTCAGCAGACAAACATGGCATGTATAGAGATAGACGGAGAGCGAAGCAGTTGGAGGAGAAAGTAAAGTATAGGGCCATAGTAACACCATCATGTCTTTCAATTGGCGAAAAACAGTGTGTGTGTGTGTGTGTGTGTGTGCGCGCGTGTGTGTGTGAGTGTGTGTGTGTTGGACAGCTCTAGTGACGACCTACTTTATTCATGATCACTCACATCTCTCAATCAAAGTAAAGTGATCCTATGAAGGAAAAAAAATGTAAGGAGGTGAGTTAAAACCGTCAACGCCATTTCACTGAACACGGGGTTATACCAAAAGTCGTCTGATACTAAGCCCGTTTTCTCCGATTTCTCTTCTTCCTCACCCGTCAACCTCACAGGCATTCCTCGAAAACAATATACGTTTGATCACCTGTGGATCTAGACTCATTAGCCTTTCATGAGTGATGAGAGCGGAAAGTGATGGTTTGCGGTAAAACTGTGCCACAAGTGGGGATTAACAAGGGAAAGGACACACCGCTGAAAGAGTTTTATACCTGCGCTCTATAGAAACTTGAGTGCCACACCGGCGTCTCGCGATTGGAGTTGCGCAAGATTATCCCACTGCCAAGGCAGGTGAAATTCATTTTTAAAAAAATGCTTACCGACGATTTCTAATGCCTTGTTGTGAATTATCACAAGCCAACAACCTCGACATGATTCACATTATTGCAGCGCATTACTATAGTCAAAGGTTGAAATAAAAATCATAGGTTTGGTCAAAATAACCAAACAGCAAATGTCCTGTTTTTGTGATACAAAAGATTTGTCGCTGGAGGTAAACACCTCTTAACTACTGGAAATGGTCACTTGAAATGCTGCCGTTTTGAAATGGTTAGATCACAACCCCCCCCCCCAAAAAAAAACAAACAAACAAAAAAACAAACAAACAAACAAACAAATCTGGTACTTAGTTTCATTTGTGAACTACTGTATAGTATATTCAAGGAAAACTCCCGATTTGCTTGCTGGCTAATGCATCATGTACATTGTTTTTGTTCTTGAGGGGTTGTAAGGGTGACAGCTGCGTGGAAATAATGTTTGTCTTAACGAAAATGCATGAACTCATGAAAGACCTTTCCGTTACCATATTCCTGCCTTTTTCTTTGCTGAAACCGAGATTAGAGCGACCCAGTCACGTAAAGTCACTTTTCCACATCGCAGCTCTCTTCTCGAATCGTCGACATTTACAGTCATCGTGGGATAGGAGGCAGTAGGATCGCTGTCGTGGAATAGTTGTCCCCCGACCTGTTGCTAAGATCCATCCAGAGTGTGGGGCAGAGCCCTTTACATGCCAAGTCCCCACCCCCCCCCCCCCCAGTAGCCTGGAGTTTGCCGCTTAATGCATGCGAGTATCAATACTCTTGCACACCAGGCATAAAAGAGTTGGAATACCTGTCGAGGTGCGAGATAAAGCTGTCGTCATTTCTCCTGCTGTCTTTGCCGTTCGTTTAACGCAATCATTGCCACTGGTACTTTACGGATGTAAAATGTCGTGTGGCTTTGTAAAGTTATTGTCCAAAGAGAGTTAAAAAAAAGAGAGAAAATTAAAGAGGAATGACAGACAAACTTTCTCAGATAGGGCCCTACTGACAGTCAATTCGTAGGTCAGATTCCCTGCCTGTTGAACATGTCACCTGATGGCGAGTGATAGGGTCATGTTCACTCTGAAGATCTTCCGCGAAGCTTACCTTACTAAAGTGTCCCAGTTTTCCAACAGTAACAAAAAGCTCAGGGCCCCTGGATGTGCACCTGTTGGATACGGTGCACCCGCATGTGTGCATTTATTTTAATGGTTTATGTGGCTGTGTGGGTGTGTTTATTCATGCATGCGCATGTTCTCCAGGTGCATGGCTATGTGTGTTACCTGTGTGCGTGCGTGTGTGTGTGTTGTGTGTGTGTGTGTGTGTGTGTGTGTGTGCTTAAAAAAAGCGGATTTCTTTTTCCTTGGTTAAGAGAGTTACAATGTAAGTTTGACATTAGTTTGCACAATGTTGATGCTACTGCATTTTGTCCTTTTGTAGTGTAAGATTAACGTCTACCATTTTATACAATGTTTGTGTATAATGCAGGTTGTCTTTGTATAAAAGACAACCTGCATTATACACAAACATTAACATATAAAAGTAAGGTGTTTTAGAATTTGTGGTTATACAACTTTTTGCGGCAATTGATTTTTCCACAGTTTTCTGTGTATGTACACATATATTTTTATTTTTCCCCTCTGCACGTTAAACACATGATGCTAGTTTATGTTGTGATGCATGTTTGGTTCCCTGTATTTTTTTGAGTATTCATTTGATGTCTTATATGTAATGTAATATTATTTGCTATTTATCTGTTGTCAATATGTGTTTATGAATGTGTGACAAAATCAAATTTCCATGCCATGTTTTTATACATAATTTGGACAATAAAGAAATGAAATGAAATGAAATGAAATAATGTTTTGTTTTTGTTTCTGTGAACGTGAATTTTGTGGTATGAAATTGAACGAAATTCGAATAATGAATTGATTAAAAATAAGTGTGTGTGTGTCTGTGCGCATGTTATGTGTGTGTCTTCGAAATGTTCACAATGATTTCGATTTCTCCAAAGAGGAGCTCGCAAATATTTTCATAAAACCCTGATTTCCACACTGTAACAAAAAATAGGGAATTTCAGTACAAATTACTTCATGGAGTAATTTACATAAGAGAACTTCCTTTGATATTTGGGTTTGTTGATAATACTTACTGTTCATTATAAAAAATTAAAAAAAAAAAACACCCCAGAATCATATTCACATTTATTTTGGGATTGTGGTCATGTAAGAGTGTTATGGCAGACAGTGATTGAAAGTCTGGAAAAGCTGGAAAATGCACAGTCATGAAAGTGGAAACACATTGATGTTGGAAGAGATGGCAAAGATAATAGAATTAAATTTTGTATTACATTTCTTGTCTTATTCGCCTTCTCAGAGAGACATTGTTCAAAGAATAGTAGAATAGTGAGATGAGAATGAGGCAATATGTACAAAATTATATATATATATATATATATATATATATATATATATATATATATATATATATATATATATAGGGGTATTTTTTTTTGTTAATATGTGAATATCTATGCATACCTGAATATTCAAGTAGAATGCAAAGCATCGAATGAAATCGAAATTAAACAAAAATTGAAGAAAAGAAACAAATTCCTCGTATTCCCCCTCCTTTTCACGTGTGTGTCGTTCCTGATTGTAGAGTATGTATATCAATAGAATTTCACTCCCTCCTTCCTATCTCTTTGAGCGATTGCTCCTATGTAGCTCTCAAAGTTAGTCAGGTCAGGGAGGTGAGACGAAACCTGTCTGGCCAGGTCTTGTTCTGCCCACGGACCACAACGTAGAACGAGGCCCTCCGGCACCCTTTCGTGGGAAAAGACATCCCCCAAATATCCAATTCAGTGCATCGGTCAGGTCTCGCATAACGGCGTTACTGGTTCAAAGGACTTGATAACAAAGTACCCAATCCTTTCAAAGGGGGAATTAGAAACGCCAAAACATGTGGATTGAGTAAATGCTTAAACATTAGTGGACACATCGATGAAGTTTGAGGAAAATCGGACGATCCGTTGAAAAGTTAGGAATTTTAAAAATTTCAGTGCTGCTATCGCTAGATGAGATGACTTCAACAGTTCGTGACGTCACCGCGGAAAACGGTATAAAGAAAATGTAATAGAAATTACACAATATGTAATTCTTTTATGGAATATACACATTCCCTCGACTTGTTACTGACATGAAATGTTACATCATTAACCCTGCTTTCTTACAGAGGTTTCAATCGAGTACTCTCTCATTATGCTAGACAAAATGAAAATACGTTGAATTTTCTTTGTGTTTTCTCATGAAGCTACAACGTTTGTATAGCTTCATGGTTTTCTTTACATCGTTGTCCCGTGGTGACTTCACAAACAAATTGTTTCATACTGATTTTGGTGTGGTAATAATTACATGTGCATTCTTATAGAACCAACGTATGATCAAGAGTGCAACGTTGTGGACAGCCTCAGTGTATTCATTCTACGTACGTGTGTATCATTTTCTTGAGGTTCTCGAAAATGCAACAACAGTAACAGGCGACAATCTAAATTACTCTTTACAGCACAGTTTATTCGAAAAGTGAATGGATTTTTATTCACAGATGTGATCTTTGTTGGATTCGATCAGTTTTACTCAATATACACATTGCAGCAGTTAACATCTACCTTCATTAGCTTAAGACATGAATTCCAAGGATAATTTCACGGGGTTTTAGGGAGAACAAAAATGAAACCAGCTTTTTTTTTTGGGGGGGGGGTATACTGAGTAACCCATGCACTCTCAAAGCTGAAGGGGGTGATATAAGAATTTCAAAAGACCTCAGGAGTCGACACAGTGTACATTCTTCAGGATAGTCACGGGTTAGGGTGGTTCTTGTCTCTCCTTGCCAAAAAAAGCAAAGCAAAACAAAACAAAATAGAAACACATAAACACACTCACAAGAGTACATGTATGTCCCTAGATGAACCCGTTCTTCAGCCCCGAGGTCACGATGTTCTTTGTCACGTGACAATTTATTTCACATAGTAATAACCCTCTCAAGGCGATTTGATGGTCCTTGATCGAGAATGGTGTATTTCATTAAGGTGAATCAGCTGGAAATTTAAGAAGGAAGAACTTTTTGTTCAGGGAACAGAAAAAATGTCAGCGATTATCTCTTGTCTATTCCTTTCCGGCGATCCTCCTCCATACTGCGAGCATTAGTCGGCCTCTATCGTCAAGAAGCCGACACATGGAGGAATAATAAGTTTAATGTAGGTACAAAAATTGGTAACCTTTAGAGCTACAGTACAACGAACCTATGGACGCACGTTGGTGAACATAAAGATGGAGTGTTCTCATGTTAGGAGGGGACGATGGGGAAAAGGTCACTTTCGATAGTTTTAAGGGTTCTCTGCCCTCTTTCGTGACTCTCAGCTGGAAGAAAATCCATTCTTGAAAAAGCGAAACATCTGCAAAGTGTTGCTTTTGAGAAAAACACGAAAGAGGACAAAGTTAAGAGGTGTAAAAGACCGAAACTTAGGTGAATGCCTACATAGTATACATTCATCAATTCATTTATGATTACATTAATTTTGTCCACAATTGGTTTTATTCAATTTTTATTAAACAGTTCAGTGATACAGAAATCATAAAAGTAATGATTCCTGTATCATTCTTTGTAAATATTATTCAAAAAAAGATGGACAACAAAAATGAAAGCAGCTATAGGCTATAGTATTCTTCTCCTCACTTCACCACAAACCATCCGCACTGTTGTTCACTCAGTAGGCAGCAGGATTTATAATGTATGGTAGTTTACTTTAAGTTGCAACATTACCTGGGGCTTCCTTTGGTGTGAGGCGGTCCCCCTACTTTTCCGATTATATTCTTAAAACTTTATTCGAAGTGTTTCCTCTGTAGGTATACCTTCAATGTGACATTGCTTTATTTACATCTTTACTTTGTACGTTTTTCATACGATTATACTCCGTAATATTTACGCAAATAATGATTCATATGATTATGATTATGCCGAAATTTTTAAAATTGCTTACATTGTATTGACAGCGGAATGCGGAAATAAAACTGAACTGCGCTGAACTGAACTCACTAACTCTGACTGATCACAAAAATCCGACGTATAAAGTATACAAAGAAAGGGATTATACAGATTCATGAAAAAAACAACAACATCTGCACTATGTGCACATAACACTCTCACGTCATGATTCAATTTGAATTACATATATTTTCAACACTTACACACACACACACACACATACACACACACACCCACACAACCCCAAATATATATATATATATATATATATATATATATATACAATGATAATATTATAAAGTTTAACACCAGTGTAGCATCCAAGTCGCTGATTATGAATGCACGATTACTAAGCTTGTTTGGTCATTTGTTTGAGTTTGAGTCAAACAGTGTCCACAAACCTTATATATGGGTGGATAATATATTGTGGCATGCCCGACAGGATTGAGCATTTTATTGCCATTAGGTTCCATCATACACATACATGGTTTGGTTGCCTTTTTCACTATCTCTAGAAAGAGACAGAAAAAAAAGGATAATTGCCTCTACAATAAATGCACCCAATGCTTTTAATCGACAGAGTAATTTCAGCTTCATTATTTCAAGTACATGCCTGTGCCTTAATCGGTACGCCTTTTCGGAGCTACAAGTACGTTTCCCCCCAGACGAATTCACCAACATGTCGGATCGCATACATCCAATTTCTTGGGCGGATGCAATAGAATGCGGATGAATTATCTCCATAAACAAATTACTCTCTCACTCATCGCGGCAATGCGCAAAGCGAGGCTTCGTTTCGTGTGAATTTCGATGCCCATCTTTGTCCCTCCCTCTCTCAATCCCCTCTCTCCTCTCACCCCACCAACCCACACCCCCTCTCCCGCCCGGCTCTTTAAGATGTTGTGTTGTAATACCTTCCATATCTTTCCTTAAAGAGTGACTCATGTAAAGATATTGTCATAAATCATCAGTGCGACTATGTTTGCAATTCAATTCTTAAGATTTTACCACATTCATTCGCAGTTCATTGTAACACGAAACAAAAAGCAGATTATGCGTAACGGGTTACTTTCTATAGAAACAAAACCTTATGGAGGTGTGGTGTGTGATGCAAATAATGAAATCCCGGATAAGAGGTCGAGGTTTTGGTCGTGAAATACTGAACGAAATGTATATTTTCAGAAGGAAGGAAGTCCTAGAAGTCAAACCCCTTGATTATGTATGCAAAATGCATGCAAGTTAAGAGGTATATGAAAGTGTCCGGTATACAATCTCGAATCATTGTTGGCTTATGTTAACATAATATTAATGTACGTAAGTAATTCATTTACCTACACAAAGGCAAGTGTTGCACAAACGTTAGTACGCCTACATTAAAACAATAACTGATACATTCCATTTTTATCATTGAAATTGAAACATTAAGTTAAGTCTAAAAAGACGGGGTTATAGGCTGGGAAAGAATTAACCCGATGTAGTGTGCCATATTAATTTCCTGGCCATTGGGTTGTGTGTGAAATTTGTACACATTTGACTCATTGGCAGAAAAGGGGATAAGTAGAGCATCATCATCCTAGTGGTCATTGTGTAGGTTTTTTTTTATTTGTTTGTTTTTCGTGTTTTTTTACTTTTGCAATGATGTTACGAATTATTCAATCTGAGGAGGTTTCAAGAGTTTGTTACCCCATGGCAGAAGTCCATTTCGTTTCCTTCGTTCGGAGAAAACGTACTGGAGAGTGCCAGGCCAGACAGGCAGGAAAAACATTAGCCTATACATCTGAATCCCTACATCGAACCAGCCCCGCGCTTCTGAAAGTGCAATCGAATTGGTTTACGTACACCCTATAAAGGTGTCCGATCTCTACTTGGCTCAAGCAAGTGCACTTCCACATTATGTTTATATCAATGCAAAGCTTAGCTTAGTAGTATGTGTTAAATGCAATACAAATAAGTCTAAGCGTATACTAGTATGAAACTGTCTGCTGGTTCATGAACATCAAAATATACAGAAAGACAGACAGACAGACAGACAGCCAGAGAGGGAGAGCATGCTGATCAGGTGATGATTATACTTTGCATGACATCGTACGATACCAATCGTATTGTACCAATCTCGTTACTCAAAATAATCAACCCGGTGTGAGCGTTGGAGCGTGAGCGCTGGGGCGTCCATGCAGCATTAATGAGCATTTTACTAGTGATTCATTTCCAGCACCGTACAAGACTTTTAAAAAAATAGACAACATCAAACGCTATTTTTGTTCATCGATATAGCATCAACTGGTAATTAAAAAAAACAGTCGAAAGATGCCGTATGGAACTAACTAAAACATTTCGCTACTCTAATATTTGATCTTATGCGTTACAAAGACTGATTCTATAGTTAATCTCTTGAAATCTTGTTTTTGGCATCACTGTGCCTTTCAGAGGAAAACTTTGCCTCAAGTGCGCTGGCGGTAAAAACGTCAAAGTTTTCCATATAGTCAAACGCACGGAAGTCGAGTGATAGGTCGGGTATTCCTTCTACTCGGCACACTTTCCACGTATATCTCTAATTGTTGCTGTCACCACCTTTACATCAGACAGTGCCAGAAATCTGACTTGGTCGTCACTTCGGACAGAGTGATAAGATCCATCAGTCCCATTACTCCTGGTCCGTGTCTAGAGAGCGAAAATCTCGATGAGAAGCTGTGTCATATCAATCCTTTCATCAGAGAAATACCAAATCACAGCATTTCATGATGATGAATAGATATGTGGTCTAATTTTTTTTTTCCAAGAATGACCTCTTTAGTCTCGGCGCTGTCCTTCCACAATGGAACGTTCCTCAAATAGTACCCTTGATATGCCTTTATACCCCCTGCCAGAACTTCAATGTGCCCATTTGGAATACTGAATGATTTCATCGGGTGAAGTCAGGATTCGAACGCATTGAACCACCTCATGCGAGCCCCTAAGTTTTTATCCATTACACTCTTACCACGGTGTCAGACCAATCTACAGGTGAATTCACACCTTGATAACTTTTGAACTTTTACTCTGATCATCACTGACATTATATCCCCCCCCCCAGAACACAGGAACATTATTTTGAGGAAAGAAGAAAGCATAACAATTTCAAAAGCTTGTGACTACTGAACGCAGTGCTAAATCACAAAGTCTTATCGTTTGTCACACTAACTCCCGCCGCAGATAGTGCGATTTCTGCGATACGGTGTCACATCGCAGAAGATCGTCAGATGGCGCCCAGTATGAGAGGAGATCTGCGATACAACAGCCCGCGATTCTTTAACATCTTCATTGGAAAGCAACGGCGCGCTATATACCTGTAGCTCGGTGTTGCGTTGAAAAGCATCGCAAACCATCGCTAGTCAAATTCGCACAATGTGAGGCATCATAGTGTATCCGCACGATTCGTTTAATACATTACCCTGCTCTTCCATTAGGGTTGCATTTCTTTAGATAAAATAGAATCACTGCCCCTCTATGATGCATGTATGGTTAGAGCAGGGAGGTGTAAGAAAAGGAGAGACAACTCCTGCTCTCCTTTGAAGGATGCGCGGCACCGCCGAGAAGTTATGCGCTTAACTACAGGTGAAATCAGGTGCTTTGACAAAAGAGAGCATCAATAATCGGGACTAGCGCTCTCATATCTAGAAATACTTGCCCCTACTGCATTTCGCTCTCTCTCTTTCAATATGATGGCAACAATGAATTTGCGTACCTTGAATTGGAGCATCGAATCAAAATGCAGTGTAAAACTGACAATTTTAACAGCAAATAGTTTAAAAGCACGCTGGAGCACGCTTTAGCAAGAGTCAGACCCAAGATGGCGCTATTGAATATTTCAGAGACCCGTTGCCCGTGTACATTCGATACTAGTATTCAATCGAGTGCCACGAGCATCGACACTTATAATGTTTCTACGCAAACACTTTTATGACTTCATTTCATAATGGTTATTAATAACATTAGTAATTTGAGATAAAACGAAAGGAGAAGTTAAAGGGATGATCACAGTTTTGCTTGAGATGGGAAAATCAGATTTCAAATTTTTGCCAGATAATTAGAAACAACGTATGAATTAAAGAGCATACAAATCGTTAGAGGTATTCAAAGTTTATTTGATGAAAATCGATTCAAATGACTGAGATATCCAAACACAAAGTAAAAACAATGTGGATGTAATAAATGATGGCTCTCACCTTTTATTAGGACCTCTTTGTTTTTGGATATAGGTTTCTAATTCTCTCACAAAAAAGTTGGAAACCTGAAACCCCATCTCAGCCAAAACTATTCAATTCCTTTAACGTTTCATTATGTGAAAAGTCCTGAGAAGGACTGGAGAGAGAAGAAACACGGAAAGCAAAAAGAAAGATGGAAAGGTAAGAGAGGAAGAGCAGAGTCTTCCTATTTTCGGAATTGGCGTGGTCGTGATAAAGACGGAGAACCATGTGGTTATATTATTCGATAGGCAAAGTCCAGAGAAGACGAATCACCCTGTAAATAGCCTAATCATGCTAATGATAAAGTAAAATGAGAAGGTATTGAAAAAGTATTCTAGAAATAAATGAACAAAATAATGGTAGCGCGTACATAGATGATTTATTTTCCATACAAAAACCTTGTTTGATAAGATAAATGCAATTTTAATTAACGCATGAGGCGATACAATCATGATAAGAAAATAAATTTTTGTTTAAAGTGATAGTTGCATTCAACTGGACCCCTTGGTAGGTAAGCCAGTGCAGCCGAATATGGAATATCCAGCCATCATGTCAGACGAAAAAAAAAACAAGAAAAAAACAAAAACAGAGTTCACCCCATATGAACTTTGCATACGAATTTCCAGTAAGGATGAGAGTCTTTGAAAACCCACGACTGTATGAATTGCGATTGACAAATGTAATGATATCCCACCATCATGTCAAACAGTATGCTAAACATAGCTGAAATCCAATGGTCTGAAGTAGGGCAAATACGGTCACTTATTCAGCAAACAGGTCAAGATCTATCCACCTGTAGCCTGGACTACGCCATTTTCAGTCTCCGGTGACCACTTACAGATCTTCACGTTCCTTCTCGACCACGCTACCCTCCCCAGAGTAGCTGTGTCTGTTTGGATTTGAAATAACTTCACCACGAAATTATTTTAGAACTCTTTTTTTTTCAATGAGTGTGTGAGATATTGCAATAGTTATTTTTGCTTTCCTATCAATTCATCGGGATTGTTTTTTATTTCAGTTTTTTTTTTTTTTTTTTTGGGGGGGGGGTAAATCTGCTGCAGTTGATAACATTCTGCCTTTTCTATTCTGTATCACAATCATATAATGTTATGTTCGTCTCGAATAGAAAATAAATAGCGTGTCCCTGTCAGCCGTCAATTAAACAATGTTTTTTTTATAATAGTTATCACCTTGTTAGCCGTTTCCTTCCCTCCATCTGCAATGTATACATTAACTTCTTCATGCGCTTCTTGCGTAGTCTGATAATGGCGGGAAAAAAAAATCATTGAAGCATTGACGCCAATTAGGTACCAATGATTTCTTTTTCGTGATACGGACTTAATAAGGTTCAAAGTTCAAAGTTCAAATTCATTTTCATTTCCATCAAATAAAGGTGATTATAATCTTATGACGCCAATGTGTGTTTTTTTTTATTGACATTGATAGGAAAGATGGGAGACAGGCGGATGTGAAGGAGGATAATAGTTTAAATGATAGAGGGACTAAAGGTCATCATGTGTTGTGTTAGATACTCCATTCCCATTGCATGGTTTGACGGAAAATACGAACAACTAAAAAGGTAACTTAGTGTTACTTTTGAACAAAGAGGCTTAGAGCAAAGCAATTTGGCTATAATGCATTTACATTTGTTGACTATAAGTTCTATGTGAATGTAAGAGTAATCTGTTGAGTCATGCATGAGTGAACACACGTTGAATAAAAAACGGTAACTTTTCAAAAGTCACAAAAGCTAATTTTGGGGTGTGAGTGAAACATTCTGTTTATGACTGTTTAAGTGCTGTTGTTGTGTGTTTTATCATTCATCCTTTGACCCCCTTATATGCCAAATTAACAACATATTTTAGCATTTTTAGCATTTTCTTGCTCTATCTTCGCAGTGTGCTCAATCAATCACAACACAGCGACTCTCTCTTATGTTCACACAACATGTGCTGCTATACAAGTTGGTAACAATATCTGATGTCAATTCCTTCGATAGGCTGAATGCATTTTGCAGTTACAGGAGGGTTGAACTGTACCTTATGAAGATTAGCTAGTGCAGCTGAATATGGGATATCCAGCCATCTTCTCAGATGGAAAATGAAACAAAGAAAACAAAAAGTCATTTCCCTCAAAAGTTGTGTTCACCTTAAAAAAAAAAGAAAGAAGAAGAAAGTAATGAAAATGTTAAAAGTGTCAGGATAAATTATGTGAGGGTCAAATGATAGATGATAAAACAGCAATTGCAATTAAACATACACCAGAAGCAGAATGTTTCACAGACCTCCCCCTCCCAATAAAAAGATTACTCTTGTGACTTTTGAAAAGTTACCATTTTGTCTGTAGTGTATGCTCACTCATGCATGACTGAACAGCTCATTCTCATTTTCACATAGACGTTAGCAAACAAATGGGAAAGTGTGCGTACAACATTGTGATGATATTTATACTTAAACCACAGGTTTCCACAATCTACTATGATCATGATAGGAAAATAGTGTTTTGCTCTCCCCTCTGAGTACAATGTTCTGGGATGCACGTTGTTACGAACGTGTGTGTTTGTGCCCCGGTTTGCGCATGTGACTGTGTATAATATACCTCTGGAAGTATAGTTCGACCTCGATTATCCGGCCATGTCGGGACCGGCGCTCATCCGGATAAGCGAATTGGCCGGATATGAGAGACACAATGTTAATGTATATAGCTGCCGTCCAAGCTGCCGTCCCAGTACACTGGCAGCTAGGCAGGTAGCGTACCCCGCAACGGTGGTGTAATCTATGCTACCCTGCCCAAAATTGTAGTCCCTTCTTCACAAAAATAAAGTATATCTTTATGTGAAAATCATACATGTTTTACCTCATTAGATGTTGAGAAACTTATCATGCACATCTTATGAAATTAGTGAAATATGTAGATCCATAAAAAGATGATAAAATCACTGTTTTTTCTCAATTTTTGGACGAAAAAAAAAAAGTCCTTCACTGCGTGAACGCGTCCGGATAATAGAGATTTCCGGATAAAAGGAGGCCGGATAATCGAGGTCGAACTGTGTATGTAGGACCTACCTGGAGGCAAAGGTTATCATTCTCCAAAGCCAACATTGTAGGCCTACCTAGATATCATAACCAGCGCAGAGACTGCGTCCATAAATATCATGATACAGGGGCGCATCCAGGAATTCCGTAAAGGGAAGGCACCTTTACAAAATTAAAGGGGGCGCCCCCCCCCACCCATTTTTTTCCTCTTTATTTCTTTTGTTTTTGTTTTTGTTTTAAAGAGGGCGCACGCCTGGTGCACCCCCTCTGGCAGGATCCACCACTGTGATAGGACACATAATTATAAAACGAAGGTTTCCGACATGTGGTTTTATCAAGCTGCGGCTCGTTCACGTGATAGTGCGAATGTTCTGGAAAGTGATGAGACTAAAAAACCACTTTTAAGTCTGCGTCTGGCGCCAGACTGGATAGCTTTCTCAGGCCGTCTTGATTGAAAAGCGCGACTCCACTCCAATGCGAAGTTTATATGACTAATACGAGTTTTTCATACAAAAATGTATTATGCTAAAATCGGACCAAAAATGGAAAGAAAGGCAAGAAAGCAATGGAATTTTCAATATCACTCTCTTTATATGCCACTACAAGTCTACCTTGTGCACAAAAGTTTCACAAAGTCAAAAGTTGCACAAAAGTTGCACAAAGTCTTCCTTTCTTACATGATTTTTTTTTTTTTTTTTTTTTTGTTTAGGGGGTTGTTAGAAGGAAGAGACAAATTATCCTGCAGCGGTTGTCATAACTAAGCAACGGCCACTATTTTTTGTTTAAATAAGAAACATGGGGTTACAACATCATTCTCTTCATCTGGTTTGCATGTCATATGTGACTGTCATTGTTTCACAAAATCATGTGCATTGGAAAGTGATATTTTTTTTATTACTTTCCGCACTTTTAAGAAAACTTTCACTCTCCTTTGTGATCAAGTTCTCTGTTTATGAATGCCAACATCTACTATTCGAAAACTATGGAGGGAAGTTGCACTTTAAAGGGGAAGTTCAGATGATTTTAACATAAAATTGAAGTCATGTAGTTCATAAATTGAGAGCTCCATGCACAGATTTGTGGAATTTATGATGGTCCTTGAGCAGAGAGACTAATACTCTGAAAAACCCCAGAACAAATCACACTGAACAAGGCTGATGACATCATAGGAGGCTCACATATTTCAGAAATGTAGCAATGTATTCCCACGACAATACCGCTTGCTTAACAAGTTCACCTGTGTAGAATTTATGAATGCTTTCCTCTTTTGTTCAGCCTTCTTAGCCCCACTCATGCACGCATTCTTATATGAAACTGCCATGTCGTCATCCTTGTTCATTGCGAGTTGTTATGAATTTTGAAAACATTTGTATTCCTCATCCCAATCATATAAATTCTGAAACTCTGTACCCAGTATAACCAATTTATTTATAGTTGTTGATAGTTTTTATAGTTGATTTAAGAGTATAAAAATCACCCGGACGTCTCCTTTAAACATGTACGGGGCTGCAGAATCTTTTTCCTCAGTATAATAGCAGCTGGTCGTCATCTGGTCTAAGGGTGGCTATAGCTTTTCCATGGCATCTCTGGATCCTCCGTTATTACTTTAATCGATAATAAAGGGTAGAGGTTCCTTGATCTGCCAGACGCATCATCACGCACCATTTATGCAATACGCAGACACGCATATTCATGTGCATTATTAAAAAAAAAAAAGGTAAAGCAAAGGCAGTTATATAAAGCCAAACATGTTCGCACGCCTCCCCTTTCCCTTCTTCATTCTTCTTCTTCTTCTTCTTCTTCTTCTTCTTCTTTTTGTATAATACAGATGATGACACGAGCATCTGGATATCGCGTGTCACATTTTAAGTCAAACTAAATTCGGCACAGAATATATTGAGTCGTACCAGTGGGGATTTTAAGTAGGTGTGTGGAGAAGAGTCATTAATGTTACCCCCAATGACATCATGCGAATGACTGCTCGTGCATTCATTCGCTTTGTCTTCCATTTTTCCAAAAGTAGTATTACTTGTCACTAAATTTTGTATTCCGAAAATGAACATTGCTTTTTTTTCTCCAATAAGTAGACATAACGATTTTGTTGTTCTATTAAAAGAGGGGGGACATTTCGGTCCAGTTCATTCAAGATTAAAGGCTACTTTATAAATAGATTAATTGGTCGGATGAAATACAAAGAAGTGATTGGGTTTGACAAAAAGATCAGGCGGATATTTTTGACCCGTTCAACTAATGACGTCATCTTTCTTCTCTCTTTTATTTTTTAATATTGCTGACTTTTTTTCTTTAATGAAAGTATGTTGGCAAGAAAAGTTCAGGAGAAAATCCGTCAGCAGCCCAGAACAAAGATGCTGACAATTTTCTGACAATTCTGCGAAAGTGAAAAGTGTCTCAGCATTCTCATTCAAAATTGAAATCGCATCTATTGCTCCTACTATCGGAATTATTATAGAACGTGGTTTTGGCCCCAGGGGTCCATCTGTCATTCCAAACAACCTCAAATGAACTCGGTATGAAAAAAAAAAACCAAAAACACTTGGATTTATCGTCAACCCATTAGTAATTTGATTTTCATACTGGCCTGGAGAAGGAGGAGGAGGAGGAGAAGAAGAAGAAATATCTTAGCTGGGACATTTATCTCGCTTACATCAGATGACCAGCATGACCTTTCGGAGCGCAGGTCTCTATACAAATGCCATTGATGCCGCTTGTGTCTATAAACTGGGTGGATAATGTATAATAATTGTAAAGAACGATAACCTGACTTCACTGCCTGCGACCACTCCGCCATGGTAGTGTCTTTAATGTTGTTTCTGTTCTTCTCGGTTTCCATTCCTTCGAATATTCTTGTTTCCCATGATCCCAAGATGGGCTGTCTCCATCATCAGTCGATTATCTCGATGTGACGAAGAGAGGCAATCATTAAGAGAGAGAGAGAGGGGGGGGGGAGGGGAGGGGACATAGTGTCTTCAAACTTCTCGTGAGGGGCTTGTAATGCTCCTGGACCAGAATAGATTTGCTTATTGCAGATCCATTTTTTTTCTCCTTTTTTTTGGGGGGGGGGCGGTGGAGGAAATTCAAACGGTCTCATTTCATACATGTCAATATTTTCGCAAAACAAAACAAAGAGTTTTTCCATGCATTTCATGATGCGGAATATTTGTCTTACTAATCTTTCTTCATTGCATACTTGGGTGAACTGGATGTTGTCACAACTAAGAGTACAACATCAATAAACAAGAATAATTTGATTTGATTGGCGTTGCAAAAAATTTCACATTTGTGAAATATGAATTTTTATATTAGACTAATATGACGGAACATCAGGACTAATATATAGTACATTCGTTATAGTCATTCGTTATAATCATTGTTCAGTGGGCCTTATTGATATACAAGCTTAATTAAGTGCATACATTAATAGTTATTTCTAAGGTACATCTCTGTATGGAGAAAAGTGTAATTTCTCATTTTAACCTGACCATTGACACTTGACCTTCGACTTCATGACCCAAACCTCCCAAGAGAATCATTGTCAGGTAATACATGTGTGCATGTACTATAATGTATAAGATATGGAGAAAAGTGTACAATTTTAGCATTTTCACTTGACCTTACAACTTTGACCTCTGACCCCATGGCTTATTACTTTGCTTAGAGAGTCTTTACCTGGTAATGCATATATAAGTTTTACAAAAATACCTTCAGGCATTGTAAAGATATGGAGGAAATATGGTGAAGAGTGTATTTCATCTCAATCTATGACCTTTGACCTTGAGCGTGTGCAGCAAAAAGCCGATAGGAACAGCTTCGTCTATACTCATACATGCATATATGCCAAGTCTCACTTTGATGCCTCAAACCGTGATTTAGTTACGCTGTCCACAATACGGACAGACGGACGGACAGACAGAGGGACAACCCAAAAACATTGCGCCTCCGCCGGAGGCATGCCAAAAAAAACGAAACTGGGAAATTTTCGAGACCGAATGATGATGAAAATTTCGGAGTTTATTAGTCTTTCTCACTCTGTTTACAATGCGTAATATACTCGAAAATGTATTTGGCGACACAGTGAAACTCCGCACACTTCTAGTTCGCTTTTATTAATCCAGTTTAACGCAACACTCAAAACAGTGAAAGAAATCACAGAAGTCAAGTCCATCAAAAATGAGGTTACGGAATTTGCGATGGAATTTGTAAGTTTCATACTCTTAACATTAATTTCGAAAAGTGCTCAAGTTTAGCCCTTGTTGTTGCTGTTGTTGATTTTTTTTTTTTTCATTTCCAGCCAGCATCTTCATCGCTCTGGACAGCCATTCAGGAATAAGATGACTCTGTCATCATTTTAATGAAGTTGCCGTTCATAATTTCACAATATCTATACTTTGATTACAATGAACAATCAGCTATCACGCAACTATCATCCTCCGTGAGAATAAATCGGTCTTTTGTTTAATGGGAGTTGGAGTAGACAGATGAAACCAAAGTTCTGCAATATCATGATCACTTGTTTGGTTATTTTAAAATGTTTTAAATTGATGTATACGTATCTTTCATTCACGAGCAACCGAAAGCTACTGCCAAACATGGCATACATGATACGTAATACATCCTTAACAAGCAATAAAATCCATCCCAATAGACACTTTTGATTATTTGGCTTCGTTTAAAGTTTAGATTTTTTTAAGGCATAATTTACCATTTGCAGATAAAACAAAAACCCAGCTTCAAAGCTTCAAAATAGTTCTAAAATGTGAGTTAGGGATAGAAACAACCAATGTAAAAATTTGAATCAGTATAATCAATGTTACGTATTGTTAAACATACAAAATGTGAATAATAGTTATGATAAAAATGTTTCTAGACTAAACCGTCTACAGTAACTGTTATTGGAAAGTGGGAAAATAGTGATATCTCCCTATATTTTAGGCCTTATGACGAAATGTTTATATGGTAGGATGTTTTGTGATACAGCTGACCTACACAATGCATCATGTGACATCTCGAACACTTTTAAATCACTGCTCCCAATGGTACACTGTACTTTTGACAACAATGAGCAAAAGCACCGAAAACGTGAGGTAATACTCACACCAAGACTAGTGTGGCGAATGAGTGGAAAAGTCATGCTGGATATATCTCGTCGACGTTCCACTTTTATGGCTACACTGAATGGATGCTTGACTGAGGCTTGTTTGTCTGGATTTATATAGCCTCTATGAATACAACAAAACATTCCCATAGAAACATGTTCTTTCACTATGGTCATGCTTATGCGACGGAGCACTGCGGTTCATTCGCATTGCTCCAAACACTAATTAAAGCAACAACGAAACAAAATGATTTTGTTCCTTCCATTATTGCGCAACCCCCTCCTCCGCCGTACACACATTAATTAAAAGATGAAAGCCATCTATGAGATGCATGAATCTCCGACACTTCACTTTGTGTGTAATAGTTCGTGTTTTTACTGTCATATAAACCTAAGTCATGCACCGAAACGATGCTTTCAGCTTGGTTTCGTAAAGCTTTGCTCTTGCCAGATTGCTCTTGCATCGATCTGTCTATATACCTTGCCCTTATTTTCGCAGAGCGCTGTAGATTTTCTTGTCCTCCATATTTGAAACTGGAGCAGACGCAAAGAGGGCATTATACGAGAGGCAGTTGGTATATAACCCTTTTGAGCAAAATTGATGTGTGTCGTCATTCAGTTTATTGCAGAGCGCGCAAAGCTTTCACTTAGCCCAAAGTGCGCATGAGCAAGATATTTTTTTATCCATTTGCCTTCCACTGCCAAGTTTTAATCATGACAGGGTATGTAATCTGAATGGTATACCATACATCTCTTGTGTTGCACATAATGAATCTGCATTTTCCAGTATCGATAAAAAAAAAAAAAAATGTCCTAACGCTTTATCAAATATAATTCGTATTTTTCACTTACGTTATGTTGTTTAAACAGGAATTTGATTTTGTACCAACGACAGAATATTATGAGAAGAAACAAAGTGAGATAAACTGTCTGGCGATAATCGCATGTAACGGTCATATATTTTCCCCGGGGAGCTATTTGGTCCTACACCTCAAGCATGAAACGAAATTGCTACAACATGAAGAACAGCTACAGTCACTGCAGGAAGATGTATCAACGCACTGATGAGCGGGTATAATCTCAGCGTCAAAGTGTAAGGAGCACAATCACAAAAACAGACGAAATATATAATTCGCGCCGGCTGATGGCTATCATTTTTATCTTTGATCAGATATGAATGAAAGCAAGTGTAAGTCGTTAACCTAGATGGCGAAGATAGTCAAAGTAGAATCCGACGTACTTCCTGAGCCCTTAACGACGTACTGCAGTTAAATGACATGGCCCAATTACAGTGCAAGACATCGCAGGCGAATAATGTGCCAAACCTTTGAAGAGCTTTTCGAGTTGTGTCATGTGTGTAGCATGCGCACTTCACGTGCAAGTCAATTTGAAGTTTGCGAGAAACTTCGCCCACTGCAGCTGCTGATGATATAACACTTATGCTTATTTGGCGACTGTCCACCTTATAATTGTCTTTGAGTCATGGTCAAAATAGATTTTGAATAAAAGAGGGAATAAGGATCGTCTGATCTTTCCATCTTGGAAAAACAAATGGCCATAAAATTCTTCACTTGCTCACTATTCATATCGTCACAGTGATGAAATGCATTCAAATTTCTTTGAAGCCCGTTTGTTCCAAATGAATACCCCTTAAACAATCTCTGGCCTATGTGAAAGTGATTAAGGGAAATCTGTTTTTTGTTTTTGTTTTGTTTTGTTTTGTTTTGTTTTGTTTTTTGTGTTGTTGCTGTTGGTTTTTTTTTTTGTTTTTTTTTTGTTTTTTTTTTGGGGGGGGGATAACCGTCTATGGTGAAAAAGAAACAACTTACTTGAGTTTAGAATAGTGTAACCCGTGATTGACCATGCAATAATTGCACAAGGATATAGACTAAAACAGAGTATCAATACTCCAGGGACTGATGTAGATCTCAAAATGACTAAAATGACGTATGCAAAGATCCCTTATAATCACTAATATTAAACAATCAAGGAGCGTTATTCATTTATATTCTTGATGTTATTTTTATTGTCATGTGGAACAACGAATCGGGATTAAGAATTTTGGACGTTTTGCCTGTAACGGCTATCATCACATCGAATTAAGCGCTGAATGATGACAGCATAATTATAATGGTTGATGATTATAACAGCTGCACACTCCGTTAACCATCTTTACAATTCTATTGAATGCTACACTCTGCGTTACGATTCATTGAAGTCGCTTATGTATTCTTTATAAACTCACGTTTGATTGATTTCCTCCCAAATTTAGACTGAGAATGACGCATAACATAGAGCAGATATTTAAAGGAAAGACAGGAGCATTAATGACGTAATCGATGACTCACTCCGGACTCGGTTCAAGCAAATGGCATCATTTCGGGTTTATTTTGCTACTATAACTGCATTTTGATTAATGCATGCATAAATCATGATGGTGATTGAGGACCAAAAAAAAAAAAAAGAATAAAAAACGCTTATTTAAATTGTGGTGGATATTATCAGAATTGATTAGTTTTATATAAATATTGTGAATGTTTTGAATCCAAGACTTACTTAGAACCGAGGGGGAAGAAGGATGAGTTATGGTGTTTTACCTCTTTTGTCTTACAAAGAGTATTATCAGAAGACAAGCCCATCTTGATGTACATGTGGATTGAGTAAATGCAGCAATATCAGTACAGAACACATCCATGTGACATCAGTGAAAGTTTGGGGGAAAATCGGACCATGCGTTCGAAAAGTTATGATTTTTTTTTTTTTTAAGTTTCAGTGCTGCCATTCCTGGTTGAGAAGACTACTAGAGTTTGTGACGTCACATGCGTAGAACCATGTAAAGAAAACTCTGAATTAAAGAATATAGGGGATCTTTTGTCAAGATCATCATTTTAGCGAATATGGGGTAGAATGAAGATTGCACCATCGGCATTTGGATTATGAATTGCAAAACAGAATGGAAGTAATTTCATCATGAACCGATTATACAACTGACTGTTATAGTAGAGTAAAAGGCATTATTTACCATTTGCAGGTGAAACAACAACCCAGCTTTAGTGCTTAAAAATAGTTCTCAAAATGTCAGTTAGGGATAGAAACAACCAGTATAAAAATGTAAATCAGTACAATCAATGTTAAGTATGATTAAATATACAAACTTTGAACAATAGTTATAATAAAATTATTTCTAGTATAAACCGTCTACAGTTATGGTTGATAACAAAATCTGTGATATCTCTCTATATTTTAGGCTCTATTGCGAAATCTTATGGTGGGACGTTTTGTGATGCAATTGACATACACAATATGCATCAAATGTGATAACACGAACATTTTTTTTAATCACTGCTACCAATGGTAAACAGTACCTCTAACTACGACTTCAACTTCGAACTACTAGATAGATGGTGTATTGTATAAAGTGCTTCTCTTCATTACTTCCATTATGCCCAGCACTAAAGAATAGTCACCGCGCTGGGCAATGGATAAAGGATAAGGGGGGGGGGGAGGCGGGGGAGGGGGAGTCATAACAAAATAATTATGTGGTGACAAGAAAGTGGAGAGTGGGGAAGCCTATACTAGGCAGAGATTTTAATATCAGAGACAGATAAGTGGGTGTTGGATAATGCACCATGGAAATTGGATCAGGATACGGATCATACATGCAAGAAAAACACAAAATGAAGCACTTACATTAACAGAAAATTGGCGGAACGTAATGTGGGAGAAAAAAAAAAGAACATTGTATCACATATGCATCCTTGATAAAACAAAAAACAAAGCAATTACGGGGAAGTAAGCCAGATGAGTAAATTGAGAAGATGAAGGATGAAGTAAGAGTTATCAGGCAAGCGACATTTATATAACAGACATTATTATCTATTTATAAATATATATATATATATATATATATATATATATATATATATATATATACATATATATATATATATAGATAGATAGATAAATAGATAGATAGATAGATATAATATTATACTATATACCAAACGGTATATAAAGAGAGAGAGAAAGAGAGAGAAAGGCGAGGGACGGAAGAAAACTTTGAAGGACACCCATCTAAAACATTAGTAAAAATAATGTACAGTTTACCAACGACCTGCCGTCTTGTGCCCTATTTCTCACAGGATGAGGCCGATCTAATAGTTATAATAAACAATGACACAATCATGTAAGAATAAAAGTGAAAACAAGATGAACGCAGAAACTGGAGCACCCACTCACTCCAAACCTAAGGAGAATTGGAAGCACAAACAAGCAGAACAAAATCAACACCAGGGACAAATGCCATTTATTTTCTCTCACACGCTGCCACACTTCAGCCCTTCCTTGCCCATGTTCATCAAACTCCATATCGGACATTAAACTATTATGTCCACTCTCTCAGATGAACATCTAACAACAACCCCAGGAATATTAATGAAAGCTCCATAGGAGCTCATAATTGGTATTCCCATCTAGCGATCTTCAATCTAGAAAATAGGAAATAGGCTACGAGTTTAATCTGTCGTAGGCTCATTCATTTTGATTAACAAGATTTAGAATTCCACTCGCCACTCAATATACAACAGCAAACAAACAAACAAACAAACAAAAATGTTGTCCACATACTGTGCAGAGTACATGACAGGAATGCCTTTGCAGAGGCATTGCGTAAACATATCAATATTCATGATATTTTAGTTGGTCTTGTACAACGTGCCAGTACGACTGATTGCACTCGATTCAACTCGGTACCCTACTACCAACTATACTCTCAAATCCCCATAAACTTTACGCTGGACTTCCGTCACAACTGCGTCACATCACGGACGGACAAACACGCCTAAAAAAAAAAAGCGCATGCGCTGATACTGCATTATTTAGACAGTAAATTCCGCATTGCTGCTATTTATCAATGTATGATCGCACCTCCATCCCCTCCCTTCCCCCTCACGCACACACACACACACACAAACACACACGCACACACATACACACACACACACACACACACACACACACACACACACACACACACACACACACACACACAACATACACACGTTTATCATAACGTTTACATCATGTACATTATGACTTGTGCCTTGCTTAAAACCCGTAGAATTATGTCGGGCAATGAACGTTGGAAGGGTAGAGTACGCTGTCCAGTATATCATATCTATAGGGAATCTGTTAACCTGATTATTTCCCACAGTGTAATAATGTGGCAGCTATCAAATGAAACTGCATTTATATTTTCTCATAATTCAGTTGGAGGAGGCGCCCTCCTCTCCTGCCACTATCACATCTTTAATCTACGGATAATATGGGAAATGGTTATAGAAGATCATTAGTGCCTTCTGCAAAGCAAATGAAAAGAGCACCTGATATTATCATTTTGGTTCTATACGAGTGAATGGGATACATGCCTGTGAAAAAGATGTATATACAAGTGTAATTGCATTCGGGGAAAAACCCAGAAATTACCTATAATCGGATATCCATACAGCATTTACGTTTTATAACTACTGACTGTTCACTCAATCTTCCAACCACGGGCTATTCAAAGTGACCAATCAGTAAGTAAGAGTAATGAACAACTGCAGTTGTACTTACATCGTGTCGTATGAAAAAAAAAAAGCAGTGACGAAAAGCCGTACGAAAAGCCGTATGAATTCATCTGAAACTTATTTTTCAATCCATTCTTTTCCAGAAACAAACCGAAAAGAAAACAAAAGACAGACAGACAGACAGAAAGAAAGAAGTAAAAACAGACAAATCTCCATACTGTGGGGAGAATTATATTGTGAGTATACCCACAAATGGCAAACAATCCTGCACATTATATTCTCCCCCTTGCTAGCTCGCATTCATTATGTAACTAGGTAACTGATTGAACGATCGTTGCTTTCTGATTGAAGAGTACCCCTTTGCTCACCTCTACATCCAATCGCAATCTCATAAGATGATTATTTTTGGCATCGACAAGAGAATTGGGAAAATTGGCCATAAACAATCGACCGATTTCGTATATGATGTAAACAAACTTTATAAAAGCATTTTCTTCACAAATTTCCGAACTTTTTTCTCTCTGTTGTAACTTCTTCGGTCTTTATCTCTTTTCCCGCCACTCTCCTTCATCGGAAGTAATCTTTTTTCCAATAGCTTGGTTATACAGCTGCTGCATGTATATCTATGCCAGCGTTGGCTTGTTCGTTTTGGGGGTGTTTTTGTTTTGTTTGTTTTGGGGGTTTTTTTCCCTGTTTTGTTTTGTTTGTGGTCTTTTTGGTGGTTTTTGGTTTTTTTTTGGTTTTTTTTTTTTTTTTTTTTTTTTTTTTTTTTGTCTGCTGTGCAAACAGAAAAATTGTGAGCGGATTCGGACCAAAATGTCGGCTGATTTCAGCAATGAATCCCACTTACTGTCTGGATACTATAGAATGCTTCAAGGATCCTTCACCAGCAATGAGAGAGGGATTTAACAATCTACTACGTAAGTGAACTCCTCAAAGAATGCTCAATGGGATGT